>NC_133349.1:11611406-11946406 GCF_030506205.2 Paramisgurnus dabryanus
CTTAGATAAATACAGTTTTACATTCTAATGCACCTTTAAAGTATCTGAGCTCTTTAGATCTGCTACAATAGGACTTAGCTTTTGAGTTAAGCAAGAAAGCAAAAAGTTGCTTGCCTGCTGGGGTGTTGAACTGTTTATGTCATTTTGACAACCATCACCCCTCCCATCATTTAAGTTCTCCGTTCTTCAGTTCAAACCTCACCCACCCTCATTCGCCCTCCCTTAGCACAGGGAAGAACACTGAAGCCTTTTACTGATCTGGGCTCCGGGTTTTAGGATCGATGCCGACCACAGAGGGACCACGTCAGTCTCCCCTGTGCAATTTCCTGTCTTAACCCTCCCATCTAATACCAAACAGATTTCATTCTGCTTGTGTTCCCCTTAAAATCAAGCCAGCGGGTGTGCAAAAACCCTCCATGCTCTTAGGACTCATCCATACTTTCCATAGTCTCGTTCTTGGTTAAGCTCCTTGAAACATCTATAAGCCAGATCATTTTTTGCGATCAAGGTCTGTTTGTGAATGGGTGTGTCAGTTATCCAGGGAAAGTGGTGGGAAAACCTTTGCATGTTTGTTTGTTACATCATTATGTAAGTGGGTGGAGCCTTACCTGATTAAAAATGTGATCTGTCTTTAGGCATCAGCATCACTGGGATTAATAAGAGCTTGCAAGAATACGTCACAGCAAACTTTTCAGTCAAACACAATTTAATTTAAATTTACCCTGCGGTCGGTTAGCTGGTAATCACTGATCTGTTTTGCTGGCTGAATAAAGGTTTTGGACACTTGTCAGTTTGCTGATCAGAAAAACACAAGCTTGGGTGGAAAACCAGCTATATCAGCTGAAAACTGGTTTAAGTTTCTTTTTCTTGTCTTATACTGATTTCCTGGAGGAATCTCTGGCATTCATCTAAGCACATGGCATTTTTTATGCAGCAGAGTTGGGTTTTTTATCATAGACTTCTGCTCCTGTTTCAGCATCTGAAATAACAGCTGATTCTTCACAGCTACAATTATCTCAGTCAATTATCAGATTAGTGGTTGGCTGGAAAACTAGTCACTTTCCTATAGGATATCGCTCTGAATTAAAGAGTTTAGGAGGCGTGCATGTACAAAATAAATATACACCCCATTGGAATGTACATTTAGTTAAAATAAATCTAAGAGCACTATAATAAATCTCAAGTGAGTTTGAATTTTCCTCCCATGGTGGAGTTTGCAGACAAAATCTAACAAAGATAGCTGATAATTAAAAGGTGCTTTGAAGATCTTCTAAACAGATCTCCATTTTTCACTTCAAACAGGGTTAACTGAAGTATGACTGTATTTTCATGTACATTCATCACCTAACATACCTGGTGAGCTTTATCACCTCATTTCACCTTGTTTAAGGTCTTGGAGGACAAGCATGATCTTGCCTGTGATATTCTACAGTCTCCACCAACCATTACAAGAGCTTTCCCTTCTTGACACATTCAAACCGAATGGTCTGCTTTAGACAAACATGTAGATTTGTAAGTCCCACTCATTAAGCAGTGTTTTTAATTCACTCCCTTATGTCAGAAATGAGCATTGGGTTTATGTGGGACAGGTTCCTGCATATAAAAACATGATAAAGTATTTGCGATACTATTGCTATTTGCATTTTAGTGCATTGGTATTTTTTGATAGTTCTTTGTTTGTGCAGACAGATTGTGCCTCATATTGGTCTCCTAATTTGCTCTGCCGAATTTGCTTCCTGGCTTTGAAGTAATGTCTCTCTGAAGTGTAAATCAGCCTGTGGGACAGGTGGATACCTGCCAGCTGTGTGGAGATCCAGGCTGGAATGATATAGAGCTTAATGAAAACAACAAAAACCTCTGGATCTGTTCAACATTGTAAATCTCTGGTCCTTCTGTTTCAAAGAATATTGGGACAACATGTCTACTTTGTTTCTCTTTTTTGTGGAACCGGGAGAGAACACAGTATGTTTGAATAAGACAAACATTTATAAATTAATATATATGAATGTATATCTTGCAAAAAGTTGATGCTTTCTAAAGACAAGGTGCTTGCTCATGCACTCTCAGAAAAAATGCTTGTGAGTTGTTACCAAGGCATTGCTATGTTATTGCTAAAGTCTTTTAATTGCTTTAGCAAGTTGCTTAGCAGTTGTTGAGGTGTTTGAATGCTTGCTTGCTAACTAAGCTAAGTAAAAAAAGTAAGGAATACTTGATGACAGGCCGTTGAATTATAAGAAAATAATTATAATAATAATATTTTCAAATAATTCAAAGGACCAGAGTTAATTATTCCTCTTATACCACGGTTACCACAAAAATTGCTCTGGTGCCCATTTTTAAGGCATTTGACAGGTCAGGTGTGCGGTTTACAGAAAAATAATCAACACCCATAAAACATTTCTTAGCCAATCAGAATAAAGCATTCAACAGGCCCGTGGTCGAATATAATTTAATTTAGTGTTAATAGATACAGTGGCTAGAAAAACTATGTGAACCTGTAGGAATATACTGGTTTTCTACAGTGATTTGCCATAAAATGTGATCAGGTCCTCATCTAGGTCACAACAATAGACAAACACGATGTGCATAAGCTGACAACACACAAATAATCTAGTTTTTTGTGTCTTTTTTTGAACAAAAGCCCATTAAACATTCACAGTGCTGGAGGAAAATGTAAGTCAACCCATAGACTTATTACTTTAATGAAAGCTCATTTGAAACAGCTGGCAAACTGTTTAAAGGTTTAAAGGTGTGGTTAAGTGCTACTTTGATTGATTAAAAGATGCTCAAACAGTTTAAGATTGCTGTTCTTAAGAAACATTAGCTCCTACGAACCATGCCTCATAAGAAGGCGCTCCCTAAAGATATACGATTAAGAGTTATTGCACTCCATAAGGCTGAAAAGGGATACAAAACAATCTCAAAATGTGTAGACACCCATCAGTCGACAGTTAGACAAATTGTCTATAAATGGAGACAGTTTAATACTGTAGTGGGGGCCCAAGTCAAGATGACTCCTAAGGCACAACACAGAATACTCAATGAAGTAAATAAGAACCCACGAGTAACATCTAAAGGCTTGAAGACACCATTGGAACTGGCACACATCTCATACGTAAGTCTTTGAACAGGCAAGGTGTCTATGGCAGAACCACGGAGAAAGCAGCTACACTCCCACAAAAAGTGCCAAAACGGCACCTTGGCAAATAAATGGTGAGTAAATTAAGAATAGTACATTTTATTTTTGGGTGAATAATCCCTTTAACCTTTTTTAATACCCTTAAATATGAACAATAGTGATAGTGCTGCTTCTCTTTTCTCTTTTTAAAACAAGTCTTCATGTTTCTGATTTTCAGGTAACATGAGATGATCTTGATAGAAACATTGTGGGCTCTTTCAGTATGGATCTAAACAGGGTTGGTTCAGGATTAGCTCTGGTTTCCCAGATTTACAGTCACATATAGATCTGGTAAACACATGGGTCTGTCAGAGAGGTTGTCTCAACATAGAGCCATAAACTGAAAATGACCATGAAGAAAGTTTTAAATTTGTGACCACATAGAGACGTAAAGTCTATAAAAGATGAAAAATAAAGAGTTTCTTTCCTCAGCTTTACATATGTGCACAATATTTTTTGTTTGGTCTGAAAAGCTTAGATGCAAATGCCGCTTAACACACTTCTGTCAAAAATGACAATGATATTGATTGAATGCTCTTGGCACGTATTATATGTTCATTAAATACCTTCGCTTCAAATCCACTTAATCCCGACCTCAGGCCATTCAGAAATACTGCTTTGTTTTCAGAATCTGTTAAAAAGCCATGACAATTTTCAGCAAAGTCCTCTAAGTGCACAGAGGAAGAATTGGATGAACAACAGCATGTTTACGTCAAGATGCAGGATTTTTATCAAGTTAAAGGAGGTTTACAGAATATTTTAGGATATTGGCCTAATTTTTTAGACTTTTAATCTAAAAAGTCTACACGGGGCGTAAACGTTAAAACTTCCCATTTACTTTAAAATGGGTGACGTAAAGCGTTGCCAAACTGAATTGTGAACCGTCAGCGCCGCATCACTGCTGTTGCTTGCTGCAAAAGTTGAACATTTCTCAACTTTTCAAGCGGCAACGCATGCGTCAGCCAATCAGATCACCTAATGTAAATAACCTAGGCAGAGCCAGCCAATTAAGTTTATGGAAGACCGGAGCATGTGTTGCGTCCACTGTTTGCTGGCCGCTCTTCAGACAAGCCTTCCGTCAAACGTTAACACTTTCGTCCCGTGTGAATGTACCATAAAAAATTACTGAATTTTTTTAAAGAGATTTTTGTATGTACTTAGAGGGTTTTGCTTAGAAAGACAGTCAAATCTGTTAAATTGAGATGAAAAGACTTAAGTGACATTTCAATTACTGAATAATAACATTTTCTTTGCTATTAAAGTGAAATTATTGAACTTAAACATGGGTCTGATGCTAATTTACAAAAAACTTAATATTCACTTAGAGGGGTTTGCATGTAAACTCTTCATTTGTGGCTGAAATGTTTCACACTGTTTTTCATTTGTATTTTAAAAAATCAGTGAGACATACTGTAAAGTACAACCCTACATTTTGAATCGGTGTAATGTGACAGGGTTAAACCCAAACACACCCTATTTTTTGTGGTCTACAATTCTCTCAAAGGCTCTTTTATTCTTCAGTTCTGTCATGTTTTATTCAGTGTGGAAAATCTTTGTTAATTGCACTAAAGTTAGGTTTTCACGGCCGTTTCCTTAACAACCAGGGGAAAGACCCCATCTCCCTCCCTTTCCCAAACCCTGCCCATTTAAGGCTGTTCCCCTTTTTTCCCTTTTCCTCTCCCTCTCTCTCCCTCATGTCTTTCTCTACTCTGTGTGTGAGTATTGTTAGACAGATTTTCCTGCCGCTTGTTGTGAGTGTCTGAAAGCGGGAGAACTCTCTTACGCTGCTTATTCAAGAGGAAGTCGGCAGCTCTTTCATTCCAGACTCTTGTAGTGCAGAATCAAACTGAGCAGTCATTGAGCTGTGAAGACTGAAAACTGATTTATTCATTGGCTATATAATCCGGGCTGTGTAACATATTGATGTACTCAGCTCTGGACTAAACTTCAGAAGAACTTTGAATATGTGTGTGATGGTCTAGAAGAGCTGCTTTCTTTGGTGAGTAACTGACCTGTTAATATGTTATATTTAATGATATTACTGTTGTTATACTGTACCTGTGAGTTTGTCCAAAAAGAGATGAGAAAATAGTCTGTATGATGTTCTGTGAAATCTCTTTATAAAAATCTCTTTTTTTCTACACAAAATCATCCTACATAATGTAAAGAGCGTTCTGTGAAAATCCAACCTTGATATCTTTAATATTGATTGATGTCAAAGATTGATTAAAATTAAACTTTGATACTTTTAATCACATTATTAGATTATGAGACTTTAATCTTCATAGATAGGGTCACATATAGGTTACCGCTTAGTGTTTTTGTAATACTGGTCCTGTGTGACTGTGATGCTGCACGTAAATATTAGGACGGCACACGCGCATCTGTAAGACTCACCCTTGCGTACAAATCTTGTGAGGTAATGATTTATAAACCCTCCAATCAGACACCACCATATGTGCATATTAGACGATCAATTTTGTGAATGTTCCCCTCCATGTGGGTTTACACTAAATCCTAAATAGATGTATTAGAACGTGTCAGGACTAGAGGATCAGGTTGATGTTTTACCATTATGAAAATAAACACCTGATCTGTTGTGTTTATCTGCGGGAAGGTCAATTCAGTAATAGTGTAAACCTGATCATGCAGGGGCTTAACTATAGCGGGTTTTCTGTACAGGAGCCAGATCGGTAGTTAAGTGCCTGCATGTTTACATATGGTCATTTTTAGTTATTAAATAAACAATTTGAATTGACCTGACATGAAAATCTATTGTAGATTCTGACCTGGAGTTGGCACCTTTGTAAGGGTGTGTTTGTTTGTTTTGCCATGCGATGTTAGTTTGATTTATATCCAGATGGAGAGATGAGCAAATCCTGCAGCTGTTTTTTGTTTAGGGATGGATGACTTGTGCTCAAAGCCATTCAACCCTATTCTGAGCCCCGCTGTCTTCCGCCAACCCTGTCTACCGTGTTTATCGGCAGCCGTCTTATCTTCATGAGAGCTGGTAGTTAACATAGACTATTGATTTAGGTGAGGTCAGAAGTCAATCCCTATTTAAACTGCATTTGTAAACTCCTACGTTCACACTGTTGAGATAGGCTGAAAGAATACACAAACACAGATTTAAAACACAGCCCTATGGATTAACTGAGATGGGGTCTTCCTGCGACACAGGTTCTGGACCTTCTTTCATCTACAACCTTTAATTTGATAGGTTTTCAATTTTGAGCCTTGACAAAAGAGTCACAGGATTAACTGTTCCTGTAGCTTAATTGGTAGAGCACTGTGTTAGCAGAGGTTATAGGTTCAATTCCCAGGAAACACACACATATTGACCAAACATGTAACTTGAATTGAATGTATACTGTACATTTTTAAAAATAACATTTCTGAAAAGGGTTCTTCACAGAAGAACCATATGTGGTTCCCCAATACACGACAACGCTGTCAAAAAGATCTGTGCTTAAGCCCAATGTATAGTCTGTTTTTTACGTATGCGCAAACGTACACGCATAGTCGAACGCACAGCCTTGCAAAGTATAGTTTATTGGACTTTAAGTGTACACTGACGTTCAATGCATGCAGATTGCGCCAAAATGCAATGTATCTCGTGGGCTACATTCTACATTTTCCTGTACACGCATGGGCGACTTATACATACAATGTACGCAGGGTTTTAAAAATCCGGCGGACCCTCGCGTATGTGTAAAAAGTGGACCATACTTCGAACTTTACGCTCATCAGTAAAAATAACTTAATACGCTGCCTTACTTATGCAAAGCCAGTAGATGGCGATGTTACTTTGTAAAGAAATGCTACATGTCTGGCCACATACACATTCTTCTACAGAGTGATAAATACAAACAATCAAAACTGTAAGTAGTTTTGTTTAGATTAACAATAATGTGGATTTTTTCCTAAAAGTGACCCTGACCCTAAAGCGCAGTGGCGGCCGCTAACTTCTTTTTTCGAGGATGCTCGATGCGAAGTTCATCACAACATGTATGTAGCCTATCATGTGTTTGGTTCCTTTTTTCAAAATATGTGTTTTGCGCTTCGAGAGATCCTGTGTGCATCACATGTCTCGTCAAAATAAGTGCCTGCTGTAGACGTGTCTAAAGGGTTTATGATAAGAGATGCTTGCGTTTGCCAGATACTCGCATATCATATTCAGAGTTTACTGTGAAGGGAGTGTCTTGTGTGTATTTTGTGAACGTGAGTGTCTCTTTAATCATAAACTGTTTTGACACGTGTGCAGCAGGCACTTTTTTTGACAAAACACGTGATGCACATGGTTTACATGACGCAACAAACACATATTTTGAAAACGCAAGCAACACACATGACACTCCGAACACCTATTTTAAATTAGCGCCCCTCGGATGAGCAGTCATGAGCCGCCACTTATAAAGCGCCATTTTGTAAACTTTGTTAATAAACTTTGTATCTTGAGTAGCACAAACACAGTCCTGTAGGCCGCAATTGTTTTGGTTATACTCGCGCATACCTATAGACTTGATTAACACATATGCATGATGTCACCGTTATCACAGATTCTTGTTTACGTTGTTTACACAGAGACGACATGGTTTCATTGTACTTTTAAACCCGTCTTCACGGTTTACATTTTCAGGACCCCAAAATGCCGTTATCATTGTAAACGTTGTGAAACGTTGTTGTTTAAACTGCCCTAAGTCATGTTGAATAAGAGCTTCTGCCAGTGCCAAATACGTAACGTCGAATATTTTATACTTAAGAAGTATAGCTTTAAAAAATACACATAAAACCCAAACGTTTCTGTTTTAACATAGCGAAATACAGATCTTAGAAATCTCTCACACCCCTTCTGCATCTTTGCTGACCTCACATGGGGTCACGACCTAAAGGTTGAGAACCTCCGTCTAATGACATGACTGCCTCAATGCGGCGCCGTTAAAGACTCAGACATCCATGCAAACCCAATGGCCTCAGATATGTCAGGTCTCTCATGATTGATCTGAGGACCAGGAAGAATTTCGGCCCCACTATGCTTATCTGAGTTTGATTGATTCAGATGCATATTACTCAAGACACTCCTTTTGCTCTGGGGGTTTGAAATGTTTATTGACTTATCCAGGCTTTATTTTTTAACAACTCCCAAACATTCTTTCTCTGTCTCACCTCTGTTTTTATAAACTAGTGGATTTTGATTAAGATAGGAAATATTCATATCCGAATATACAGCAAATCTATGGCAAGCCGTTTTAACTTTTATTCGTTGTGTTCTTGATATCAACAATTCAGTTTTCACTAGTTAAAATTTTAATTCTTGATATCAACAATTACATTCCCACTAACAATGTTAATTCTTGATATCAGCAATTTAATTCTTGATATCAACAATTACTTTCCACTAGTAACAATTTTAATTCTTGAAATCAGCAATTTAATTCTTGATATCAACAATTCAATTCTTGATATCAACAATTAAGTTATTGATATATGTAATTGTATTTTCACTAGTGAAATGTCACCATAGGCTGCCATTCAAATTCAATTGTTGATATCAAGAATTACATTTTCACTAGTAACAATGTTAATTGTTGATATCAAGAATTCAATTATTGATATCAAGAATTAAATTACTGATATCAACAATCGAGTTCTTGATATCAATAATTCAATTGTTACTTGTGACAATTTTAATATCTGATATCATGAATGGGATTGTTACTAGTAAGAAAGCCATTTTAGATATCTGAAATTATATTGATATCAGAAATACAATTGTTACTAGTGACAATCGATTTATTGATAACAAGAATTAACATTTTAACTAGTAACAATTGAATTGTTTATATCAGGAACTCGATTGTTGATATCAATAATGTAATTCTTAATTTCAATAATTGAATTTGAATGGCAGCCTATGGTGATATTTCACTAGTGGAAATGTAATTGTTTATATCAAGAATTGCCATTGTTACTAGTAGAAATGTAATTTCTGATGTCAAGAATTAAAATTTTAATTAGTGAAAATTGAATTGTTGATATCAAGAACTCAACGAATAAACGTTAAAATGGCTTGCCATAGTAAATCCTAGATAATGTGCCATTAATCAGATTGGTGTACTGATTTTTTTATGTGGCTCCTGCAGCTCATTTGGTAGAGCGTTGTGTTAACAAGGCAAATGTTAGAGGCTTAATTCCCAGCTAATGCATAAGGTGTGTGACTTGAATGCGGTGAAAATTGATTTGGATACAAATGCATTCATCTAAATGCTTTCACGCAGCTGAGCAATCTCATTTTCTGGTATTAATGACCAGTCACAGTACTCATTGCAAAATGCTTTTGTGAACCTTGCCCTTCATACATTTTTGGGGGGTTTAATGACCACCAATCCATGGGAAAGAAGAACATGTTTTTGTGTCGTTGAGAGGTCAGAAACTGCAAAGACCTCCAAGTTCAGATCTGGGATCACCTAAGGGTTACTCACCTCATCACCCACACACTTTTCATACTTTTTATACCAATTTTATGAATTGGTTTGTTTCACTTTAAACCATCCTGTTTAATTGCAAATCTGAACAAGCTGACCTAGATTCCCAAAAATTTCTTAAAGATTATTAAAGATCAATGTCCATGAAATCATGTGTACCTGGACACACTTTTTCCTTTGCATTTGCATTTTAAAGTATTGAGACTCCAATAAAACACACATCTGTTCGACATTAATGCCCAACCCAAGAGCATGGCCCTCAGCAACGAAACCCCCACTGATACCAACACGTTCTGGCAACTGCATCCTCTGTTATATCAACCTCAGTGAATGAGCATGTCATTGACCTGTTATATGATCTTGCAATGGGATTTTGAATGGATATCTCTAAGCAGCCACATTCATTGAGATTTTTTAAATTAAAGACTTGCAAGAGACTTAAGAAACTTTGTTGCTGTTGTGCAAGGAGCATGCTTAAAAAGTGTCCTTTGTAATCTATCTTATACAATATTTTAATGTCATTTCAGCATCAATGGCTATATTCGTGGTGAGAACCGGTTAATCACAAAATTTAATCTAGTTAGGGGAAGGACAGTTTGGCATCTCCATTTCAGGTCTTTGTATTGTGGGATATTGCACATTGCATCTGGAATAAATACTTTCTGGAGCTTTTATTTCAGCGTGTGCACATTTGTCCCTCTCCTTTTTGTCCTTCTCAACAATGCCATAGAAAAATCTTCTTTGTATAGCAGTATAATATAGAGTGTGTGTTTTTCTTTTGCAGAATTAAATCCAACTGTTCATCTATCAGTATCTGAATACTTCAACTTAAATTACTAACAGATTTTAGAAGGGAGGCCAGGCATTCAGTTCATTTGATGAAATTTAAGAAGGAAGCTTATGTGTCATTCATTCTCTCCTCTCTCTTGGCTGGCACACATCTTTAGGGTCAGCTCCACCTTTTGTGCCGGGGTCAAGGACGTGATAGCAACCACATGTCTGAGTGACCTCCAAATTAAATACCGCCCTCAGTAGGAGCTACTGGCTGGATAGGCAGTGCAAATGAGTTACGCAGTTAAACCCGTCAAGAAAAACACGGAAGATAGACACTCAACACTCTTTTGAAAATGTTATGGTAAGATCCAGACCTGTGAAAGAGCTCGAGTGAATGCATTTGCCATACGTCGCCTCTTGAACGGTTTTACAGGCAACAGACATACAGACTCGCAGGCAGCTGCATGAATGTGAAGTTTATTGGTTTTAAAAGTTACCCTCAGCACCTGTGGGGTTTTGGGGGAAAACTGGGCAGCACCTACGATTCGTGGGAGAGCTTCTGGATGGTGTTTAGGTGAACTTGACTAATGGATGGAAATGAGTCCGCAGAGATTCGATTCAGGCGGAGACATTGCACCGTCAGCGTTTGTGCCTTTGGATGCTTGTTTATGGAAAAATTGTAATAGGTTATGAGGATGTTTTATGAGGAGGAGGCAGTGGTCTGCCCAAATGCAAAAAATATCCTTTAGGGGTAAATTAGATCCACTTCAGCCACCAGTCCAATGTAGATGTTTATGCAATTAAAAGAAAAGGTTTTTGTTTGTGTGCACATTCATTTTGTACATTTCAGAAAGATTTTTGCACTTTCAAAGAGATAGTTCACCCAAAAATGAAAATATTAACCAAAAATGTAACCAAACCTACAAGAGGCAACATTGACTTCCAAAGTAAAAAAGAATACTATGGAAGTGAATGGGGCTCGTGATTGCGTTGGGGACATTTCTCAAAATATCTTCTCTTATGTTTAACAGAACTAAGAAATGTATACACATTTCTAACAACATGAGGGTGAGTAAATGATGAGAGAATTTTCATTTTTGGGTGAACTATCCCTTTAACACTTAATTTCTGGGTACACTATCTCTTTAACACTTATGATTTTAAGAGGACAGACCGCACAAATCAATCCTTACAAAAAAAACAATTTCAGTGATCTCAGACTGACAACATTTTTAATTTTTGATATCAATCAGGTGTTATTAGGAATTTATTGGGAGTTTTCAATATATTTACAGCTGTGCTTGTAGCCTGTCCTTAGTTTGTGATAGTTTAAAGTGAAACAAAGAAACTCACTTAAATTCAGCTTTAAAGCCATGCATCAGTCACCAAGTTCGTCTGCCAAGAAGACCACAAGTGGTTCAGCCCGTGCCAGAAAATTCCAGCGACTGAAAGAACATTTCTAAGTATCAAAAATATCCATGTGCTTGTTTTGGCTGACGGTGTGTCATAAAAATGAGAAAGAGTGCACTGGCTGCTCGGGTTATGTTTTTCTTTCAAACGCCTATCGGTAGATTCAATTATAGCCTTAAATGTCATGGATTCAATTCTGTTTGTGCATTGCGATGATATTTTTAGGTTGTAAAGTCAGGTTGTTAATTGGTGATGAAGTTGTTACTGTTTGCAGAAGAAAGAATCGCTCCAAAGGTCACTCCATGCTTCACAAATCATCTACTTGAACTCTTTCTTGTGTTTCTTCGGAAACATTCTGATAAATACAGGAACAAACAAGGAGATGCTATTTGCACTAGGACACCATTTTTCCTGTCGGATGGAGACATATCCAGGGGAAGGAAATGCTACCGGTCTTCTTATTGTGGAAATAAAAACAACTGTCACCATACATGACAGTATTTCGCCTCTACCCTGATTTATACTCTAGTTATAAATATTGCATACCTGCAGCTCTTATCAAGGTTCAAAAAACATGGAAAAGAACAGATGCTATTAAATAATTGGATCACTATTTTGGTGTTGAATTGAAAATAAGGTGCTGAGTTTGTTTTGTTTTGGTATAGCACCCCCTTTCAGATGAAAGTCTTCCTCAATGGGTCAAAATTTTAAAACATTTTCTCACGTTGGGTGGTCATTGCGTTCAAAATATACGGAACAATTTTGTTATTATTTACCATCTCATACATTTTGTTATATATTTTGCTGACTACAAACCTTTTTAAAGGCAGGGTATCTAATTTTGAAAAATGCTAACGGTAGCCGACTAGCAATGAAATCACGATCCTACCCTCCATTCAAATCGCCATTCAAAGTCACGCCTCTTTCAAAACACATGAACACGGACAAATAAGACATCCACATCTCATGCATTCATCAGTGAGAAAACTTTGTAGTACAAAGTGAATAACATTACCAAAATAACCAACATAAACAACTGATTACAACAGAATTAGTTAAAGCACACTGTCTGTTGTGTAGACGTAGTAACTATATCGTTACGCTAATCCGTAAACAACAACACACTGTTTCATCAAAGTAGACTTTCTGAATCCATCTCAATACAAAAAAATCACGTACCTACCTTACCAAAATAAACAGTGCAACCACCCTTTCAGACCCTTTGCCTCCTGCAGCTGTTTGCATCTCCTGGTAAAGCAGTAAAGTTTTTGCTCTTTGCTGGTCCATGCAGTTGTTGCTGTTGTTGTTTTAAAAGATGTCTTTCGTTTTGTGGCTCCTGTGCAGGTTGTCAATTCCGCAGGAAAGTTTGCCATTCATGCTGTTTACAGACAGGAGGTGAGCGCACATGAACGCGCCGATGACGTATGGTGTCTGCGTGAACAGGTTGCACAGTGGCATATGCAAAACACGTTCAGATGAAGGACAAAAATCGCATGCGTCCAATTTATTGCGTTCGGTCCGAGTTTAATGATTTGTTGAACATTTTTTGGTCCACGCCTTTAACAGATGACACATATTTATAAAAATACATTTAATTTGATCACTATTTTGGTGTTGTATTGGAAATTGCTGAGGTTAGATGCTTTGTTTGGTATAGCGCCCCCAACAGGGAAACTGATGAAATTCTCAATGCGTCAAATTGTAAAACATTTTTCTCATGTTGAGTCATTGCGTTTTAAAAGATACAGACCAATTCGTTATTATTTACCTTCCCATAAATTCGATTGGCTGATATAATGAATCAAAACAGTCAGTTTCACGTCATTAGGAAACAATCAATTTAAAACTATTAAACTTTGCCGGTATGCATAGTGCTAAAGAATGACACTAAGTTTTGTACAGTTATGCAAATACACTTGTAATTTACAGCATTGCGCTACAATATTACGCCCGACACCCAAAATCGCCAACCAAGGATAACATTCAACATGTCGCAAAGAAATCTAAAGAGACTTTAAGCCTATAGTAAAAGTTATATCTCAGAACACAGGAAGTGTTTATGGTAAATCCTAGTGTTTTTGCTAAGATTTTGTCAAGAGCGTCCCTAGATGCCACACACAGCATAGACCAGCATATGTTGTGTTTTGGTGCTGGTATGCTGGTGACCACTAGCTAAACCAGCACCAAACCAGCATGGGAATTATGCTGGTCTATGCTGTTTTTTTCAGCAGCGTAAAATGTAACAAAATGGCATAGGAGGAGGTAAAACATACAAAATGGCAGAAAAGTTTTATTGATAACAGGAACGTACGGTCTCCATACCCAGACGTCGAGAAATTAATTTAAGTTTAATTGCAACATCTATCTGTGTGTGTGTGTTTGTGTGAGTGAGAGAGAGAGAGAGAGAGAGAGAGAGAGAGAGAGAGAGAGAGAGAGAGAGAGAGAGATGCTGGTGTTGAATTATTGTGGGCTGGAGGTCTGTCAATAATTTCCTCCTTGTGGGAAAAACAAAACAACAGGGCAGGTTAATGGATGTTTAGGCAGGCTTTAAACACGCCTCCAGATGCCATTATGTCACTTGGACATGCTTTGTGCTCTCCAGTTGGAGTGTTTTGGTGCTCTACATTGAGGGGAAAAATGAGGCTAATCAGGTGAATGAATTATTCTGGAGAAACAAAATGAGGTATGTGATATACAGCAGAGTCTAAAACTACTCAAAATCTATTTTAAACCTGGACAAAAACACTTTGAAACACTATGCTCACGCAAACAAAATCACTAAGGAAGTTAATCCGTGATATTGACTTTGTTATGGACTCCATTGTAAATATTTTGGTAAAAGACAAATACATTTTATTGTTGCATTTGGTAAAGCGTTTGATGGATTAGCCGGTTCATCTGCTACCCATACAGGAAATGATACATATGTAATTCATACAGAAACCAAACAGGAACGGGCACTTGGATACAGCTGCCCAGAAACATACGAGAGTCAGCAAGTTCCTCACTATCCCTGAAAAGCAAACAGTCTTTACTAAACCAACTTGAGCCGCCTCCTCTCGACCCAGCGCAGAGATTTTCACACCATCTGCATATTAGATTTCAAGCTTGCGCCTAATGTCTAGCAGCTGAGCTTTGTTCACATGTGACGCTGAATCATTAGGCTGGTAATTTTGGAAAGCTACCAAGAAATAGAAAATCTCTATAATGCTTCTTTTGAGTCCGTTCACTCAGTGATTTATTTTTCTAACACAGGAGTTTCTTATTAAAACAACTCATTCTTGTAAGGATTTGATTTGTTGGCGTTTGATTGGTGAAATTTGAACATTAGTTCAAGGCTGTGCACTGTCAAGCCGACTTCCTGTGTCCACTGAACAAACGTGGCGCCTGTCATGTGTTTGCTCTGTAGATGCCTCAATGATTTTGGATGTGATGTAGTCTGACGTGTGTGTGTTTTTTTTGTGTGTGTGTCTTTAATGTACAGACGAAGGACCCTGATAGTTGCAGGTCACAGTGGAATAACTAATCAGAGAGGACTGATCCAATGAGGGACTGAGGAGGAACTGAATACTGCTTTAAATGGTAAATCTCAATTTTTTTATTTTATTTGAAAGAGTGCTTTGATAAGTGAAAAAAAGTTGAGGTTAATTATTTCTTCAAAGAGAAACAGCAACACAAAGGTCATGATTTCAACCCTTAGGGAACTGGGATACTGATGAAACGTATAGATTGGATGTACTTTAAAGATCAAAGTGTCTGCCAAATGCATGAATGTAAAAGTTAAACAAATTAGTTCATTAAAACTGTAAAAGTTACAATAATGTTTTTTCTCAATCATGATTTGCAATATCTCTTAGTTTCATACTGTACGTATACATCATGTGTGTCGCGATGATGTCATTCAGACAGAACAATAGTGAGCAAGAAAAGCCAAACTCAGCAGGAAGTTCTGTGTGACTGTTGTGAATGGGATGAAGAGGAGGGAACACAGGATGTGTAGTAAGATCCGGCAAGTCCCTATGTTTTCTGTGGCGCCTGTTTGTGTCATGGAGTCAGATTGGAAACAGGCGCAGAACTGTAGTGGTTCGGGAGGATATGTTTGTCTGGGGTTATAAATGTAACCTTCTCAAGCCTTACTGTACGTGAGGGTGTGGGTGTATTTGTTGACTGTAGGAAATCTGAATCTTCCATTAGAGTTAGAGTCACAATATAGAAAAAACCAAACAGGAAGATAAAAGGCAGCAGATGTATTTAGATGAACGTCATTGGGGACGGATCCTGGATCATCTTTTCTTTTGTGCGGACACAAAGGCCTGGCAGACAGCAAACAAAAGATCAGTCTGACTACTGTCTTAAATGCTATTACGCAGACTAGCAAGCACATAGCACATGTTAAAACAAGCACATGGTGTAACAAAATATAGAGGTTTCAACGTGGTGGCTGTTTAAATGAGGTGGTTTTAAAAGTTAGTGCCAAGTGCTTGGATACTGTATACCTGTATTGTGCAGAAAAGCTATCTAATTACCGATTGTGTATTCAGTAGGTTGGAACATTTCACAAAGTCAGAATGAACGTGAAAAGGAAGGAGATGGACTTTTTGAGCAACACTATTGCTGCTTATGCTCACATTAAAGGTTAGTAATTCTTTAATATTTACATTTAAAGCTGACTTTTGTACAATTTATTGAAACAATTTCTCCCATTCCATTTAATATGCAAAGACAAATGCATTTTGTTAGCGGCGCAAGATCATGAATTCGATTACAAGGGAACACGAGTATTGATAAAATGTATTGCTTGTAATTCAATTCGGATTAAAGCATCTGCCAAATGCATACAGGTGAATGTATTTTGTTAGCTGTCGTCTCAATACATGTTTAAAGGTGTCAATCAATAGTGTGAATTTGTTGAAAGACTGGGTGTTTGGGAAATCTGAATTAAAATTTTGCACAAACATGACACACTTCAACCTTTAATATGTTGTTGCCTAGTTTAAAGGGATAGTTCACCCAAAAATGAAAATAATGTCATTAATGACTCATGTCGTTCTAAACTCGTAAGACCTCCGTTCATCTTCAGGACACAATTTAAGATGTTTTATTTTTTGTCCGAGACCTTGTTGACCCTTCATTGAAAATCTACGTACGGTATACTGTCCATGTCTAGAAAGGTAATAAAAACATCATCAGAGTAGTCCATGTGACATCAGTGGGTCAGTTAAGCATCGAAAATACATTTTGGTCCAAAAATAACAAAAATGATGACTTTATTCAGCATTGTCTACTTTTCCGCGTCTGTTGTGAAGCACATGCGCGAGACTAAAGTCACGTGACTGCAGTGACGCGGATGACGTACTATGTGACTGACGTGTTATCTGGCGCGTCCAAGCTGTTTTTTTTTGTGTGCGCGGGCTTCGTTTACAGTCTGAGGGAGACGCTTGCTGTAAATGTGAAAAAAAACTTCGCAAACATGTCTGAGGATAACACATCATCCGCGTCACTGCAGTCACGTGACTTTAGACTCGCATATGTGATTCACAACAGACACGGAAGAGAAGACAATGCTGAATAAAGTCATAATTTTTGTTATTTTTGGACCAAAATGTATTTTCGATGCTTCAACATATTCTAACTGACCCACTGATGTCACATGGACGACTTTGATGATGTTTTTATTACCTTTCTGGACATGGACAGTATTCGTACGTAGATTTTCAATGAAGGGTCAACAAGGTCTCGAACTAAATATAAAACATCTTAAACTGTGTTCAGAAGATGAACGGAGTTCTTACGAGTTTGGAACGACATGAGGGTGAGTCATTAATGACATTATTTTCATTTTTGGGTGAACTGTCCCATTAAATAATTTGATAATTAATCCAAATCTGTTTCCTTCCTCCCTATAGAAAATCCAGAGAGTTTCGGCCTTTACTTCGTCATTGGCGTATGTTTCGGGCTAGTACTCACTCTCTGCCTCCTGGTCATCAGGATCTCCTGCAAACCTCGTACCACTCCAGCTCCTTCCACACCTGAGAAAAAACAGCTGAAAGACTTTAGTGAGGAAGAAGATGAGGACGAGGAGAGTGACGAGGATGAGGATGCAGGAGATCTGGAGCCTCCTGTCCTCCATAGCACCACAGAGATCTCCATGGGTAACCACCAATCTACGCCGGATGGGACTCTGAGCAGGAACGTATTCACTTCGGCCGAAGAGCTGGAGCGAGCACAACGATTGGAGGAGAGGGAGAGGATAATCAGGGAGATCTGGAGAAACGGACAGCCGGACATTCTGGGAACGGGGACGGGCACGATCGGAAGAGTGCATTACTACTAACACACCCTGTTCACAAACTCAAGCCATTCCTCTGCCTCAGCGCACTATTTTTTTATAAATGGAGGGACCATTGCTTTTATTTTTACAGTGACTTATTGTAATCCTGCAGGCGATCGTCAGACGTGTTGATACGGCTTTGTCATATTGAACTGAGCATGCTGATGTTAATCCTCAACTAATGGTGCTACAGTAAATTCTTTTAAAGCATAGGTTCATAGCACAGACCATTACAGGGTCCAGGTTTGGGAATATGGTGTTTGTAAATATGTGTGATAAGACTCACAAAAAGCAAATGCATATTTGCACGTGCCATTTTTTGTATAAAGATGTTTTCTGCTTATTTTTTTTTTAAACTAATGCATTCCTCTGGATTTTCTGGCATAAGTAATAAGTATGCCATGTAGTAAAAGCCAATATACTCTAAAAGCATCCTTTATACTTGGATTTTAACAGGTTACGGTTATACAGAGCTGTTTTAATCTAAATTAAAAGACAGGGTTTAGATTAATCCAGGACTAGCACTGAATTATATTAGGACATTTAAATAGTTTTTATAAACATCCTTTACAAAAAAAAACAATACTGTGTGCATACTGAGACAAAACAATAACACTGATGTATGTTAAGATATGTCAGTGCAAGATGTTTTTTTAACATGCATATTAGTTTGGGACTAGGATAAGCCCTGTCTGAAAAAACGGCACTGTATGTTTTAATGCATATGGTCAGTGCATTATTTTATAAAAGGAATAATGCATAAACAGCATTACACTGCCAAAGAGACTCACTTATAATAACTTATCCCAGGCTAAAATAAATGTTTGAGCGGCCTTAATTTAAAAAACAGCTTGTACTGACATATCTTAACATATATCAGTGCCATTGTTTTGTCTCGAGATGCACACCAGTTTTGTTTTTGTAAGGTCTGGTCTGGATTAATCTAAACACTGTCCGTAAAATCACCCCTATATGTCTTTAACATGTATTTGCAACCGTGTTTATTTGTAGTCATCAGACTTCAGGTTTTGTTCTATCTTGAAAACATTTGTCTCTTGTTACTATGGTGGTTCTGGGTGCTTTATTTGATTTCCTTCACAGATGCTTGGATGAGTAAAATATAAAGACATTTTGGCATGATGTGTACACTTTGATTGAAATATTTTTTAGCTTTTTGGTTATCCAAAATGGTAAAACCCAAACATTTTGACAAGTCTAACAATAACTACGAAGATATGTTTACAGAGACGATAATGGCAGTATTTCCTAAAGAAACAACGTTTGTCATTGTTTAATAGTGTTGCAAACTATTCCCTTATATAACAAGTTTATGATATTTGGGAAGAGTTAAAAAATGACTATTATATACCCACATGTTTACATCAAGGAAAAGCCCTAAAAAGGAAATAATTTGAGTATGTTTTTGACTGTCATCACAGCAATAGAACTTCGAAACCTTACAAACATTTCTCTCGCTTATGTTACTGATAAAAATAGCTGATTCCCACTGGATTGTCAGAGACTATGTCATGAAGATTTAATGTATTCCACATGGTTTCCAAATGTTTTTTTGGGGTGAACAGAAACTAAATCCACACCAGTCATACCACGTCTTTCTCATAGGGAAAACTAAACACTTTCAGGTCCTGTGCATACTTGCAAGGAAGTGTTTTAAATGGCTGTATTGTCATGGGAATTTTTTGATGTAATGTCAAAAGTAACCATGATCGAACTACACATTTATAAGTTCTCTGTTTGATTAGGTTACTGGGGAAAATAAACTTGAAATATTTGAATAGTTTATTCACAAAAACAGATTTCAAACACAATGATTTTAACGCAGATAAAACTTTAATGCAAATGCACAATGATTTGCGATGACCATGAGCAAAAATATCTGCCCTATACTCCACAGGATATAACCAAAAACATTTGAATAAAACAAGTGTTAATATCTTAACAGATGACATTGTTTAACCCTAAATTGCCATATAAATATAAGAAACTCAAATATTTGGTATTTACACATTTAAAAATCCCACAACCATATGAGTTGGTAACCAGAATATCAGACACAAATAAGTCTTTTCCTGAACATGGCTTTGGAATGTGGTCCAATGAGTCAGGAATTATTCACCAGGTACTGTAAGAAATGTCCAATTCCTCCGAAATTCCAAATTTGTCTTTTTCACATCATTTATGTCCACAAGGGGCATCACTTAGGGTAGTGAAATATGCCTGGTCTTTATAGTGACTATTTTTTCCTCAGAGCCTCCACTTCATCCTGCAAACATTAAAACCACACCCATTTTTTACTTAGAAAGTTATACAGAAGACTAGCATTAGGATCGCATTATTTAAATTTGACGGATTAACAGAGTTTAATAAAAACAAAATGCATGTACATAATAATTTTAATGTTTCTGAATCTATTTTCTAACAGTTAACAGTAGCAGATATATACTGTATGTGACCCTGTCTGTGAAATCCATGTAAAAGTCTAATAATTGAAGTATTAGAGAGCATCAAAGTTGGATTTCAATCACCAATTTCACATTGATTTCAATCTTTGACTTGACATTACTCTGTCAGTGAAGGTTATATTTTCACAGAAAAACAGTAAATCAGAAAAAAAATTGGTTTTATAGACTGTGTCACATGTCTGCTATGGATGACGGATTGGCAGAGCTAAAATAAACAGCATAATTTTAACGTGTGAAAGCTCAAGCGTTTCAGTCAGGTTGTGTTTGGTAACGCAATGCTGCCCTCTAGAGGATGATAGCAGTACATAGGGCATGGCACATGTGTTTATACAGTGTGCTACGCTACTAAAAAAAATAAATAAAAAAACATATATATATATATAGTACTAGCTAAAGCTACATTGCCTACCTCAAAATGATGGTAAGTTTAATAAGAGTTGCTTTGAATTTCAGCACTTAACGTTACCTGCAATCTCGTCCGTTTGTCTCTCTCGTCCTTCAGTTCTTCTTTAAGCTCCTGTATGTCTCTCCTGGGAAATAAATATCGATATTGCAATAAAAACTGATACTAGTTGTTGATATAAGATCATTCCGGTGTGATTGTAAATGGTTTATACTCACTCATGCTGAGCTTTGAGGAGAGTCAGAGAAACGCGGAGGTCTTTGAGTTCTGTCAGCACAGAGGCCAGTGATGGATTCTCATCCTGGATCACAGCTTTGGCTTCAGTTTGTGTGCTGGGTGGTGAGGTGGACTTGGTTGGTTGCTCGATTTTGTTGGGAGCTGAAGCAGCATCTGTAACCTGTAAATAAATACTATCAGCTTTATGCAAAAGAACGCTAATATAAACATAACATAAAGCAATGTTCATCAATTAATTTATTTCACGTTAATTCATAAAGATTAACAGATAAGTAGTTTATTCAATGCATTTAACTTGTTTTTTATTTTATTGTATTACTGCAACTCATAAATAGTAAGTTAATTTTTTTCCACGCCATTGATCTTATCAATTAAGAGAAAACATTTGCATAGTTTTTTTTAATGAAAAAAACTGTAGCCAAAATGTTATTTACTAATTTTAAACTCTGTGTATGTTTTGATTATCGTTCTGAATCTGATCTCTAACAAAATTCCTTCACAAAAATGCAATTATTTAAGCTTTTTGCTATTTTTTTTATAAAAATACCCATATTTGAGAGTTTATAAGCAGAGAAAAAAATATAGATATAGGATTAAAAATTCCTGTTTTGTTTGTTTGTTTGTTTATTGTTTGTTTGAAAGCAAATGGTCTGTTCTTTTTATTTGATATATTTGTATGTTTATACATTTTCCTGGAAGGCATTTTGTGAAACTTTTGTGAAAATCACAAAAAATGCTGGGTGGCAACTTTTAAAAAAATGGCTGGGGGAATGAGTTAAAATGACGTATATAGCCAATTTGATTAAATATTTTTTTTTAAAGCAGCTAATGTTTTACAGTGTAACTATTTGCAGACACTAACCAGTGATCTGTTAAGCCTATATATAGTTTAACTTCATTAATGAAAGTGTTATCCAAACATTTAGTAAATCTGGAATAAGACATCTTTCTTCTCTATTGTCGCATATCTTTATGAAGAACAGACGTTATTTGCATTATTTATCAATGCCATATCACACTGAGAAGATCATGTTAGACCTTCACAACAGCTAAAAATGTATGATGTTGTTTGTGAAAACCAACATGATCTCACAGAAATTCGTGTTATAGTCACGAAAAATGTGATTATTTGTTCGTGTCCACTGTCCGAAATTTAGCTTTTTTCGTGCCTTAAGCACGAATTTATAAAAATAGTTTTTCATGTCCGTGGCACAACTTTCTTTTTCGTGTCATTTTAAATATTGTTTTATCATTTTTCCCCCTATATTAAATCATTGTCACTTGGGGTTTGGGTTAAGTTTGGGGTTTGGGTTAGGATGTACTTTTATATATTGGTTTCTACATGTTTTTCTTCAACTTTTACAACTATTCTCGTCTGGAGTTGGGGTTAAAGTTGGGGTTTTGGGTTAAGATGTCTAAAACTGTAACATAAAGTGATTCCAACCCCAACTCCAAGCAACAATGGTAAGAAAATAGGAAAAAAACTATGAGAAAACTATACATAAAATTTCTCAAAAAGAAAGTCGAAATAAGACATTCGTGCTTAACACACGAAAAAAGTTTAATTTCTTGCAGTGGACACAAATAAATTATTTGTGACTATAACATGACTTGCCGTGAGATTGGTCTGGTGAAAACATGCTGGAGGGTTTCTTAATTCGAGAGAACAGATACAAACACATTATTCATGGTTTGAACTTTAAATGTAAAGTTTTAAAAAATAAATAGTTTTATTTTAGGTGCTATACAGAGAGTTGACACAAAAGTGTTGGGTGGAGATAGGGTAGTGGGACCTCAAGGACAGGAATCAAACTCGGGTCACTATGAACGCACTATCGCCACCGACTTCAAAGTTAATTCAGATTCTGATTTGTGTATGTGATGCATAACCGCGTTTGTGCCTTTTAGTGTTCAGCTCAAACTCACATGTGAGGTGGTCTGGAGGGCTGTCGGTGGTCTTCTCTGTGGAGGTTTGGCTCTGTTGGCTGTAGGATGGCTCAGTTTTTCTGAGGACACATCTACACCATCAAACTTGTCGATGGGTTTGTCTTGAACCTCTTTTTGTGTTGTTGAGACAACGGGCTGCTTTGGTGTGGCAGTTGGCGGCTCTTCAGTGTTTCTAAGAAAAATATTTTATTTAAAAATCCTTTACCTACATAATATTCACAAATATCAAGAACACACTGATTGATTTTTATGTAGTTTGCATAAAATTGGAGGAATATAATTACATTTTAGATTTAAAAATATTTAACAATTTTAAATAAATATTATTATTTTAAATATTGAGTAGATTGTGGTTCCTTACTGTCTAGCGATGCGTGTTTATATTTTAAACTAAAACAAACTTTTGTCTTTATATGTCGGTTGGTGAGCTTCAGAAAAGGTCACATGATTTCCGGTAAGGGAACATAGGGACCATCGATGCTCACTGGTTTTTGCGTTGAATTGTGGGAATTTTTAGGGAATGAACGTTCATGCTTTCTATGCCACTTTCTATGCCATTTTGCACCTTGCTCTCTTTATGTGTTTATTGCTTATTCCCTGAGTCATTTCACTTTTTTATTATGACTCAACTTGTATACTTAAATGTTCAGATTTCTTTGTATGAATTCAAGATTTGGCTTGATGCTGATGTGTCAAATGTAGTTCCCTGTAACTGTAAGTGGTAAACATTTAAAATCTAGCCATTGCATCGCTTTGATCTGTTGAGGATAAGCAAGACTGCAGAGCGACTGTAATACATAATCTGTGTTTGCCCCCCCCCCCGTCCGAATGACAGTTTTCAACTTTGCCTAAGGACAGGGACGCTTTTATAGTTCATACAGAAAAACAGGAAACGGGCAGTTTGAGTTTGTTTAGTCTCTCAGCAACTCATAAAATTTCCATTACTCTTCATAAAACCGAACATTTAAAAAGCTCTTTAGAGGAACACTGTCACAGATGCTAAATGAGTCTATAAACATGCAGAGTTAATCGGAAGTAAACAGTAGGAGTATCTTGGTGTTACTTTGTTTACAATTTCATAATTGTTTAAGTCACTTTGTAGGTTTTGATCCTTTAAACTATTCACAAATGCATCAGAAACTCTTTGATTTTATATGAAGCTTCACCTACTTTGGAACCAGTTTGATGGGCTTCTCCTTTGCCGGGGGTGGTGGGACCGGTGGTTTGTGTAGACCAGGCAACTTAATTTTACCTGGTGGGTCACTTCGAAAGTCTTTAGTTTCTGGTTTCTCAGCTGTTTAAAGAAGACAGAATGGCCAATTAAGCACCATCACATTGTGTTTTATATTTCTTAAAGAGCACCTATTTCATTGCTAAAACAATGTGTCCCTGATTGGCCAGCTAATCTGTACGTTGTGATTGGCTGAATACCTCAGACGTCAGCCGGAAATGTGACGCTCCTTACCATGTTTGAAAGATTCGGTTGCTAACAGGAGTTAACTTACAGGCTGTGAGCCGAAGCGGATGAACTTATGAAATTGGCGGTCTTTACAACATCACCAATCCCAGGAAGTAAACTATTGCCTACAATCTGTGCGTTTGTTGTAGTCCAAGAAAAAAGATTTACGTTGAAGATGATAACTCACGTCATCGTTTACTTTGGGGTTTGTACGTTTTGCATATCGTTAACATGTACTAATACACACCAAAGGAAATGCAAAAACGTGAATCGGACCATTGGTGCTCTTCAACATTTAATCGTAAGTTAAAGTGTGACGCAAAAGGGTGAAGGGGTAGACAGACAGACAGATAGATAGTCTTACTTTTAGTCTCTGTCTTTGAGGTTGTATCAGAGCTGTTCTGGTCCATCGCTGGCATCTGATTCACTGAGATCCAGAAATAAATATTTTAGAGATTTTAAAGTCAGTACCATATCAATGTTTCATTAAAGTCTGACAGCAGATTTTATCTGAAATGTGTTATTTGTCTGTTCAATCTGTACACTAACAAACCTGCCCTATCATTTATGTTTCTTAAACATAAGTTTAATGCTTGCTTTCACTAATATAATTCGCACAAAGTTATAAAGAACAGCACCATATGATTGAGCACATGCTGGAGGTCTCAGTGGCATGGGAACATTGGGAAGTTTTCCTGACAAATGAGCGGCCTGCTACACAAGAATTCTCATGGGTTTCCTTACTAAACCACAGACAGTTTAACTATTAACAATCACTAAACTTTACAAAATAAAAACCAATTCCAGTGGTCACTTATCATAACACACTCCTAAAAATAAAGGTGCATCATGACGATGCAATAAAAGAACCATGGCTAAATGGTTCTATAAAGAACCTTAAAAATCTGAAGAACCCATAAAAGATGCCAGTGTAATCGGCAGTGCTTCAACACATTGCGCAGACGCCCTTTGGCAGGCCTGTTACCCTCTGTCCACCCTGAACTTTCACACCACAATACTGTCTATCAATTCAAGGTAAACATGCTCCAAAAAATAACTTGAAAAAAAGCTTGTGTACAAAAAAGCCACTAAATTAAAAGACTGTAAAAATTTATCAGATGATTTTTTTTGGCATAAATCTGTTAACCACCCTCAGTACTGATCAAAACTACCTAAATGTTTTTAAAAATTCCCTGATTTTAACTCTTTAATAGTCCATATAACTCAATGTACAAACCAGAAATTAAGCTCTGTTTTTTCTTTGACCCACTAAAGGGTTAACGGTGACAAATTTGACCTCTCAGCAAAGGGAAAAACCCCCAACAACCAAGATTGTATGATAATAAGGTGTCATGGCTTTGCAATCAGAAAATGTCGTTATAATGGAAGTCAACGGGGGAAAAGCCACAAACAACTAATTAGGGAGAAAAAAATAAAACCTGATGCTGCACAAAACTAAATATGCATCAAAGCCAATGTTTTTACTATCTTTGACAAGCCCAAGACTGTGAAAAAGGTAAAATCAGTTCCACAATCACTTTTTATATTGAAAATCTGTAATTTTGTGTATTTTCCCCAACATCACTTATGAATTAAAGAGTTAAAATCATGGAAATTTTGTAAACATTCTGTAGTTTTGATCAGTACTGAGGGTGATTAACAGATTTATGCCAAAAAAATTGCATTTTTTTTTATAAATTTTTACGCTGTTTAAATTAGTGGCTTTCTTTGTACATGAACAACCCGAAAGGGTAGTAAATTTGCCCATGCCATGATATTGTTGAGTTTTTTATAAACATTTCGAAGCATTTTCTCAAAATATGTGTCAATATAAGATTGGCACCAAACATCATTCCATTTGCTAAAACACAGAGAAAGTTGTGGCCAAATTAGAACAAAAACAAAAATGGCCAAGAGTTAAACTTTTAAGAGTTAAAAGGATTGTTTAGTATTTTTACTCATTCTCATTTTGTTTCAAACCTGTATTCATTTCTTTGGTCTGATTAATAAGAAGGAAGAAATTTTGAAGAATGTTTGACACCAAACAGATCAGAGACCCCATTGACTTCCATTGTAGGAAAAAGAATACTATGGAGGTAAATGGGGTCTCTGATCGGTTTGGTTCCAAACATTCCTTAAATATCTTCCTTCGTGTCAATCAGAACAAAGACATTTTTACAGGTTTGTAACAACATGAGGGTGAGTAAACGATGACAGAATTTTCATTTTTGGGTAAACTATGCCTTTAACAAACTACTTTTAGAAACTGTATTAAAAAGTCTCAGGAAATATGTTTCCTATTAAATGAATACACAGCATGATCTTTATCATAAACAGCTACGGTATGTGAACATCGGACATTGAACATCCTTTCTAATATACAACACTGTTTCATCGGTATCAGTATTTAAATATGTTTTGATCCAAAGCCAAACCCAATAACTGTAAGTATATCATAAAAAACTCAAAACAAAGAGTCTATACATACCCTGTCAGTTTTCTCTGTTCTTATGGCAGTGAAGGCGTGTATATAGAGCAGTGATGTGCTCATTTCTTTCCTCTAGAGAGTCTGCCCACATGACATCTCTCTATGGCCTACAACATCCTGTTACAACCTCACACAGCTGCTTCAATGTTTCTCACAGTGGTTTGTGGTGGTGAATATTGTGCATACATTTAAATTTAGCAGATATCAGAGATTTTCACACTAATTAATGGCGTTTATCTAATAGCAGATATAATACAGTAGCAATTTAGTCGAATATTATAAATATTCAATATTGGGGGGAGGTGGCTGCGTCTTTGCACTTGAGTGCAAAATGTGAGAAACACCCGAGCTGAATGAAAGGCTCACTTCCTGTCCTACAAATAACAGGTGCACAGATACTGTACGGTTCGCAACTGCATCAAGGATTTTGATGTGAGCTACTGCACAACTGAATTTGTTCATTCCCCGGAGACAACAATGGGATGTTTAAACAAATAGATTGTACTGTACTTTACAAGAACTGTTCAACAGTCTTGTTCCTTTCAAGAAGGGAAAAATCTAAGTCGAACTGTGAAGATGTGATGTAGATTTCCTTCAGTTAACAGTATTTTCTGGAATTGGTGATCAAGATTGTGTCTGTTTAAGGGAAGGAATGAGGAACTGATGACACACTTCAATAAACTTATGAGTCATTTTCTATATTATCACTGATATGTTCTGACTTAACAGCTTTGGTGACCCTGGACCACAAAACTAGTTGTAAAAACCAAACTTAAATGGAAAATCCCAGCAAAGCAAAGTTTGTAGGCAAGTTTCTGGCCAGTTTTAATCGTGAATTTGCTGTATCCACTTACGAATATAAAGTTTTTATATATTTACGGTAGGAAATGTACAAAATATCTTAAATATGATTTTTGCCATCAAAGAAAAATCTATAATTCTGACCAAGCAATGTATTTTCAGCTTTTCAACAAATATACCCGTGCAACTTAAACTGGTTTTGTGGTGCAGGGTCACATTTATAATCTTATTTTGAGCTATATATGAAGTTGATGAATAAATCTTCAAAGAAAATAAACTAAGTATTAAACTATAGAATAAGTAGGGATTGTTTTTCAAGCATATGTGACCCTGTCTGTGAAATCCGGGAAAAGTCTCAAAATTATTTTACAGTGTTAATGTAAAATGACAGAAAAAAAGTATTTTTGTATTATGGAAAATTTCTGTAATTTATTGTGCCCGTTATTTTACAGTATTTTCCGACACCCCAGCTGCCGGAATTTTACAGATTTTTTTACAGTTTTAATGTAAAATTATAGAAAAAAATATTTTTGTATTACGAAAAATTTCTGTAATTTATTGTGCCCATTGTTTTACGGTATTATTCCGGCACCCCAGCTGTTTTTACGTATGTTTTTACATGTAAAATTACAGAAAAAAAATTATTTTTTTATTACGAAAAATGTCTGTAATTTATTGTGCCGGTTATTTTATAGTATTATTCCGCAACTCCAGCTGCTGGAATTTAACTTTTTTTACGGATTTTTTACAGTGTTAATGTCAAATTACAGAAAAACAATTATTTTGTATTTTCTGAAAAATGTCTGTAATTTATTGTGCCCGTTATTTTATGGTATTTTCCACACTCCAGCTGCTGGAATTTTACTTTTTTTTTTTACGAATTTTTTACAGTGTCAATGTAAAATTACAGAAAAAAAGTATTTTTGTATTACGAAAAAGTTCTGTAATTTATTGTGCTCGTTATTTTACAGTTTTTTTTTAGGGTTTCTTTACTGTGTTAATGTAAAATTACAGAAGAAAAAGTATTTTTGTATAACGAAAAATTTCTGTCATTTATTGTGCCCGTTATGTTACAGTATTTTTCCTGCACCCCAGCTTCCAGAATTTTACCAGTTTTTTTTACAGATTTTTTTACAGTGTTAATGTAAAATTATAGAAAAAAATATTTTTGTATTACGAAAAATTTCTGGAATTTTTTGTGCCCCGTTATTTTAGCATTTTTACGGATTTTTTTACATTGTAAATGTCAAATTACAGAAAAACAAAATTTTTATTTTAAAGGTTTCTGGAATTTATTGTGCCTTTTATTTTATGGTATTTTTCCGGCACTCCAGCTGCTGGAATTTTACATTTTTTACGGATTTTTTTACAGTGTAAATGTCAAATTACAGAAAAAATATTATTTTGTATTACAAAACATTTCTGTAATTTATTGTGCCTGTTTTTTACGGATTTTTTTACAGTGTCAAATTACAAACAAAAAAAATGTTGTATTATGAAAATTGTCTGTAATTTATTGTGCCCATTATTTTACAGTATTTTTCCAGAATTGTATTTACAGTGTAGGGTCACATAATGTGTTGAACTATAATGTACTTTATATAGATTTACTGCCTGATATACACTTTTATGATAAAAAATAACGACTGTAATATTTCACTAAACAAACAATCAAGTAGAAGAGCTTTCTATAAGGACAATGGCTCATGAGTAACCTCACATGTTTTTCAAACCTACAACTCAGACCGTATCTTGTTTCGGATGCCATATAAGGTACAAAGCAAGGCTGTGATGTTACTGTACACGAATCAGCATTTTATCCTAACCAACCAGCTCACACACACCTCTAAAAACTCCAGCAACATGAAATCATAAAGCAACTATTTCCATCCTCTGCGACTACAGTCGATGTAATCTGAAGAGACAGACTTGTTGAACCTGCCCTGCCGCTATGACATGAGTCTTACCTGTTTGTTTCACAGAACCAAGTCTTGCCGGTGGCTGACCCGCATTTGCAACCTGCATTGATGAGAAATTGTCAACAAAACAACGATAAGTCCAAAGTAACAGGAAGACTACAGTTAATGCCGTAATGCAATCACTGACATAACCATGATATTAAAACAGATTTTAGCCCTCTTCTACTAAAAACTACACTCTAAAAAAACAAACGGTGCTATATAGCACCAAAACAATTGCTTTGGATCGTAACGATAGAAGAACCATTTTAGTGCCATATAGCACCGGTGAAGAACCAGTGAAGCACCAGTGAAGCACCAGTGAAGCACCAGTGAAGCACCAGTGTAGAACCATATAGGGGCCATATAGCACCACATATGGTTCTACATAGCACTATATGGTTCTACACAGGTGCTTCACTGGTGCTTCACTGGTGCTTCACTGGTTCTTCACCGGTGCTATATGGCACTAAAAATGGTTCTTCTATCGTTACGATCCAAAGCAACTGTTTTGGTGCTATATAGCACCGTTTGTTTTTTAGAGTGTATCTGTAAACTAACATGAATGTCCTTGGCCTAAATTTAGTTTTCTGAGCCAGAACATTACTTAAACCCCACTGCAATGTTGATACAAGGGAGGATCCTATTCTCTGGCCAATCCTGAGAACATTTCTTTAACACTCACATGAAGGGTATCCGCTGGGATAACCATGACGAAGTTATCGGGAAAAAAACCCCGGCGTCCATTTAATTCCCCCTCCCACCAGCCGTCGTCTTCACTGGCCTTCAGGGAAAAGAAAAGAAAACAAAAACACAGCTGACTCTCTGCCCAGGAAAAAGACGATGCTTGTATACAGCTGATATGGCACAGGCAGTGAATGAAGAGCTACTTTAGCTTTACATTGCATTAGATTTCTTGCATTTATCTGCTTGTTTATGTAGTGAAACCACTGATCTATATAAATGACTGGATTGCGCATGACGTCACACTTGTGAAGCCACCGCGCCGCCATGTTGGTATACCCAAACGTTCTATTAAATCAATGGACGACGTTATCAGATTTTAATGATAAAACATCTCTTTACTCGTCTTCGTTTTTATATGTGAACTTACCCTGTACATTATTACAACACAAACGTCCAAAGCATGTAAATAGTTATTTACTGAAAGTTGTACATTTTGCGTTTAAATCAGTTATTATACATTCATCTTTATTACAGTATCAGATCCGCAGACAGACCGCAGCATATTTAGTATTAATGACAATAAACGTGCTCATTCTGAAATCTATATAAATAATCATGCTTTGTACCGTATGTGCATGCAATAATTTGCTAGTTTTAAATTATGTTATCTAAACTTACAAGTTACCTAAACTTATTTAGAGAAATAACGCTGACCGTCACAGTGTAGCTGAATGTCAAAAAAACTTTATTTATACCCGTGTCATTAACAAATGCAACAGACACACTCACCTTAACGGTTTTTTATAAATCAATTATCCTGCCCGATTAAAACATAAACATTGCAAATAACACCAGAATTAACAAATAATTAACCTACACATATCCTAAAAATTAACCTTGTGTAACTGATACGCTGTAAAGGGGGTAAATTTTGATCATGATTTTGAATGGAAGTCAATGACGCTCTCTGCCGGTTGGGTATACCAAGATGGCGGCTCGAACTCTGCGCTGGCTTCACGTCATGCAGTTACGTCAAGCGTTCTATGCGCAATCCAGTCATTTATATAGATCAGTGAGTGAAACCCATTTCTTTTAACAAAGTAAAATAATTTCAACTCAATACCTAACACATTTAATACATTTAGTACAAAACTACATTTACTTTTTGGTAAATAGCCATGTAATCTGGATAAATGGTTTTCAAACTGGGGTCCAGGGACCTCCAGAGGTCCCCAGAAGGTTCTAAGGGGTCCCCAGAAAATTTCAAAAGATAAAAAAAAATATCTATGGATATGTATTTTAGGAAAGAGTTCCACATATAACAAATCTTTAGCAACCATCAAAAAGTTTGAAAACACCTAATCTGGACATTGTACAATCACAGACACTGTGCAAAGTAAACCAGAGAGATAAGCACACCAACATAGCGGAGGGGTCTCGTGTCATCCTCATACTCTCCATTGTCTCACGTACACAAATCCAGTTTGTCATCAGAAAACATATGTGTGTGTATATAAACAGAAACCAGCCAGTGGGTCACTCAACACACCTTGTTGATAATTGTGATGACGTCTCCCTTCTTCAGGTTTAACTCGTCTTCAGCAACAGCTGTGTAGTCGAACATCACCTGACAGCATTCTTTTACTGTGGAGAAGTCAAATGTATTCGGTCAGTTTCACTGCACTTACTTTGTGACATTCAGAGAAGCAATAACATGCTCTTTGTACAGAACGAAGGTTTTGTGGTTGAATCTGAAAGTGCAAGTTGCTTCTTATCTGGTATGAAGCCCTAAGGGATGTTTCTTTAAGAATAGACGTATTATTCATTAAAGAGTTATCTTCAACGTTCACTGTCAAAAATAGACTAACCATGGGAGTAGTGCTGTTTAATCCTCTTCAAATTGATGAGAACCAGCAAAGCAGCATTTAAATATAAAAAAAACATCATCATTTACTCATAGTAGTTACATTGTTTTAGGCTGCTTACCATTTGATGTTTTTTTCCTTAAACTTGGTCTCTGTTCCATTTTTCCCTTGATTTAAATGAAAGAGTAAATTAGTATTATATTATATTAGTAATATATATATATATATATACTTAAATTGAATTGAATCACCTCTTTACTAAAGAGAGCTTCAGAGAGTTTAGGTCTGGATTTGACTTCAGTCATCTTGCTGTCTGCAGAACATGAGGAAATATATCGTGAAACAAATTCTCATGGTAATGCTTATTGTGCGCATAAAGAAGTGCTTATAAATCAACCTATCATTAGAGTTAAACATTTGATTTTTACCATTTTGGAACCCATTCAGCTGATCTCCGGGTCTGGTGGTACCACTTTTAGCATAGCTTAGCACAATCCATTGAATCTGATTAGACCACTAGCTTCGCACTCAAAAATAACTAAAGAATTTTGACATTTTTCTAATTTAAAACTTAACTTATCTGTAGTTACATCACTAAGACGACAGAAAATTAAAAGTTGCAATTTTCTAGGCAGATATGGCTAGGAACTATACTCTCATTCTGGCGTAATAATCAAGGACTTTTCTGCCATACCATGGCTGCAGCAGACGCAATGATATTACGCAGCACCTGTAAATAGTCCCCTTGATAACTTTCAATAGCAGGGGACTATTTTCGGGCACTGCATATCATTGTGCCTCCTGCAGCCAGTTTTAATAGTTTAAAGTTTTAAATAGGAAAAATATTGAAACTCGTATTTGGTTATTTTTTAGCGTGATGCTAATGGTCTAATCAGATTCAATGGATTATGCTAAGCTATGCTAAAAGTGGTACCGCCAGATCCGTAGATCAGCTGAATGGATTCCAAAACGGTAAAAATCAAATGTTTAACTCTAGGGGAGCTGGAAAATGAGCATATTTTCAAAAAAGTGGAGTGTCCATTTAATATTAGGGTATGAAATTATATATTGGGTTATAATTGCTTTGTTGACATTGGGATATGATTTTTTATTTAAACCGGCAGAAATAATTATATTTATATTACACCTAACACTATTCAGGAATTTACAAAACAGTCATAAATTCTTTCAACAAGTACTTAAAGGGCGCCTATTACGGCCTTTTTACAAGATGCAATATAAGTCTTAGGTGTGCCTAGAATGTGTCTGTGAAGTTTCAGCTCAAAATACCCCACAGTTAATTTATCTTAGCCTGTCCAAAATGCCACTATTTGGGTGTGAAGAAAACATGACAGACAGTGAGTACTTTCAGCTAAAATAGATCTGATTAATACAGTCTGAGACATTAGTATCTATTCGACAGAGTACAACTGACTGAGGGTGGAAACTATGGTAATGCAGGACTGTAAGTGGGTGGGGCTTTATCAATGTGACCTCACATTGACAAAACTGCATGTCTAATGAGAGTGCTTTGGTTTAATGAGTAATAAAAAACAAGGAGCGGGTGGATTTTTTTATCATGGGGAGGTTATGTTCACAAAACAACACACATTATGTCCAAACACCTTGTAAAAGTGGATTTTGCATAATAGGTGCCTTTAAAATATTCCAACGATCAAAGGATTGATTTATATGGAGAAAAGACACAAAAGTGATCACAATCCACTATAAACGAACTAATAGGTCGTTATTTTGGAGGACAGTCTCTTAATAAATGCTGTAGGTTTAGGAGTAATCACCTTTTGGACTGACAAAAATTTCTTTCACAAAATTTGATGGAAAGGCTCCTATTTGGTTGTTTTTCTTTCCCATCCACCACCCATCTTCAATCTGCCAAACAAAACAGAGAAGGGTTTAAACTATTACATATTTAAAAGAAATAAAGAAAGGTTTTCAGTAAATAAATGGTGACAAGTAGTGGGTTTTTAAATTAAATTTTAGTCATAAGTCATTGAATCATTCACTCCAGAGAATTTTAAGTATTATTTTCCTTCATTAAAATCAACAGACATAGCCTATATAACGACTTAAATATATATTTCAAAACATAATTTATGGCTGAAACATTACTAGCAGACTGTTAAAAGTTGGTGACGTTGTGATGTAAATAAACCTATGATGTGTTGTTTAACTCATTGTTTGGTCAAATATTATTTTTTATGGTTTAATTTAACCCAACAGCTGAGTTTGTCCCTTTTTGACCCAACGCTGGGTTAAAAATAACCCAGCATTTTTAGCACGCAAGTGTTATGAACTACATTTTTGGAGTCACAAAAACAATTACAGCCCCAGCCACGATTAGTTTCCAAACTTTAGTTCCACAAAACAAAGTCATATTTTGACAAGTAAACTAATGACAAGTTTTCATTTTGTGGTGAACTACAGTATTATTATGGTATAACCATTATACTACATTCACATGGACAAAATAAACAGTAAAACATTTGTAATGAAGTAGGCTATTGAGTTTAAACAATACCTCTTTAAGAATCTCTATGGTCTCCCCAACCACCAGCCCCAGTTCGTCCTCATTCATGGGAGTGTAAGCAAAAGCCACCTCACATCTCCTGGTCGGAGTTTTTGGTTCCCTCGCTGGAGAGATTAAAAACGTCGAAAACATATGAAGCATTTTTAAACACATGGAGGTATGAGGACAAAACAAACTGAACTGCTGTAGAAACACTTCCAGTTCTCAGTTTTTACAAGTACTCTTTTACGACAAGCACTGCAGTGTTTTATAGCGGATATAGTGTAGTCCTAGCCTATAGTGCTGGACTTGATTTTGTTAGGTATAATTTGAGACCGGATGTGGTGGCACAAACCTTTCATTAGGCTGCTTATTTTAGCGTACTACACTTGATGCACAGAAATTCAACCAAATGTTGGGAGGAACTAAATGTAAAAACTTCATTTAAAAGTCCTGCAGTTTCCCTGCTTCATGGAGAAAGGAGACTTACATTTTCTTAGACTTCTTGGCTCTCTGTTGCTGTCCCCCATTAAGTAAACAGGCACTTCCTGTGGGGAGAGGAGACGTTTTTGGAAAATGACAATCTTGGGAGCTACAAGAGTTTTGGCAAGACATACATATGGATATGGAAAGAGTTCTCTAACAGGACGAGACCTTAGCAAAGTTGGCAGGGAACATTCCTCTTTTTCCTCTCAACTCTCCATCCAGCCATCCATCCTCTTTGCCTTTGGAGACGTTTTTCACGATGTCCCCCACCCGCACCGTTAACTCGTCCTCCATGGTCGCCTCGAAGTCTATAAGCACAAGCACCTCTGGAACAGACACAAGACAAGCACTGTTGGAGCAGGGGTCTGCGGGGCGATGGCTCACCAAGGTGACACCTGTTCTGTAGGATCAGCAAAGTCTGGCTCTCTCTCAAGGGTTTTTTTCTCCCAAGGACTTTTTCCCCTAGAAGGGTTTTTGTAGGAGTTTTTTTCAACCCCTTGGCAGTCAGCTGACATTAGCTTAACTTTGAACTTTCTTCTATACGTTTCATTGTGTAAGGGAACCGTTAATCAAAGACATTTTATTCTGGTGAGAATCAAAAAAGATCTCATCAAGCTCATATCACCCTTTGATATAACACAGAGGATCTAAAGGATCTAATCAAATTTACATCTACCCCCCAAGACAGCTACTCCATGGTGTGGGGACCAAAGAGTCACACCCTCCTGCACTTTCTCGTCCCCCTCTCCTCATTTTCTCAAAGCAAATTGTATATGAAATGCTACATTATTTATATACAAAGTATCTGAAACTGGTCTTGTTTGGTGTCATATGAATTATGAATGGTTTCAATGTAAGTGGTACAATTTGGTTTATTAATATAACAACAGAATTTAATGTTAAAGTGTGACAATAATATAAGTAAACTTCACCTAATGTTGGGAGACACCTCCTACATTAGACATGTTGACCAATTACCCACTGTATGTATATTAGGCAACACCCCTGGGTTTACAAGAACCAATCAGTATATCATATCACAATGCTTTGTTCTCTGGATATTTAAGGAAAATGTTAAAAGATTCAGGGGGGATTTTCTATATGCAGAAAGGAACCCCCATGATGCTGGATCTTTGATTTTTTTGACTTTTTTGAGGAATCTGTAACCAGATCTTCATCCTTACCAGGTATGCAATGGTTTTTCGTTTGATTGTTTCGTATTTGAATTGGAATGTAAATTGGCTTCTGAATCATGTTTTTCCTGGTTAATAAATTGTTAGGTTTGCATTCATTCTTATTTGCTCTGTATTATTGACTCTTCTAAGTTACTATAAAGTATTACGATATCCTTTGTTACCACATATCTTTGATCAGGGCTAATTCATGTTAATTAAGTTCTACTTCTAACTAAGTTGTTATGCAGTCGTGTTTATATGTGGGCCATCAGGGTGATGAGTCATAACCTCTAATCATTGCCTTTACTTTGATTAAGTTGTATATGGTAATATGATTGAACTATATTCGGCTGGACGGTGCTATGCCCGAACCTCTGGTCATTGTAGAGCTTTGAATTAAGTTGTATATAGGTTTCATCGGACGCACGTGCGCTGACACAATACAGGTCTGGATCCGAACTTTACTTCTGGTTTCGTTTTTTTTTATTGGTCTGACTAGTTGCTAAACTGATCTCTTGAACAAATACCTAATAACAAATGTTTTGGATTCCTATGTGTTGTTTTTTGCTTGTTATATAAATAAACTACGTTTAAAGAACTTTGTTGTTATTTATTCTTAGCCGAGTTCACCGGAAATTACATGCGGGCCACAACAGCCACTAGTTTATGTTGTAACTGCTGAAACCATCTATAACAGATTGTGTGAGGCCATATGGATACGTTTTAACGAGAGTTCGTAAGCATGGAGCGGTATTGTTAAAATTGCTTAAGTCATGAACCTCTGGTTATTGCATGGTAGATTAATTATTTAACCTTAACTAAGTTGTTATGTAATCGTACTGTATGTGGGCTATCAGGGTGATAAGTCATATTTCTGCTATAATTAAGTTGTACTATATAGTATGATTGAACTATATTCGGCTAGATGGTGCTACGCCCGAACCTCTGGTTTTAGTTAGAATTTTGTACTAAGTTGTATAAAAACGATTGCATGGGGCTACATGGGAAATTTTAGCAAGAGATCACGGGAGCAGCATTGTTAGTCATAACCTCTATACGGCCGGTGTGGGTTGATACGACATTGGTAATCGAATGAATGAGTTCAGTATTAATATGAGTCAAACAGAATGATGAAACGTTCATCCAAATTCCACAATTACATCAATTTGAATCAGAATTACATTCAACACGTTCCATATCTTTTGGTGTCTGATATTAAGTTGCGTAATGTTAAAACATCATTGATAAGCACCGGAAAAGACCGAACGTGCCACAATCCTTCTGCCATGATGGTTGGTTTCCACCATTGGGCCAAATGGCTGGATATATATTTTATTTTTCCCCTTACAATTGTACGGTTTAATCTTTGCCAATGTACTTTGCTACTTTGTCCTCTGATTTTCCTGTTTTCACTTGTTTTTATTAATGTAAGCTGCTTTGGAACAACTAAACCATTGTGAAAAGCTCTATAATAAAATTTAATTGAATTAGCGAGGCCATTGGAGGTTAAAGTGGCTGAAGTACAATGTTTTAAAGGTGCCAACGAATGCTTTGAAATAATATGTTAAATTGTTTTTTATATTTACTTAGAAGGTATGTAACTTTATGAAGTGCAAAAATTATCCAGAAATATTTTTTACATGTCCATTTACAACCCTAAAAATTGTACTTGGAATAAATCGGTCTATTTTGCAGTATTTGGAAGTGTCATGAATAATAACGTTAAAGGGACAATAAGTAGGATTTGCCCCATCTAGTGGTGAAAGTGTATTTTGCATTCAAACGAACAGTGCTATCTAGCGCCTCGCCTTTCCAAATGCGTGTTGCAACTACGGTAGCCGTTATGTAATCACTGATCTCCTTGTCTGTTACAGCTGGTTCACGTGTTCTGAATGAAAACGCGTTGTGGAAACGCGTTGGTAGGCTAATGCTTTTTGTCCATCTCTGCTATTATAGTTTAGCAATACGGCAGAACAACATGAAAGCCTCCTTGGACTTACCCGTTCATTGTACGTAAAGAGAAGAAATACTAAGCTAACAAAGAAAAGTCAGATCACTGGCAGAGAACATTTGACACCAACAAGAACATATTTATGAATAAAGACATTGATTTTGATTAATAAAACACTTAAAATCCTACTTACAGTCCCTTTAAGCTCTGCTAGGATTTGCTGTGCTCTGCTCTGAGGCTCATGTCAGTAGCACACATTGGTAAACATTTTAACAACTTTGTATCTAATTTAATGTGTAATTTAATGTTGGGGCATACATCTCGACTGTGACATCACAGTCAGTGTTTTTACATTTAGATTGGCCTGTAAACGAAGTTTACATAAAAATGAGGAAACAAACATGTTTGAGGCTCATGATGTACAGCTGTCACCATGTACAGAGCTCTTATCATTCATCTATGCCTAGGTAAATACAGTTTTTTATTCTATGGCTCCTTTAAATCACATTAAGTTTATGCATTTCCAGACCAGACGCTTTTGTCCAAAGCGACTTACAGTGCTATACAATTTTGTAAATGGACTGCATTTATATAGGGTTGTTTCAACCTATTGTGGATAAAATATAGACAACCCAACCGTTGGTTTAAATTATCCCATAGAATGTCCATATCTGACCCAACTATGGGTTACTTTACTTCAGTTTGGAGAAATGGCCTCTTACAATTTGATTAATGTTACACTGCTGCGCAGCCACACATTTTCTCAACCACAACAAAGATTTATCTTTGAAATAAATGGCCTACAGACTAACGCATATAATTATCTTTAACGCATGAAACAACATGACGGAAATGATGTGTTAAATGGTAGGATTTATGCGATTCTTAGATGAAATACTTCAGCTGGAGAGCCAGAGCAATGTGTTTCAACAAGCCTAGAAGTGCCGGTATGCGAGTTAAACTTGAGTTAACTGAATTTAAATGCATAAGGGGAACTGTGCATGATTCACAACTAAAGTACAACATCATGTGATTGGGGATACAATTTATTTCGCGCCTCTATAAGGTTGTGTTGTTTGGGTAGCAGACTCATTACTCATTTTACCCATAAAAACAATGCAATAATGGTGATGTCTCCTCATTTAATAACTTTAAACATGTTCTTTGCCAAATATAGAGGATAGATAGACTTGCGTTTGTTACTAAGATTACATGTAAGTTTTGCTATAACAATGACACACCTGCTGTAATAAACAATCTAGTTTACAACTTTATATTATATATCAGAACTGACCAGGAAATCAGGGAATTAATAAATAATCTGTAGCTTAACCGGTAATGGGTTTGCGCCTCAGGAGACACACATACTGTGTACTGCACTGTAGTCACTTTGAATAAAAGTCTTACTATTAAATAAACATACTGAAGACATTTTCATTACCATATCTAACAGACATTTGACTACACAAATACAACAAAAACCATAGGATACAAATCCTGACAACACATTATTTAGGAACAAGGCTTTAAAAACTCACCCATGGCCACTTTAAAGGCGTGCTCAATGCACCGAGATGAGAAAATGTAGATTGTGTCTCCTTAAAATGTCAGTCAATGTGTACACTATCTGAATTACACAATCTACAGAGAGCAAAGGTATTCTGAGACCTCCTTCTTTTTAGTTAAACATCAGCATTGTCAAATAAAAATCCCAGCTAGTCAAGACACGCTATACTCTGAGAAAGGAAAAGATAGTAACAGGTAGTAACAGGTATGACAGGTTTGTGTTGCGTTCAGCATTTTAGTAAAGGTGTCACATGTCACAAACAAAAATGGAAGAAATTTAAGGCAAGCCTGGGAAATGTCTGTGGAAATATGATTTTATGGCACTGTAATGTTTGTAGTATGAATGTACTGTGGCAAATGGCATAAATCAAATTTTTGAATGACTGCGGAAAAGCCTATTTATAGCCATGTAGTTTATAAAGAGCCTTATAAATAAATATAATAGGTAATAGTAAAAACAAATTTCTTGTTGCACTTAAATTTCTAAGTTTAATCAATTTATATTTAAACTTTTTTGACTAGTGAGGAGTTGTTATGAATAAAGTTGAAATAACTTAAAGAGCACCTAAACAACTTTATGTTGTGTATTTGTTAAAATACAATTTGTTCGCGTGGTTTATGGTTAAAAAAACATATTATTTTTCACATACCGCACACACCAGATTTCACTCTCTTCCTGAAACGCACGGATTTGAAAAGCTCTGATTGGCCAGAATACCTCTGACGTCAGCCGGTAATGTGACGCTCCTTACCATGTTTGAAAGATTCGGTCACAATGCATTGCTAAGTAAGGGATAATGTAGAGGCAGCCGGTAGTTATTGGGAAATAAGCCCCGACAGTGTGATCAGGACCCGACGCGTAGCGGAGGGTCTTGTATCACACTGAAGGGGCTTATTTCCCAATAACTACCGGCTGCCTCTACATTATCCCGCTTATTACACGGCTACTTGCCACATAAGAAAAAAAACTGGACATGAATATGAATTTGAAACATTTTATTGGCATATTTGTTTTAAATTAACATTTTTATCCTTCCGCGAAACTTTGCACAGATGCATAAAATGATCGTAATACCTTATTAAGATCCTCTGCTTCATACTTGTCTCCATTTTTTCTCTTTTAGCCAGTCTTTGAGAAGTTTTAATGCCCATTCTGTATTTTTTTGTGTGTTGGCTTCGTAGCTGTCATGCTCTATTTTGTCAAGTTCAGTCTTAGTAGGCTGTCTGTGTCTTGTCGTGGTTGTCGAGTATTTGTCACAAGATGGCGCCAAACAGACAGTAATCTTTATTGATCTTTATTGGCGCGGAGCGATTTTACTCGTGAAAGTAGTCCGGCTATGCGTTATTATTTTGGAGCGGTTATTATTTGAAAAGAACGAACCTGCAAATGTCTCAACTGACCAATCAGAATCAAGCATTCCAGAGAGCCGTGTAATAACAGGAGTTAACTTACAGGCTGTGCGTCCGAAGCAATAGGAATTCTGATAATGTCGGGCTTTACTACATCACCAATCCCAGGAAGTAAACTGTTGCGTACAGTCCGTGTTTGTTGTTGTCCAAGAACAGAGATTTACGTTGGAGACGATAACTCACGTCATCGTTTACTTTGAGGTTTGTACCTTTTGCATATTATTGTTAACAAGTACTAATACACACTTACACACCAAAGGAAATTTAAAAACGTGAATCAGACAAAAGTTGAACTGAATTGGAAATTCAAGTTGATTAAACATGAAAGCTTAAATGCAAGGATTTTGATTTTTTACAGTGTAATACAAGGGTTAAAGGGACACTCCACTTTTTTGAAAATAGGCTCATTTTCCAGCTCCCCTAGAGTTAAACATTTGATTTTTACTGTTACATACCTCAGGGTCTGGCGGTACAAGACTACAGAAGAGTCAAGTTTTAAACAGGAAAAATATGGAAACTTTTTCAGTGTGATGCTAATGGTCTAATCAGATTCAATGGATTATGCTAAGCTATGCTAAAAGTGGTACCACCAGACCCGGAGATCAGCTGAATGGATTCCAAAACTGTAAAAATCAAATGTTTAACTCTAGGGGAGCTGAGCCTAATTTTAGAAAAAGTGGGATGTCCCTTTAAGGTTTTTAATGACTTTTTAGTAAAGAAAATGATTCACTCCTAAACATAATTAAAATGTTTAAAGTCAGTCACTCTTGACACAACATAATTCACTCATTTGCAAAATTGTTTTATTTTTTATTCTGTCTGACAGTTTTAAGTAGGTATATAAATGTAAGTCAAAACATACATTGGACAGTGCAAATCAGAACCCAGACAAATAAAAAAATCAAAGGATGACCGATTCTGTTATTTATTTATTTTTTTGCCCGTTTTCACAATAATATTTTCAGTTCTTCAAATCTTTAAAATCAACTAAAAACATAAACAACATAAAATTACCCTTAAAAATAAAAAATAAAGGTAAGTGCCGAATCGATTATTTTATGTAAAGGTGTTTTGCAAGAAACAGCTTTTGAAGAAAAGACAAATTTAACACCATAATAGAGTGCACACACATATTGTCTAAGAAAAGTCAAACCGCGTTCAAACATTCACTATTTGCAAACAGTCTGTCATCAATTTAACATAACAAATTCTGTAGACCATCTGACCATCTTTTGGGGCGGTTTTCCAGACAGGGACTAGATTAAACCAGGACTAGGCCTTAGTTAAATTAAGATATTTAAGTAGTTTTCAATAAAAATGTTACTGGTGAAACAAAACAATGGCACTGATATATTTTAAGATACGTCAGTGTAAGCTGTTTTCTGTTACGAGCATGCATTTTAGTTTGGGACTACGCTTAAGCCCCCCCCTCCACACACACACACACACACACACACACACACACACACACACACTACAGTATGTCAGCCACTGAGACAGAAATGTCTACCTGCTGTAGTTTGGTCCCATATTGAGACAAGTCCTAGGTCACTCTTATAAGGCATGTGTCTATTCTATTGGCATCAGAGATTCACAGGGTCTCAAAGAGTTTCAGTTCCATCCACAAATATAAATATGTACATCCATTAAAACAGTTTTAGTTTTTAATTCAAACAGCAACTATATCCCTTTTCAAGACAATGACAAAGAACAAAATCAGTAATAATTCTACACTTTCTAGACACTAGGCACTATAGCACATCTAAGACATCTTGCTTTGAAACCCTACATATGAATTCTATGTTCTGCATATATTATAGAAAGAGTTTGAATGTTGCAATTGTTTTACGAGATAAAGAGTCAATCGGATTGGCTTGCTTTCCACAATGGAGGTGCTATAGCACTCAATTAAACTTTGTGTTACGTGTAATTGTTTGCAAATGGTTGTGGGTTCGATCCCAGGGAACACACATACTGCTAAATGTGTACCCTGAACAGACCATAAGGTGCTTTGGATAAAAGCTTCTGCCAAATGCATAATGTGTTTGTTTGTGTTAGAGTGTGTGAATCTATGTGCACATATATAAAAAGGACATAATATCTACATCTAACTGTAACATGTATTGCCAAAAAAAAATGAGCACAAATCATTCCCTACAAATATCTCACACAAAGAAATGAAAACCAGATGATTAGCACAGTGAAAGAAGCCAGAAGCTAATTGAAAAGTAAATAGATGACAGTATGATGGTTGCCAAGTCCTTTGCATCTTCTAAAGCATGATGAGGAATCTCATTTTGTATTTCCCCAGGAGTGTCTCATTTTTTGTGGTCCTGTTTTACATCCTCTCCCTGTTGTTCACCCTCATCATCAGTGGCCTGGAATTTATCGTGAGCCCATTTGGGGCTCGTATTATTTGTGGCGTTGGTACCCGTGGCCCTCCGGAGGATGAAACGGCCCTTTCCCCGCATAATGTTACCTCGACCACGCCCTCGTATCTCCGTCAGCTTCCTCTCACCTTCACCGTCTCTTTCACTGTGCTGTGAAGACAGTATCCCAGAAGAGGAGGTTGAAACGGCAATATAAATGCTGTTTGTCATTCTGTAGACTTAATTTTATAAAAAAAAATATTTAGAAAGGGGGTGCAGTGCAGTGAGAGAAATTTTGCTGCATATGGGCTGCTAAAACAACCCAGACAGCATGTGCAAATAAACACTTTTCAATTTATTCTTCAGTTATTACTAAATCCCCATTGAAGTTTTTTTTTTTTTTGAAAATGGATTTAAAAACTCATTTTAAAGCTGTGTAATCCAAACACTAGCATGATAGATAAGATGAGTGCTTGAAAGGATTATAACATACTAGAAAATATTTCTTGCTTTTGGGAGCATATTCTTGATCCCAGTCCTCATTCTTCACCGACTTGTCCGTCTGTGCATCATTGCCGTTACCGTTTCCATGGAAATTTCCTCTGTTCCAACTTCTACCGCGTATACTAAGCTGCTAGGGAATAAAATATAAAGCATAAGATCCAACACTGCAAAAAATTTACTTTCTTACTTAGTATTTTTGTCTTGTTTTCAGTACAAATATAGGGATAGTTCACCTTAAAATAAAAATTCTGTCATGACTTCCATAGTAGGAAAAAATATTGTGATAAATCCTGAAGAAAATATTTTGATAAATGATGGTAAGCACACAGTTAACGGTACCCATTAAATTCCATCATATTTTTTTATTCCTACTATGGAAGTCAATGATCACTATCTGTTGTGTGTTTACCATCATTTTTCAAAATATTTTCTTTTGTGTTGTTCAGAAAAAAGAAATTCATACAGGTTTAGAACAACATGAAGATGAGTAAATGATACCAGAATTTTCATTTTAATGTGAACTATCCCTTTAAATCAATATGTATTTTCTTGATAAGCAAAATGACCTAAGAAAATAAGTCTAATTTTTCGATGAAAAATATAAAACTTAAGTGAATTTGTACTTGAAATAAGCAAAAATATCTGCCAATGGGGTGAGAAAAATGTTCTTAAATTATGTGTTTAAGAAAAAACGAACTTATTTCAAGATTTTTTTTCTTATCACATTGGCAGATTTTTTTTTAGCTTGTTTCACTTAAATTATAAAAACTAGATTTATTTACTTAGGTAATTTTGCTCATCAAGAAAATGCATCTCGATTTTAGAATTGTTGACATTTCTACTGAAAACAAGTCAAAAATACTAGGTAAGAAAGTCATTTTTTGAAGTGAAAGCAATGAAAACAAACATTTTTCTTCGAGAACAGAGTAAACTTACAAAGCCCCCTCGTAGAGGACCTCTCTGAAGTGGGTCTCCATATTCTTTATGGTCCGATCGGGCTCTGGTGAACCTATCTGCTTTCATCTCAGCCTCTTCCTCTTGCTCAAAAGAGGAGGATGAAGATGAGGAGGATGACCGCGAACGCTCTCGTTTCTTCTTCTTTTTCCTTATGAAAGAAATTACATGTAATTCACATAAGAGTTGATTAATTTACATATTTGACCCTGAACCACAAAACCAGTCATAAGTCGCATGGGTATATTTGTAGCAATAGCCAACAAAACATTGTATAGGTCAAAATGATCAATTTTTAATGCAAAAAATCATTGGAAAATGTCAACATATTAACAATTTTTGGTAACACTTTACAATAAGGTTCATTAGATAACATTAGTTAATGTATTAACTAACATGAACAAACCATGAGAAATACATTTGTTACAGTCTTTATTAATCTTTGTTAATATTAGTTAATAGAAATAAAGCTGTTGTTTGTTCAAGTTAGTTCACAGTGCATTAACAAACGTTAACAAGATTTTAATAAGTGTTAATAATTGTTGAAATTAACATTAACAAAGATTAATAAATGCTGTATAAGTGCAGTTCATTATTAGTTCATGTTAACTAATGTAGTTAACTAATAAACCTTACTGTAAATTGTTACCCAATTTTTTTATCATTAGTAATATGTACTGCTAACAGCTTAATTTGGACAACTGTAAAGGCAATTTTCTCAATATTTAGATTTTCTGCACCCTCAGATTTCAGTTTTTTAAATGATTGTATCTCTGCCAAATATTGTCCTATCCTAATAAACCATACATCAATGGAAAGCTTATTTATTCAGCCATACAGAGGGGAAAATAAGTATTTGACACATCAGCATTTTTATCAGTAAGGGGATTTCTAAGTGGGCTATTGATACAAAATTTCCACCAAATGTAGCCATCAAGCCAAATATTGAATTCATACGAAGAAATCAGAACATTTAAGTATACAAGTTGAGTCATAATAAATAAAGTGAAATGACACAGGGAATAAGTATTAAAAACATGAAAGAGAACATGATGCAAAATGGCATAGAAAGCCAGGAGAGATACTGTCATACTGTCAGTATGGAGAGAGAACCCCTGCCCCCTATCAGTACTAATTGATATCAGCTGCTTTAGTCCTAAATGGCACTGCTCACCACCCCAAGAACACCATACCAACAGTTAAGTTTGGGGGTGGAAGCATCATGGTTTGGGGCTGCTTTTCAGCAAGGAGTACTGGCAGACTTCATATTATTGAAGGCAGGATGAATGGAGAAATGTACCGGGACATTCTGAATAAAAATCTGCTGCCATCTACCAGAAAGCTGAAAATGAAAAGAGTGTGGACATTTCGGCAAGACAATGATCTCTAACACAAGGCCACGGAAACAAGGAAGTGGTTTCAAAGAAAGAAAAGCAAGTTCCTTGAATGGCCCAGTCAATCACCTGACCTAAATCAAATAAAAAAAAACATGGAGAGAACTGAAGATCAAAGTTCATAGAAGAGGCCCAAGGAACCTTCAAGATTTAAAGACCATTTGTGTGGAAGAATGGGCCAGAATCACTCCTGAGCAATGCAGACGACTGGTCTAGAAGCTGTAATCACCAACAAAGGCTTTTCTACAAAGTATTAAATAAAGTGTGTTCACCACCTGTTCTTATTCCCTGTGTCATTTCACTTTATTTATTATGACTCAACTTGTATACTTAAATGTTCTGATTTCTTTGAATTCAATATTTGGCTTGATGGCTACATCTGGTGTCAATTTTGTATCAAATACTTATTTCCCCGCTGTATGTATAAATCTCAAGCCCTTATGACTGGTTTGACTGGTATTAGCTACTTGGGTTTAAAATACAAGTTCAGTGGCTTACATAGAAATTAATTTTTACCTGCACATAGTAAAACCTTGAAATCAAGACTCAACAATATACAGCTGACCAAAAGGACTATAGACGCATTCACACTCCTACTTTTTCAGCAGTAGATGGAGTTGTCATGTGAGCTCCACTATCTCTACTGTACTTCCACTGGTAGTCAGTCACTGCATCATGTGACTGATCATTGCATTAAATTCATCTTTGCTCAACAGTGACATCACCGCAGGCTGCTGTCACCTCACATCACCAACTTTCAGTGAAAACGTCTTCTTGTTGCCAAAACAGCTGTCAGTGTCAACTCACCCTTCACACTTATGATTTCATCTTTTTGGACTCAACCAAATTTTTTTTAAGTTCCAGGTTGAGGTGTTTTAGGTAAAACTGCTGAATTTCATTTGTCCCAGGTGGACCTTCAGGACTGCAACTGATGCAGCATTAATATTACATTAATACGAGTTTCTGACTTGTTAACAGTAATTCCACATTTATTCAACTATTCTTTCCCCAGGCAGCTTACTTTGATTTTTTGTGGTTCTTTGACGCTTTCTGAGTGGATGTTTCCTTGCTTGTGTCTTGAGATTCTCTCAATGCTCTTCCTCCATAATCTTCCTCCTTGTGATCTCTCTCTCCAACAAAGTATTTCTTTCTGCGCTCAATATCCAAGCGAAGGTCCACTGTATCACCTTTTGATTGCTTTCCATTAACCTGTGATGGGGAGAGAGAAAAACGTTGTGGCCAGATGAAGGTTAGCTGGCGTGTTCTGATAGCTTCATGCAGCATTGTATGGGACGGGACCAAAAGGAAAAAATTCAGCGACAGTTGACATACAAACGGATGAGAGAATGAGCCTTTTTCTAATATCATTATATACAACAATTCTTAGATCAGTGATTCTGTGATGTACAGTAATGTACAGTAGACATCAGACATTAAAACGTACCAAGGGTTTAGATCTCCATTCACTTGCTCCACAAAATCAAACGTAGTACAGAAAACAAAGCAGTGCAGTATGAAACAGTTTAGGACCATAGCAGAAATACTTTCATTGGTGCTCATGAAAGTATGTGGTTTTAATTTGGCCTAAAGTTCCTTCACTTGTTCTTTGCAGGCTTTGTAGAGGAATACTTACTATGACAACTGTTTAGAGTCCTTTGAATGGATTTGACTTGGGTACAACTGGTCACTTCCATTTCTGACCTCTGATTTCTGGATTCAACAGCCTTAGGAAGGCTTGTACCCATAGTAAAAGGCTACCATCAAATGTTGTGAGGGCATTTACAACACAACAACCTCAATGCACCACTTTTTGCATCTCATTCTTGGACTTAATGCCTCTCTCAGCAGAAACAAGCCTAAGAACGCTCTGGCCGGATCGTAGCATTCTTTTTTTTCCGAAATACGTCATATTTCAAAATTTTCGGTCACCTTGAAGCTGTTTTCCATGGAGGTTTTCATGTCATCAAACAGAAGCGAGTGCCTCTTAAAAGCACTTGGAGAAACATCAATTCTCCTGTGAATAGAGTTGAATAGAAATACATGCTTTATGGATCCACTTTTTAAAATAAATAAGTCAATGGGATGTGCGTGAGACGGTATCCTCAGGTGTACCTGTGTATCTCCGGACTCTTTCTAAGCTTCATGAGTTCTTTCTCAGCAGCTCTTCTCTGGTACACGGCAAATCGATCATTTAGCGTCAATCCCAAAGAGGGAAAATATTGAGCTGTGAGAGAACAGAAAATAATTTCATGCAGTCAACTTTTGGTTGGAGGATCATTCATATTTGGAACATTGACAGATGCTTTTGACTAATAAGGCATTTATAGGGACACTGCACTTTTTTTTGAAAATATGCTCATTTTCCAGCTCCCCTAGAGTTGAACATTTGATTCTTACCGTTTTGGTATCCATTCAGCTAATCTCCGGCTCTGGCGCAACCACTTTTATCATAGGTTAGCACAATCCATAGAATCTGATTAGTAAATTAGCATTGCGCCTAAAATTACGCTAAATATTATTGATATTACGCACTGCCCGAAAATAGTCCCCTGCCATTGAAAGTTACTAAGAAGACTATTTTCGGCTGCTGTGCAATATCATTGCGCCTCCTGCAGCCATGCTACGACAGCAAAGTCCTTTATTATTACGCCAGAATGAGTTTATAGTTCCTAGCCATATCTGCCTAGAAAATCGCAACTTTAAATTTTCCGTCAGTCTTAGGACACACTGTACCTACAGAAGAGTCAAGTTTTAAATAGGAAAAATATTGAATTTTTTTGGTAATTTTTTAGGCGCGATGCTAATGGACTAATCAGATTCTATGGATTGTGCTAAGCTATGCTAAAAATGGTACCGCCAGACCCGGAGATCGGCTAATTGGATTCAAAAATGGTAATAATCAAAAGTTTATCAGTAGGGGAGCTAGAAAATGAGCATATTTTCAAAAAAAGTGGAGTGTTTTTTTAAGCTATACATTTAACAGTATGTGTCTCCTGGGAATCGAAACCTTGCCCTTTATTTTGCTAATGCAATGCTTTACCAATTTAGCTACAGAAACACCTACACTGTAAAAAGTGCTGGGTTGTTTTTAACCCACGGCTGGGTTATTGTCAATCAACCATAAGTTGAAACAACCCAATCATGGGTAAACACAACCCAGCATTTTGTAGAGTGTACATAAAGCTTTTTCCTTTACAAAAAATGGAGATTACTACATATGGCCCTATATGTGGATTACTATATATTTTTTATAGATTTTATTTCAATGTTACAAACTTAAGTCTTACGTTTAATGTCTTAAGTCACACAGGTATATTTGTAGCAACAGGTAACAATACATTGTATGGGTCACATTTATCGATTTTTCTTTTAAAATTATTAGGATATTAAGAGTTCCATGAAGATATTTAGTTAATTTCCTACTGTTAATATATCAAAACTTTATTTTTGTGAGTGGATGCAGTTGCTAAGTAGGGCTGTCACAATGATTGAATAATTGTCTCAGCGTGATTGTCTGACCTCATCGCAATGATTTCAGATCACCGCAATGATTGCATATCTCTCTAAAAACACAAGGGGGAGCTGGAGAGCCTGTATAAACGAGAGTATCTAACGGCGTTCCTTGACTGCCAGTGAAACACGATACATTGCAAAACCATTTAATACAGTGGAAAAACAGCATTCAAAGAAATTCTGAAAAACTTTGATGAGCAGTATGAATTGCCAGGTAAAACATACATTTCCAAAACAGCAATTCCAAATTTAGGGAAGTGAAAGATGCTATTCTTAAGGATTTGTTAGGAATATTTTTTTTTGCAGGCACTACAGGCATGTGATCCAGTACTAATGTGACCTTAGTAGGATTGGCTACTATTTAAGGCCTATTGTGGTATAGTCAGTTTATTTTGATTGCATTTTTATTTTTAGTTAAGTAGTGTTAATTTATTTTTTGAAAAATATATTAATTAAATAATTACTTTTAAATATGTGTTACTGTATGTGTATTAATATTTACTGCCAAGTAAATAATTGCAAAAGATTTAATAAAAATAATCACAACCATGTGTGAAAATTATTTCATGAACAAACAAAAGAATCTATGAGTATTAAATGTCAAAGCCCTAAAACAGGCAATTAATTGTCATAATCGGCACATTTATTAGGCCGTCAGCCAAATTTTAGAATCGTGACAGCCCAATTGCTAAGGAATTGTTTGGACCAGTTTAAAGGCGTTTTTTTTTCAATATTTTAATAGATTTTCAAAAAGTTGTATCTCGGCCAAATATTTTCCTATCCTAACAAGCTATACATCAATGCTTATTTATTTATATTTATTTAGCTTCTGTATTTAACAATTTAAAAAAAAACTTTTATGCCTGGTTTTGTTGTCCAGGGTAACAAATGTCTAAATTGTACAGATAGTTTGTAAAATAATCATAAAGCCAGTACAACCAACAATTGTCTGACAACGTTACAGGAAAAGTGTAAAGACTTTAGTCACCTTTAATGTGATGGACGATTGAAACTATATGTTGGGCGAAGAGCTCAGAGGGGCTTCTGAGTGACTGCTGAGCCTGAAGGTGCTGAAGGACAGCGTGAAGATCCCAATCCTTTTTATCAAGATGCACAAGATCTAGAAAACTCCTTCTTTCATTAATTAAAGCAGAGGACCTACAAAGCAAAGCAATTGTGCATATAATTAATAAGGATATGATAATAAGCATTTGGCATATGATTTAATACAAAATGACTTGCATTTTCACAAAATCTACAGTATATGCTTTTTGTCAACACGCATGTTTCTTGGGGAAACTTGTGGGATCTCAAACAGTTGTTATTGAGGTCTTTGAGAGAATAATTTACCTTGCTAGGTCATCCATCCTCACACTGAAGTCTCTTTTTGCTGACCCTCTTGGTGGGGACTCCTCATTCATCACCACAAACATCTCCTGCTCGTGATTCTCCGAGCTCCTCCTTGACAGCAGTGAAGATTTCGATGAGTTCTCCAGTGTGGTTTTCTCCTTTCGTTTCACTTTTGAAAGCCTTTCAGGAGAAGGGTCCTTAAGCATGCCACTCAGCTGCTCTCTCTTAGATAAAGCAGCTAAGATATTTGCCACTCTCTCTTGTTTATGGCTGAGAAGAAGAGCTTCCAGCTCATCATCCCAAACCATGTCCTGCAGCTTCCTGACACGCTCCTCAAACATTTCACGAGCTGATGGTGTGAATTTGCTTTTGGAAGGATTCGTTTCCACATCCCTAATCTTATCAGAGATCTCCATTTCTTCATCGTCTTCCTCGCCATCCTCACACAGAAATTGAAGACCTCTTTGAGTGCCACTAACGGATGGAATGTCACCATCACAGCTCTTCACATATTTGTATTTCTCCTTCTCTTCTGGGTTGTTGTGATCTAAGGTGCGAGATAACTCAACATCAGACCCCTTTTCAAAGCCACTTCCATTTTCTTTACTACTATGTAATAACCCAGTACTTTTGTCTGTATTCGTGTTGCTGTCCCATGAAGGGGCCTGTTTTTTAACCTTTTGCTCTTCCAGAAATCTGTTTAATGACAGAGAGAGAAATTTACAGTGATTAACAAGTATAAGCTCAGTGACCAAGAAACCTAGGCATATAATGAAACCAGTTCATTTTACCGTGGAAAAATGAATACTGTAGCTGCCACCCTGAAACAAGTAAACAACTGTGTGTGCACTGTGCAGATGGGAATCAATTCATCCGTAAAGTGCATCAATACACCCTTTTAAAGCACATCTAAATTACAGACTCTGAGCTGACATTTGTAAACAAGGCATTTAGGTCAGAAATGTCGAGCACTTCATGTGCAGGATTTTTACTTCCAACAGCTCGGTTGATGGATTTGAAGGGGGGTGAAAGCAAACCAACTGTTTTCTTATCATCTTTTGTCTGGCACACACAGACAATGTATTGTGTAAGTCATCTTACACTGACTAAAATAAAGGTAAAAGGCAAACACTTTATCAAATGGGGAATAAAATAATGACACCATACTGAAATACAATATGCATAGAGAAATAATAACTTACTTCATAAAGGCTGCAGAAATAGCAATTGTATCATCAGTCTGTTGGTCAACATTTGTAAAAAGCCCCAAACCATTGAAAGCCTGTGCAGGGCTTTTCTTTTTGGGGCTCTTAGTTGGAGATGCAGTTGCAGCATTCTGCCATGTGGTGGCACCATTACTTGAAGCATTTGAACTCTTATACACAGTCTCACTCATCACAGAGTCACTATTACAAAGAGTAACAGTGGAGCGAACTTGACTTTTCTCATGGTTCGTCAAAATCTGACCGTTCTCCAGGGCCCCGTCTCCAATGCCGTTCCCCGCGGCCGCACAAGAGCCTTCCACCTGCTCTGCCAAAGTCCCCTCAACCTCTCCTCGGTCTGGAGATGCTTTAGCCACAGGGACATCCTCCTTTGATTCTTTATCGCGCTTGGCAGACCCAGAGTTGGAGCAGGAAGAAGCATGCGACTGTGGTGACCTCCCAGAAGATGACCTGTCAGACCGACGGGAATGACTTCGGGACTGAGGGCTTTTAGATTGCTTCTTTGGTGACTGCGAACGAGAGCGCCCCCTTTTGAAGCTGTTTGGGTAGTGTTGCTGTTGGTGCTGCTGCTGAGAGTTCTGATGGAAGTTTTGCCAGTTTTTGGGTCTGTAGTTATTATATCCACCCCTTCCTCCACGCTGGAAACGGCCACGGAAAAACCCCTGACCTCTGCCCCGGAAGTAATACGGCCTCCGGAAGCCCCTGTAGTTGCCTCGAAACTCACGGTGGTTTTGATACTCCCGTGTGTGATTGCGTTCCCGATTGTGGGACGGCGGGGAATGAGATCTTGACCGAGAGCGAGACCTGGACCTTGAAGACAATGAGAAAAAGATAAAGTGAGTCAATAAATGAAACATAATATTCATGATACATAACCATAAGGGAACACTGGTCTTTTAAAAGAAGTTTACTGAAAGGCAGTGGCGGCCGGTGACTTCTTTTTTCGAGGGTGCACGATGTGAAGTTCGTCACAACATGTATGTAGCCCCTCATGTGTGTGGTTCGTAATTTCAAAATATGTCTTCTGCGCATTGAGAGATCCTGTGTCGAAATAAGTGCCTGCTGCAGACGGGTCTAAAGGGTTTATGATAAAAGAGACACCAGATACTTGGTTAATCTCATGCGGAATCACAGTTTACTGTTAATGGAGTGTCTTGCATGTATTTTGTGAATGTGAGCGTCTCTTTTATCATAAACGGTTTTGACGCGTGTGCATCAGGTACTTATTTTGACAAAACACGTAACACGTGGTTCACATGATGCAACAAACACATATTTTGAAAACACAAGCAACACACATGACACTCAGAACACATATTTTGAATTTGTGCCCCTCAGAAGAGCAGCCACGAGCTGCCACTGCTTAAAGGTATCTTTCCTTAAAGGAAATTTTCAAATCCAGGTAACTTTCTTAAAACGGAGAGAGCAAAGTCAAACATTATTTACAGTTTTTTCTCGCAAATCATATTTGTTAAATGACTTTAGGGTAAGTAAATAATAACACCATTCAGATTTTTGAATGAACTGTTTCTTTAACAATAACAATTAAATGTATGACATATATTGCAATTAAATATATATATTAATATATAAATAATTAATAAGGCGACACAATATTGACAGAAAATGTGTGCCATGCTTAATGCAAACGATAATGCTTTATGTTTGTAAAATCAATCTAAACATAAATAAAATATATTTAAAAACTGAAAATTATATATAACAACATTTTTCTCACCAGTCTCTCTGCTATCTTCATCGACCTAAAACTCTGACTACAGGGCTCCAGACTAACTTTTTTCACTAGGAGCACAGTAGCCCACAACTGAAAATTTTAGGGGCGCAACCAGAAAATTTAGGGGCACACGCCGTAAATCAACATGCTAACCAAATATTCACATTTACTAATTTCCACTATATTACTAATAAATACTTTAATGCTAGATGCAGAAAGTACAATGTGCTGTTTCAAATTCAGTGTCTCATCACAAAAAAAGTCACATTTACTGGTTGTACATGTGCGACTGGATGTAAAATTCAGTGGCACACTCTCAAATTTTAGTGGCAAAAGTCTGAAGCCCTGGACTATTCCTAACTTTTTAAGGTATAAAATCATTCAGTTACTGCAAATTATTGCAATATGGGTATTGATTGATATGCACCTTTGCGTTATTCAGATGCTTCTGATATATCATGCAGCCCTAGTGCATAAGGTACACTTTTATTATCTTATGTGTTCCCTGGGAATCAAACCCATGACCATTTGAGCTACTAATGCAAGGTTTTACCAGTTGAGCCACAGGAAAACATTGCTATGCCCTATATACAATAAATAAAAAAACAATCAAATTCAGTGTATTCAATTTGGTAAATAATTTACTAAAGTACTAATACAACCAACAAATAGACAGCTTCAGGTGCAGTATCAACATTAACCACATGGTGGCTCTAGTGTTGTATTTATAAACCAAAAACCTCCAGTCCCTTGTAAGAGGGACTTCTGCACCAACATGTCTTAACATTGCAAAAACTGATAAGCAACTAAACAGCTTTTACACCGCAAGTAGTTCATACCGTGAACTAACAATTTGTTTTGAATACTAAAAAACTTTTAGAATCTTAATCTTAAAAAGAAATGTAAACATTTCAATGCACAATACAACAATGCAAGCACCAGCTAATGTATGAGCTAACAAAAACACTGTCGGTATCAAAGTACATCTAGCATTGTATTAAAACCTGCATGCTAGTACAAAAAATTAAGTAAAAAATTTTTTTTGGATTGTAAATCAGTGGCACAAATAAATACACAACTTAAGGACCCAATACCCAGTTTGCGCAATCAATCAACTACTAACTAAATGACGGTAATAATAGTATACATTATCTGTACTTTCAGCATTGTTTCTACTCACCTGATGCGTTTTTTCATTGGAATACAGAATGAGAAGTTAGCGTACAGAGCAACATGATACTCTCACAGTAAGCAGAGGGACTTTGCATCTCTTCTACCGAGCCCAAGCGTGAATGGAAAGAGTCAGTCACATGGTTCATATGGGAAAGATTTCTACTCTCTTTTTACGAAGCAAAGAGGAGGTATCTCAGCCTGCCAGTTACAACACATAAAGGTCAACTAATATCTTTTCAAAGCTCCTTAAGTTAGCAATTCATTCATGAGAACATAAATAAGTACTCTGTATTCTCATACAGTAACTCAAGGGAAATTTATTGTTTGGAAATTACTGAATGTGTCTGTACAGAACACCTCATAAACGCTCAAACACTTTTTCTATGTTTCATTCACGTCAAACCTTTCAACAGCTGTGAAACCGTGGTCAGCCACAACAGATCAATTTCTTACGATTTCCCTTGCAAATTAGACAAATAACACAATGCTCCCCATGCAATGCATTTGCATAAAAATCAACATTGTATTTCTCTCCCCCTCTGCTTGAAATCATTCACATAGGAAACAGGATCTCCGTATATATGCCAAAACCATGCAACCTCTGTGAAAAACAAAAGAAGCAAGTCTCAGACAGTCCAGCAGTCTTCAGGCGTGACCGGTTTACATTTGGCTACCCAAGAAGCGCTTGTATGGCGTGAGTATAAAACTAGCTCTCTTGGAGAATGTGAAGTACAGTTTTAGCACATGCAGGAAATAAGAAAATGTAGCGAGCTTTCCAAAGCCACAGCCCTTCCCAAATATCAGATTTTAGGCGATGACAAAGAACACTGTACAACAACTGGACAGGGGAAAAATGCTGACTGAGCTTATTGCTGTGGCCATGTGTTTTAACAGAGCCCCTTTACAACATAAGAAACTGTACAGGAATTAAAACACAGGTTGTTGTCCTTCATGTGTGGACGTATGTCTTGCATAACGTTGGTCTGGCATCTGCGGGTATGTGGCACTGGAATATAGTTTTAAATAAAATGAGTCACGGGAAACCGATCTTGAGTCATGTGTGTTTACGATGAAGTTACTTTGTGTGTTTACAGAGTTAGCAGTTTTTCTACCCACAGAACCTTGAATCAGTATGAATGACAAATTGTAAATACTCACATAACAGATTACAGCTGTCTTTTAAAGGAGGCACAGAAGTGATCTATATTGCTTGTGCTTTAGATTAATAATGGCGGTTTCCCAGACAGGGTTTAGATTAATCCAGGACTAAACCTTGGTTATATTAGGACATTAAAGTAGTTTTTGCAAACATACCTTACACAGAAACAATACTAATGTACAATTTGACATAAAAAGATATGTTAGTGCAAGATGTTTTTAAATCTCAAACATGCATACTAGTCTGGGACTAGAATAAGCCCTGTCCAAAAAACCAGCCCTCAGTGTTTAAAGTCATACACAACATCTTTGTATGTAAACATAATTAATAAATAAGTTTGTTTGTTTATTTAATGTCATTTAGTGATTATCTTAAATACTTGCAATATAATGCACAAGTACAGACCACTTTTATGATAGGGTGCTTTTTACGTCCCATATGAATTGTGAAAGCCCCAGTCTCCATTGAATGTATTTGCATGAAGAAAGCAAACAGTGTATTCTAAAAATGGTTTCTGATTGTGTTCTACAATAAAGAAATACAAGTTTAAAAAGATATGAAGGTGAATACATTACAGAAATAAAAAAATTTGGGGTTTTGGATTATCTATTACTAATTCTATAACTAAGTTTTACCCTAAAAATTCTGTTTAAACATGTTTTTGTATGACTTTACAAACAAATAAACAAATACATTCCCGAAAGTAAAAAAAAATGAAACGACCTAAATTTAAACCTGAAAGCAACTGAAAATTGAAACTATTAACTCTTTTAGTATAACATCTGCACATGACTGCTGTGAACTTGTCAATTCAGTTTTGCGTTATTACTTTGCAAGTGTAGAGACTTGATGTGATAGACTAAAACTGATTTCTATTACAACGCTTTATTACAGGAAGCAAAACTTTCCTAGATGTAATTAGCACAACAGACACTTACCCATATCTGCGCTTTCTAGATCTGGATCGAGAACTGCTTTTTGATCTGGAGCGGGAACGAGAATCCGAATTGGATCTGGATCTGGAGGCCGATCGGGAGCGAGACCTGGACTCAGATTTTGGTGTCTTAGACATCTTTACCTTTAGCCACTCTCATATGTATCTGAAATAAAAAAAATTATCATTATAGACACATATATCTGTCAGGATCCGGCCATTGTATCCTGTTTAATATTATGTCTTGTCATTATGGCTGGGTTCCGAAAGTCCCATGTCTTATGTGAAGGCTCATGATCTTGTGTTTCGCGTCATGTGCTTTCGGTGTCTTGTCTCCTGACCCCGCCCCCTTGTTCTCCCTGTTAAATTTTTAATCATTAGTTCCCAACACCTGTTCCTTCCTTGTTATCTTGTTTAGTTTTTGCTATTTAATCCCTTAGTATCCTTGGTCGTGTGCTTGTTCATTTTGTACTATTTGTGTCAGCTCAAGTTGTGTCAACCTAGTCTAGTGTTTAAATTAGTCCAGTCCAGTTAGTCTGAAGTCTTTTGTCTAGTGTAGTCTGTCCATTCGTTAAAGTGTCTTGTTCAGTGTCATTTTGCCCCCACGTGGGCTTTATTTTCCAGTGTATTTAATAAAGTGATTTCTGTTTACCCCGACACCGTCTGCAATTGGGTTCTTCCATCTCCTGCTCGTGACAAGATGTCAGTGATGGACAAATTCTTTTCTGATAAAAGGGAGTATATGATCTGTCCTAAAACATTACAGGGCGGTTTCCTGGACAGGGTTTAGATTAATCCAGGACTAGGCTTTAGTTATATTGGCCATTCAAGTAGTTTTTACAAACAAACCTTCTGTATCTTACGTTACGAAAAACAATTTGAGATGCATGTTAAAATACGTCAGTTCAAAATATTTTTAAATAAGGCAGCTCAAACATGCATTTTAGTCTTTTACTAAGGATCAATGAGAGATTTCTCCCCAATAAAAAGCAGCAAGATAAACAAAAAGGTCCATATCTCATAAATAAAATAAGCTTGCCTGTCATGCTAAAGCCTAAATGTTATTTGATTACGGTATAAATAAATAAGAATTATTTAATCAACAAAAGATAAACTTTTCAAGTAGATTTGGATCTACGTCAACTAATTCTTAGCTACAGTTTATATTTAGTGAGACCAAATGTGAAGGATCATTTTCAAACTCGTTTCTTAAACAAATTGTAGGACAATCAATTACAACCAAAATGACACGCAGACACTTTAATTACCAGCGAATAATGTTGACCCAAAAGAGAAATGTAAAGTGTGGAGTCTTTGACGTAGACACATGAGAAATCACAACAGGTTTGGCAGGACAGATGTAAAGTGAAGCCACATTAGTGAGGTGGGCCGAGTTCTTTAATGGCTCTTTAATATTATCCCAAATGTATTTAAAGAGCTGTTGAAAGGCCATTCTGCCTATTGTCCGTCATCTCTACCCCCCACAAATGTCGTGGTTAACTGGACACTTGGGTTTACTCGAGGGAACACTGATGATCAAACATTGTGGTTTAAAATAGACTTTCAGCAGAGATAAAGAGAGAGTTTTTGAGCTGTCTGTGAAGCTTGTAGATATCCATATTAAACCCTGAAGGCTGGACCTCGACAACTGTCACAACCCTTACCATGAATACAGTATTCAGTAATAAAACGATAAAATGTATTATAAAAGAAAGAACATGCTGGTGGTTTTGATATATTAAGTTTATCATGCAGTAATACTAATTTAAAAAGCACATTACAAATTTTATTGCTATCTTTGCCCTTGTGAATGAGTGTAATAATAACAGTTTGTTCTTTGTCAGCTTGACTAAAAGGCTGCTAGATCTCCTCCACATGAGCAAACAATCAGCTGTCACTTACCTGAAACATCTGTATAAACAAAAAGGAACTCAAATAAAATTCAAACACACAGTAAACTTTAGTGTTACAGTATGTCCTAGATTTACTGATCACAATACAAGCCTCATGATTTGCTAGTGTTAGTCTGATCATAATCCTGCTGTTTACAGTGGACCTCCACAGTTATTTGGGTAAAAGAGAAGCTCTTTGTGCATATGGGAAATTACAGCAATGCTTCTTTGTGTGATAGCCTGAATAGATCCATCTTGCTATTTAAGTAAATACTAAATGGATCTTAAAGTTCTTTAAATGAGGTTTCATTTAATTCTTATCAACTGCTTGTTGGTTTTGGCCAACAGTTCATAATTTCCTGCAGCCTCCAGACATCCAGACATTTGGCTTTACTTTCTGAGTTCAAATGTCCACTTTACTCTAATATGGAGAAACTCCTGGAATTTTAAAGTATATTAAAATCCATTAAACGAATTTCCATTGTCATGAAGACAATTTGGATAAAACATCTCCTAAATGACTAAATGTAAATTAATTGACCGCAGCGGCAGTTTCTCGCTTCTAAACACCTGTCTTTAGAGATTAGTAAACTTAGTTTCAGATGCCCCAAGATAGAAATAACAGGAAAACCAGACGTTAAAAACATGTCACACTATGCCTGCCCCTATATTGGAGGAAACTAACATTGCAATGTTTTGTTTTTCTGCAACGTATATTCATTGCGATGTGAGAAATACTGGATGATTCATCAGATTATCTAAGCTCTGTTTAAGGGGAATTGGATTTTTCTTATTTTTTGTATAGTTAACAAATTAATCCATGACATATTTACGTCTAAGGAATAATTGATGACAGGCTGCTGAATTATTTGAAAATAATGCACACCCCAGGTAATGCTGCACGACGTGAAGCGGAGTAACACCTCGGGTGTGCATTATTTTCAAATAATTTAAAGGGATAGTTCGGCCAAAAATGATATTAAACCCATGATTTACTCACCCCCAAGCTGTCCGAGTTGCATATGTCCATCGTTTTTCAGACAAACACATTTTCGGATATTTTAGAAAATGTTTTAGATCTTTCAGTTGATTAAATGTGAAGTTACGAGGTCCACGACCTTCAAGTCCAAAAAAAGTGCGTCCATCCTTCACAAAATAAATCCAAACGGCTCCAGTATGATAAACAAAGGTCTTCTGAGGGTAATCCACGTGGTGTTGTAGTAGAAATATCCATATTTAAAACTGAAGGATGGACGCATTTTTTTTGGACTTGAAGGTCGTGGACCCCGTAACTTCACATTTAATCAACTGAAAGATCTAAAACATTTTCTAAAATATCCGAAAATGTGTTTGTCTGAAAAACAATGGACATATACAACTCGGACAGCTTGGGGGTGAATAAATCATGGGTTTAATATCATTTTTGGCCGAACTATCCCTTTAAAGGACCGGAGTCAATTATTCCGCTTATACCACGTTTATAACAGACATTGCTAAGACATTGCTCTGGTGCTTATTTTAAGACATTTGACAGGTCAGGTGTGCGTTTATCGAAAAATAATGCACACCCATGGAACCAATCAGAATAAAGCATTCAACCAGCCCCTTGGTATAAGGAATAATTGATGGGCCATTGAATTATAAAAAAATAATGCACACCCAAGGTGGTTATGCAGCGCAACGTGAAACGTCTTATAGCGAAGCGATAAGCATCGATTTTCGATTAATTGTCGAAAAGAATCCATCGATAAAGCTTTATGATAAAGCAAGCACCTGTGTGCGACGCCTGCGCAAAGCACATACAGCCGGTGAAAAAATGTGCACAGAAGTTAAACAAGCCATGATCACAATGATGCTCGATGCCAAACAAACACCTGGGTTTTTTAACATCATGCAAACGAGGCTGGCTGCTAACGCAACAAAATGGCATCCGCAGTGGATCTGATAGGGTCCGATACAGAAAATGCAAATACGGTTAGTATACTGAAAGCAAAGACCCTCTTCAGGGAAGTCTGCAAGATTAGCATAGAAACGCTGCTATACACAGGGAAGGACACCAGAAGCCGTTTTAATGAACAGATTACACTGCTGTTACAATCTGAACACCCACAGCATATATCATTGATCATCATTATTGACTGACTGAGGCGCTACAAGCTAAACAGTGTTGCGGGTTTTCTATGGAAGGTTGAAATCTTCATAATATAAGCATCTTTGCTGAAAGTACGCCGCAGGTCTAATCTGAGGTGACAACAGGAAAAGTGCCCTTCGTGTGCTTCTTGGATATAATTACAACAAACAGTGTATCAACGACTCGGAAAGCGAGATGAACAACTAAAAAAATAACAATTGATGATAATGAAACTTTTATTTTGTCATGGACGCACGGACTTTCATGCAACTGTGCAGAGTGCCCATATGAGGCGGAGTTATATTGTTGTTATATTTCATTACGAGATTAAATTGATGATTTTTATCAAAACATAACTACATTGACTCATTTTACAATCCCACCAGCATGTTATTTAGACAAAATAAAATCTTTAAATTCGCGTTAGGAAGCTGGCGTTTTTACACACACTTTTATGTCATTGCCTATGCCACTGCTGTAAAGGCTTATTGCACTATTACAGTTAACGGTTATTCAATTGACTGATTGATCGTTAATTTAAACAATCATCGAATATGGGAAATTGCATAAATTGACATCCCTAATCAACACCCATGGAACATTTCTCAACCAATCAGAATAAAGCATTCAACAGCCCCTTGGTATAAGGTATAATAATGATCGCATCTTTTCATGGAGTAAGAATGAGAGTCTATTTCAAACTATAGTATCATGAGATTAAGAATAAACAGCTGTCCTTAAATCCTCATATACTCTATCCTGAATTTTCCCTTGGGGATCAACTACTATGTCTATGTGTCTATTAGTCAGGGAGAAGAATATGCTCTATGGACTAATCAACAGGATTTGCTATCTAAAAATGTCTATGTCAAACATCTCCGGTGGTCATACCCTTTTACTGTCATTACAAATCACACACATATACACACACATATAGATGCCAACCAAAAGTGACAGCTGAGGCTCAAACCTCACCTGTTCCATTAAAGTGGAAAGTAATATAAACAATAGCGCAACCTGATACCGTACTTCTTCAACACCCTACCGACACTTAACTTCTCTATCACTGAGGCCGCAGTTGCTACATTAGCAGCCAGATTTCTTATCCCATTTGTTATCTGCATAAGCCAATCAAACAACAGAGCTCCTTATCACAGGACAGCAACTGCTACATTCCTCCAAAAACAAGGGACAACTACAGTAGGTTGAAGATTTGGGAAGAATGAACAGTGGAGCTTCTGCTGCTCAACAGTTGATTGATAATGGACTTTTAAACCCTTTAACTCTATAAATAAAGTTGGTGAAGATTGGGTCCATTGAGCAATGATACCAGCTGAATGTGACACACTGTTGCATAAATCAACCTTTATTTTAAACTGACGGTTCTTTGATGTTTTCACAGCCAAGATTTAGCCATAGAACACTAAATTCCAAGAAACAAACTTCAAAAAATTTCAGTCTGTAGTAAGGGGTCCAATACCAAACCCACTACTCCTGATTTTGTGAAGACACATCTCAGCTAATCGCACCATCTGCCAACCTGTGCTGATTTCAAAGGGAACTAGCATTAAAAGTTTTTTTTCTATTTTAGTCTTGCATATGACAACAAGATGTTATAGCCTATAAAAACAATGTTTCGTGATAACTTGGAGCTTTGTTTAGAAAGTGTGCTCCACATCACTGATTCCAAGGTAATGTACCATAACAGACTTTTCCTAACAAAACCTTGTAAGGTACTGACAAGGCAAGGAGTGTCCTAACTGACAAGGAGTGTTCCTGTAGCTCAATTGGTAGAGCATTGTGTTACAGGTATCAGTGCAAATGTTATGGGGTCATCCCCACAGATAATATACGGATAAAACTGACTGTAATGCAATCTTAAGTTCCCTTGAAAAGAAACATCTGCCAAATGCATAAATGCAAATGTGAAAGGCAAGAGAACAAAAGTAATGCAAAACAAAATGGTATTACATGCTAGGTTTTGGCTGTCCAGGTTACAGGCTAAATCCAAACAAATGTGATATTTGCTTGCAAGACGAAAATACTCTCTCAAGGAGATTAAATGGTCAAGGGAGAGTTTACTCTTGGTCATAACATGGCGGTTTTTAGACCTCCAGATTTATGTTTTTTTTTGTGCAGTAACTTACATGGTCTTTGTTAGATCATGGTACCCTACATAAAATGGATAGTTCACCCAAAAATGAAAGTTCAGTCATTATATACTCACCCTTATGTTGCTAAAAACCTGTATGAGTTTATTTATTCTTTTGTACACAAAATAAGATATTTTGATCATAGATGTTGAGCACACAGTACCCATTGTGGGGAAAACAAATACTATGGAAGTCAATGCTTACCATCAACTGTGTGCTTTCCATCTATGATCAAAATATCTTATTTTGTGTTCAACAAAATAAAGAAATTGATACAGGTTTTAAACAACAGTAAAGGGTAAGGTAAATGATGCACAGGGTAAGTAAAGGTAGGGTAAGTAAATGAGGGTAAGTAAATGATGACAGAATTCAAATTTTTGGGTGAGCTATCCCTTTAAGCATCCTGCATCCTAACTATTGGGCTGATATCAATATGGCCACAAACAGACCTACAAATACATTACAGGGCAGTTGTAATTTAAGCATGTGTTGCTCATCAGTTATATTAAATTTGTTTTAAAACAAATTCCGGTTTTGTACCTAATAAGGAATTCCTATTTACAAAACTCACTGAACAATAAAGGAAAATGGCTGAATGATTGAAATGATGAATTACCAAAGCTGTAACAGTTATGTTGTGCAGTTACAGTATGTTTACAGTATGTAGTGCATATATATATATATATATATATATATATATATATATATAATGTGCTTTTGGATAGTATGTCATAACATATGGTATAGTAATGCTCTACTGTATCAGACCGTTTTATCCCTTAACAAATCTACCATGGTAAATGACTGTGCTTATACTGGTTTTGAAAGTAAGTTTACAATGAAATATTTGTTTGGTCCTTAAGTGCACGTTTTCTTGCTCGAGGTCTCTGTTATCGTGATATATTAAGATACATCGTTAGTCTCTCACGATATAATGTTACTCGGTTTTGCGTGTCCATGTTTCACTTGTAGTAAGTTGCGTTTAATGTTGCGCATATGTAAGCACTTCAGACGAGAATAATGCAACTATAATTTAATTTAATTATAAGTCAAAAGTCAGGTAAATGTGTGTGCTTTTGATATTCAATCGAGAAAAAAAACCTTACCTGTGTTTTGATTTAGTCCAGGAATTCACGTTCTGTCAAATGTACAGGACCGTTTTCTTGAGAACTGTACTGATGTCCCTCAGTTTTGAAACAAACTCACTTACTTTCTGCTAATATCAAGTAAGTGTAACTTAAATCATTTTGAAGGCAAAATCCATTTGGTTTCATCTGAGGTAACGTTATCCGCTGTTAAACGCTTAAAAACACAATAAACAAACGCCACTGTTAATAAGTTAAGTATTTAAATCTAAAATTGCCAATCTGTCGTTTTATAGGGTTGAAAAAAACTGTACCGTCATACAGTATGTGAGTAAGTTGCGCTATTCGAGTGAAATGATGTAAAGGAGCTTCATGTGCTCAAAGTCACCGGCTGAGGGTGTGACAGTAGGTGTGTTCACTGTATGCAGGCACTGCGCAAACTGATCGGAGCATGACATCGAAGTACCGCGAGACCACTGCTTTGGAATCGCTATCGCTGTGCTTTGATGTCATACCAGAGATATGTCTGCGCACAGCCGCATAAAGTCGAGCACAAGACTGACTGACATGCAGCGTGTTTGGATTCTTTGCAGCTTGCAGGTCAATTTTCGCTCCCCGGATTCCCTCTGTCAATCAAATGCGCGTTAACTATTAGCCCAGCCCTCAGATGAGTTAAAGAAACATGCGCATGTTTTCCTTCAGTCAAGAGAGTTTATAAACAACAGTTCATGTAATTCCGACACAACATATTTAAGTCAAGATCTTCAATATTTCTCCATATTTTTTTAGTTCAACATAAACGTTACATGTTACTGTAGTAATATTAAAGCAGATCCATTTAATACCTTCCCAATGTGTAGTGTAATGACTATCAATATCATTGCCATGTTTTTAAGGCCATTACTTTTTTCTTATTCTTTGTGTAATAGATTTATCTTGAGGCTGGAGTAAGACATTAAAGAGCCCCTATTTTCTTTTTTGTTTTTTAAAATTTCTTTTGTTGTGTAAGTATGTGCTAGTACATGTTATGCAAAGTTACAAATCCCAAAGTTGACTTCCTTAAAGGGACACTCCACATTTTTTAAAAATATGCTCATTTTGCAGCTCCCCTAGAGTTAAACATTTAATTATTTGATTACCGTTTTGGAATCCATTCAGCCGATCTCCGGGTTTGGCTATAGCACTTTTAGCATATCTTAGCACAATTCTTTAGTTATTTTTTGGCGCGATGCTAATGGACTAATCAGATTCTATGGATTGTGGTTAGCTATGCTAAAAGTGCTAGCGCCAAACCCGGAGATCAGCTGAATGGATTCCAAAACGGTAAAAATCAAATGTTTAACTCTAGTGGAGCTGGAAAATTAGCATTTAAAAAAAAAGTGAGTTTCCCTTTAATTAGTTGACATGGACACAGTGTCCATTATCATAATTTGACCCGCTTCTGACTCACAGTCTGTAAGTAGCCTCTGTTTTCATATTTAAAGAATTCACTAATGACTATTTAAACCATGACTCAAACACGAGCTTTGATCAGTGTAGCGCTTGTTGTTTGCCGTTTCTACAATCACAAATGCAGACATGGTTTTAGTTTACCAATGTTATGTTCTGCTCAAGCCTTACTGGCAAAGTTTACCGATCAGCTTGATCATCTGCATTTTCTGGATCAGATTCGGGCTTGTATTAATAAGGTATTAAAGATGATATTAACTCTTGTTGGGAGCTGATCTTCTAAATATGGAAAGGACTTGGAGCATCACATTTCCGTCACACTTGAGGTATTTGGCCAGTTACAATTCACTGGATAGCTAGCCAATTGGAGCACACAGCGCTTTCTCAAAACAATAAGCTTTGTAGTAATCGTAGCGTTTCAGAGAGGAGTGGACAGAAGAGCAACAATAATGTGGAAAATAATGTGTTTTTGTACCATAAAATGCTTAAAAACCATTACACAAAATAATGCTATTTTTAGCAACTTAATAGGGGCTCTTTAATAAGAAGCAAAGGCCAGGGGTTAAGTTAGGTCATTCAACACTCTTCTTATGTTTCTTTTTGCAAGGCAAATGTTAAGCCATGTGTGTTTAGAAGAGTAAATCACATTTACCCATGGCGGAGGTGTGTAGCACATTTGTGTTTTGAGTTAAGATCACATTCAGCCACAAACAAAGACAGCATGTGACACGGCACGACAAGGAGTTGATGTGTTCTGTTGGACGTGTTCTCAGCTTTTTTCTCACATAGAAATCCTTGAAGTAGTAGGAATACTGTATTGTCTGCTGGGGTGTCTGCTTGTCGTTTAGGATTTGTTTTGTGTGTGTTTTATGGTGTTTTTTTTTTGTTTATTTATCTGCATTTTTATGCTCCCTTCCTTCATTGTTCTCAATGTTAGTACATGTATTGTCAGTCGTCATCCATCTTAAGGACCACAATGGAAATAAGCCTATGGGCTTTTTTGTGTTTTTATCCTTTTGAACTTCTTGTTGTTCAATAAAGTATTCAATCAATCAATCAATCAATCAATAGGTGTGTTTAACTTCATGGAGCGCTAGTGCACTCAAAGTATCACCACTGCAATTACAAAACAGTTACGTGGAGTTTCTCTCACAATACTTTGAGGTTCTACAGATCAATCAGTGCCGAAATGGCATTTGTAGCACCTAGCATGCTACTTTTTTCTTGTTTTTATTATTATAACACAAGGTTATTTTACTACATCATCCATAAACATGATTTGTGGGTGCCGATGGATTGATTTACACCAACATTCCCTGTTATTTTACAGCGTAATCATGGCATGTGCCTTTTTAATGCATTGAAAGGTTAAATCTGATAACTAGGGCTTCCTGTAGGTCAACTGGTAGAGCATTGAGTTAGCAGTACAAAGATCAGTGCTCAGGTTTGTGCTCAAGATCAGGTTTGTTCGAACACATTTTGTCAGTTTGTAGAGATGGTCAATTGTCATTTTAAGACAACAAATGCAACACAAGTCAATGTTGTTTTTTATGCTGGCTAAAAGATGCTTAACTTTAAAGGGGTCATAACATGAAAATCTGACTTTTTCCATGTTTAAGTGCCACCTTTATAATTGGGTCCCCAGTGCTTCTATCAACCTAGAAAATGTGAAAAACATTTACCCAGTAACTTAGTTTTGGTAAACCATTATCTGCTAGCATGTGAAAAAATAGAAATTTGGCTCCCCTTGTGATGTCAGAAGAGGATATACCACTCTCCAGCCATGGCACTGCCATGAGGTGTGTTCGACTTCATGCGGCGCTGCGCAGACAGATCAGTGGCTGACTTAAAGCAGTGTATGCCGGTAAGTAATTTTGTCCGACTTGAGCTGGCGCTGCATGCACGTGACTGTGTCATATGGTTTTTAAGTACAGCGAGAGCATTTCGAGAGTAGCCGGCTGGCTCAGCCCGTGCAGCTTCTCCAGAGTTGTGATGATGACACAGCTCTTCGTGATTGGTCGCCTCACTGATGACAATGATCACGTGCGTTTCAAGTTTAATCCAACCTTCAGTTCAACTAATAAACATTATAAATTCATGTTTTTATAACAGGAAAAAACACGTTAATATGCATAAATTTGTTATATTGTGTCGTGTAATAAAATAAAAATGAAAATACCAAACTCTATTGGCATTTTAATAATGTAGGCTTGTTTCTCATTATTGTCGGGAATACAGTATAAGTAGGAATTCAAATATTCGATATAAAATGTTTCTGGTTGCAATATAATTCACTTCATTCGCAATTAAAAAAAGGAATCACAGCTCACATGTCACTACGGCAAGCAGCGGGTGTCCGGCTTGACGGCTCCGTCTTCAGCTCCTCCTTCAACCGCAAGCGGCAAACCTCGCCGATCAGTCTGCACAGCGCCGGATGATCTCGAACACAACTAACTAGTGCAGAGATCAGCTCATTTGCATTTTAAAGGACACCCCCAAAAATGGTCACACCAACAAAGTGGCAATTTTAACATGCTATAATAAATAATCATTATGGTATTTTGAGCTAAAACTTCACGTACATACTCTAGGGACACAAAAGATTTATTTGACATCTTAAAAAAGTCTTGTGAAATGTCCCCTTTAAAAAATAACTACTGTATACTTGGTCAAACGACCTGTGGAATCATATTTTGTAGGAGGACAGGTTTGTACAAGCTGTTATGGGCAAACTCCTACTACTACAGGAAAATAACCATTGAGGTCTGCAGAGCTGACTTTTTGAACTTTAAATAATTTTGTGTCAAACACGCAAACCTTATCCATTACAACAGCAGCCACAAACCAAGTAGTAAGTTCAGAGATTCAAAGATAGTGGTAGTTTTGTAAATGTGTACATTTATGTCTGAAAGTTTCGTCTCTTTGTTAAGAGTAATTAGTGTAAACATGAAGCGCATGACTATGTATGTTTAGCAGTGTTGGGCAAGTTACTTCCAAAGTGTAATACATTATATATTACAAATTACTGTCATTTGAAAGTAATTAGTTACATTACAATATTACTGACTCTGAACTGTAATGAGTTACACTACTTTTGCGTTACTTTTGAGTTACTTTCATCAAAATAACAGAAGTATGACTAGGCATTATAAAATGTTAAAATGCAGTTTATTGATGCTTATAAATCTAGAAGTTATGTGTTGGCCCTCGAGCTTTGAATAGGCACAGTGAAGACCTATGGCAAAAAACAGTAACAATGACTGTCAGAGTCATAAACATGGACAAATGATCTGGTAAAAGTCTGGTAAATGATGGTAGACATACCAAACACAATAAAGCTAGAGCCCACTATAATGCAACCTATAGACTAATAACATGGCAAGACACGCAACCTCTTTTCATTTCTATTCTTTAATTCACTTTTAATTCAGATTCACAGCACAAACCTGGCATGCACTGGGTTGACCCAACTTATCAAAAAGTGCTATTGGAGGATCAGGCCTCAAGGAATACAGCTCATTTCAGTACAATATAAGGATTACATATAGGTTACCATATAATTGCTTAATAAAACACAGACAAACAGAGGAACACTGCTTTTTGCCAAACAATGAATATAGGCTCCCATACAAAGGCTGGTAAAACCTGAAACAGTGATGTTTAAATGTACTATTTAAATAACCATGTTTAAGACTACATTAATGTTATGTTGTAGTTTAGGTTGCTGTTTGTAATAAAACTGTAGATAGCATAGGAATAGCCTATCAATCTATTATGTATATGGACTGTAACCATAGCAACTTTAGCTTACCTTGTCATTGCTGGTGTGGTGAAATGGATTTAACTGGCAAGATTTCTAAAATTCTTTACTTCTGAAGTTTAAGCATCACAGGAGTCCGATAGTAACTTTCTGTTGCTTTTACTTAGTGCTACATTCGTAGAATTATGCGTGTGCGCCGCTACCGGACCTGATTGCGACCACTTTAGTCAATGCTTATACAGCCGCGGACTTCCCAGATTCGGCTCTTTAAGAAACGCGTCAAATACAAAATTAAAGTAAAAATGAACATGCTGCATTCAGCACCTGGAAAGAGACATACGCTGCGTCCCAAACCGCCTACTTCCATACTATATAGTAGGCAAAGAGTACGAGAAGTAGTGTTTTTCGCCTACTATATAGTATGGAAGTATGCTGTTTGGGACGCAGCCATTTCTATTTTACCCGCAGCTTTTTCCTGTGTGGATGCTGGTCGCGCGCATTGGTCAAAAATAAAAAAATTAAAATAACACGTCTATTTTTGAAATGCATTCTTGTAACGCGCTCGTTACTAAGACTGTAACGAGTAAAATATTACCAAATTTTTATTAGTAATGCGTTATATTACTGCGTTACAGCAAAAACTAATATATTACTGTAATATATTATATTTTGTAATGCGTTACTCCCAACACTGATGTTTAGTTAAGATGGAATCGGAGAGGACTATCAATCTACCACCTACTTTGTATATATAAATAGGTGAACTTACATGCATCACCACATTAGGCAAACTTTTTTATAGGCAAACAGATAATGTTTGATTAACTTCTTATCGTTTGCATGGGCTGTGGGTTTTTTTTCATGCTGCTGTGCTACTTTGCCTCTAAACTACAAACAAAATATGAGGGCATTCACACAGAATTTAAAAATGCAAACTTAAGGAATGGTTCACTTAAAAAATTTAAATGGTGTCATAATCGACTTGGTCTTTCTTTCATAAGACACAAATGCAAATAGTACGTAGAATGTTGGCAACGGACAACCTCCGTCAGTCACCATTCACTGTCATTATATGAAAAAATGAAAAACGTCAAACATGCTTAAAGACTGACTAAACTCCAAAATTATGGGTTATTTTCAACCCAGCAAAAAAGGACAATTATATTTGACCCAACAATGGGTTAAAACAACCATTGGTTAAATGACCTCCTTACATTACATCCCAGCGGTGTAGACAAAAGCCAAAAGAATTGAACTCAACATATTAGTTTTACCCAATTTGTTGAGTAAAAGCCTCAACAGAAAGTATTACATGATCAGTGACTCAGCAAATGTCTGATATAATGTCTGAAACGGATTCCATTATTTTCCACAGCGAATACAATTCAGTCAGGCACATATGATAACTATTAGAGCTGTGTTATTCAATACTTATTACATAGTCCAGGAGAGATTTTGCAACACCTCTATGGCCGAAGCATCACTGGGAGGAAGAGAGCTTTAGTGCCAGCTATGTTTCCCAGCCATTTTTTGATTTATAGCAGTTCTCACGATTGTGGGTTATATAAAATTTCTGACCATCTGTTAACTATTACATCAGGTCAGAGTGATGGCCAACACAAAATAGGCAGGGTTATATTGCTTTTTTTCTCACAACACGTAAACACAAACTGGTTTTATATCTGTAAAATTATCAGTTTTAATGAAAAAAAAATGTATTGGTTAACTTTAGTTGGAAATAATTAAATGTTTGCTATACAGTACATTCTTCATCATGTTTTAGCAATTAAGACAATTTACCAAATTTGTTTACAGTTGTGATATTGTGATTTCCAATGTCTCTGATATGATTTATTATTATTATTATGGGTCTCGGATGTATCTTTGGATCAGATTTCTGTAGTGAGTTTTCTGTTTTGGGAAGAAGTCCAATCCAAAATAGTAAATTCAAATAACATAATGCAAAAAAAATTGAGCACGAAACAAAATGCATTTTTCATATCAAACATTGGATGGAAATGTAAAGAAAACTATTTCACTTTAAATAGATGTCAAGTGGTTATGTAACACAGAATTTTATGGCAATATTGATGCCAACAGAGAGTCCTGGAACAAGATTATAAGCCTCATCTGTGCTTTTATGTTTAGTCCAAACAGATGAAACTTTGAAAAGAAATTTTGAAGAGGCGTTTTTTCACCAATTTTTTTTATTACAATAAAATCTTAATCTGACCACTGTTTAAAGGGGACAGAGAATGAAAAACCATTTTGACCTTGTCTTTGTTGAATAATGGTAGTCTACCCGCATTCACGAACATACAAAAAGTGCTAGACATGCTAAACATCTCAGTCTCATAGAAATTCCTCTTTTAGAAATGTCAGCCAGAAAACGGCCCAATCTGAAAAACTGATGCTTATGACATCACAGGCATCTCACTGCCCCTCCACTTTAAAATAATTGGCTACATTTTTTGAGTGGCAGCGAAGACAGCCAATCAGTAATGAGATTGCAAGTTAAGCCAGTAGGGGGAGCCAAATAGGTGGAAAACCACTTGTTTCAAATCCCCCACCCTAATAGAGCTATCTGAGAGAAGTTTTTAGGAAGCTTCTAAGGCATTACAAAATTTTTTGTCTACATGTCACATCACAGAACAAGGATAAATACCCCGTTCAATCATTCTATGTCACCTTTAAGTAATACTTCTGTAATATTTAATAACTAAACCGCAATCTTCAGTAAAACTATTAATTTAAACTGTGTTCAACCCTTAATTATGGGGATTTAGCTTTGTGGTGTTGGGTAATATAGGCTCTTATTATGGTGTTTAGCTTTCTTTTATGAACAATGAGTCCCGAGTACAAGTTTAGTAACACTTACTGTTATTTAGGTTAGTCAAATAAATTAAAGGCCTTATGTACATACTAAAGCAATACCCAAATATTGAAGGTGTCAAAGGGGAAACATTCCAAACATTTATTGTTAATTTAATGTAAATGTGTTTTGACCTCTCATGTCACTGTCTTAACAATGGTGACAATCCAACTCACTGTATTGCCTAAGGGGAATGTTAAATTTGCAGGCGTGCACTCAGTGACACATGACATATTATAATACGTGTCAATCGCTATGACAGTGATGCAGTCTTCTATCTCTTGCCCAGTAACTACTTACTATTATGTTAAGCTCGCCTCGCTAAACCTAGTGTCCATAGCACCTGTTTTTCTCAATACAAAAGAAATGATATTTAGTTACAGGCTGTTGCATTAAGCACCAGTGGAGCTTATCTTCAAAGGGATTTCTAAAGGATTAGCACAAGGTATTATGGACGGTCTCTTGTACAGTAAGTGTCTTAATATTAACTGCACTTATTATTGGCAAGGCCAGCAAAGCATCATGGGAAATTGCACTCATTTGATTTATTATTATGATTCTCATCATAATTGCATAATTCTGATTCATTTTAAAAAGTTCATTATTAAAAAAGTGAAATTACAAAGTAAGATCATAACTTATGCCATTACGTTTGCTAAGTATTATTTTAATTTCACTATAAAAATTGGAGCCCTATTAAACATTGCACAATTTTCGTCTATTAAACTGGAGTCTGAGAGGATGTACCAGTCACACCGCAGTAATCCTACCCCATATAGCACATGCTGACAGCTGAGATATATCAGCTGATCAATCACTATCATAAGTCAAACAGTATGGTCAATGTTTAGTAAATTTATAAATATGTCACATTAGTTTTCACTCATTCTCTTTAGTCAGATCCATGAGAGGGATTTCTTATTCATGTATTGGCCTTTTATTAATAAAAGAAACAGCAAAACTTTATGGATACACAAAGTGCTTATATTTCTGCACTTATGCCATGCAATCACAGGCAAGAATGTATAATGTGACACTTTTATGTTAAATAACTGCTGTGGCTTTGCATTGCAATGCATTAATTAATTGAAATACTGATCTTTTTTCCTGTCTATGGTAATGAAAACATCTTCATCACACCATTTGTTGTGCCCTTGTTGTGGGGTAACCAACTCCCCTTGTCATCAGAGGAAGTGACAAAACTATTCTGAATCTGTTGCCACCTTCTAGTCGTTTCCACAGTGCATGAACTTTGATCTATGTCAGCGTGGTGACTTTCTGCTGAAAGAAATCTGAGATCCTGCTATATTCTTGAGGTTTTCATCACAGCTTGATTACATTTAGTAGGCCAATGTAAGGACTGAACAGATCAAACTGTTGGATGTTATATATTGCTCTACTCAAAGTGGGGTAAAATGAATTTGAATTTAAAATAAATAAGTGAAACTACTACTTGTACTACATTCTGAGGGTTGGACACATGAACACATCAGAAGATCCATTTATAAAATCAAACACCTTGAAGCAAACCATCCTAAATGATTTATCCTATGATTATGTGCTTACATCATTGCAGAAAACATGGGGATTCTGGAAATGATCAGGAGTGCATGTTAGGAACCATATGTTTTTATAGTTACAGGATGATATGTAGGGTCTGTCAGTCATGAATAGGAAGACTGTAAACTGCGCCAAGACAAGCAAAACACATTTTTTGTATTTTGGTTCACCTCGGATCACATTTGGTTTGCCAACAAACTTCCTGAATATGCAGGAGCTGTTTGCATGTAATCACGTATGCAAAATGCAATTCGTATAGAAAAAATAATAAATGCAAATACAGTGGCTTGTTTAATCAGCAAGATGAAAACACATGTAGCTACTTATTTTAAAATTGCAGGAATTGCATTTAAAATTTGGGTGTGGTTCATATTTATCTGCCCTTTTTCATTGGTATGCTCAAGTGGTGTTCAGTTTCTGTGTATTTGAGTCTTAAAGGAAAACACCACCGTTTTTCGATATTTTACTATGTTCTTACCTCAACTTAGACAAATTAATACATACCTATCTTTTATCAATGCATGCACTTCATCTTTGTACAGAGAGTCGTGAATGTGTTAGCATTTAGCCTAGCCCCATTCATTCCTTAGGATCCAAACAGGAATCTCATGTAAAAGTCTTTAAATAGGGAAACATGCATTTCCCTAGTGTAAATACACATGTAACATCTCTAAATAGGGAAAACGTGGAAGTGTTTGGTGGCTTCTAAATTCATCCCTGTTTGGATCCTAAGGAATGAATGTTGAGGTAAGAACATAATAAAATATTGAAAACGTCTCGGTTACGGATGTAACCCTCGTTCCCTGAAGGAGGGAACGGAGACGTCACGTCGTGACCGACGAATTGGGAACTCGCTTAGAGAGACCAATCTGCTTCGAATACTACTAAAACGCCAATGAACTTGGCATTGAGATATTTGCATAATGCTGGCGCCGCCCCGCCAGGTGCGTATATAAGCAGCAGGTGCAAATAGGGAAATTAGCTTCTTATTCGCTGAGAAAGCCGGAAAGTGTGACCGGCCGTAACAGCAGGTGGCAGCACCTGTGGCGACGGGACGTGACGTCTCCGTTCCCTCCTTCAGGGAACGAGGGTTACATCCGTAACCGAGACGTTCCCTTTCAGTCGGTCACTACGACGTCACGTCGTGACCGACGAATTGGGAATCCCTATCAAAACGCCACTAGGGGCTGACCTCTTCCAGTGACTGCGTAAAAGCCCTCCGGTTCCACTTAAGGAGGAGGAGGTAGGTTTTAAGGCAGAAGGCCGGGCACTAGATGTTCCTTTAACCCCACAGAAGTGCCAGCGACTGGGAAGCGCCCTACCTGAGCGGGATAGGAACGCTGCGGAAGCCACCACCCGTCTTAAGGGCTAATGGTGGGCGAAAGACAACCGTAGTTGAGGAAATAAGACAGCCGTGGCTGTGTAAGCAAAGCAGTGCTCTGCTAAGGGAAACGTGGGCTAGTAGGATTAACCCCACGGAAAAATACTCACAATGGAACCCGGTGGGACACAATGTGGAGCCCGAGCCAGACACGTAGGTTCGCGAGGATACAGCTAGTGAAAGGCTGACAGCCAATGCTCCGCAACAAAGGCTGCCAGGGCAGCGGAGGAAGAACAATTCAAACCATTACGCATTTTTGTTCTGAAGGCCTTCCATACTGACACAGTTATGAAGCATCAGTTGGAGGCTGCAAGCCGACCTGCGAGACTGCTCTCCGTGCTCCCCCTGGTGAGGAAAGAACACGAGAGGATACAGGCTCGATACGAACACTGAAAAATCTAGTGAACGTATAAGGTGTCGCCCAACCAGCAGCTCTACAGATGTCTGTTAGCGAGGAACCACGAGCTAAAGCCCAAGATGAGGCAACACTCCGTGTGGAGTGCGCTCTCAAATTAAAGGGGCAAGGAATACCCTGAAGATTATAAGCCAGGGCGATAGTATCAACTATCCAATGAGACATCCTCTGCTTAGTGACAGCTTTCCCTTTCTGCTGGCCACCATAACAAACAAAGAGCTGGTCTGAGGTCCTGAGGCTTTGCGTGCGAACCACGTAGAGTCGCAGTGCGCGTACGGGGCACAACAAAGCCATGGTTGGGTCTGCGTCCTCCGGGGGCAGCGCTTGCAAGCTCACCACCTTATCTCTGAAAGGAGTGGTGGGAACTTTGGGCACGTAGCCTGGTCTGGGCCTCAATGTTACGCTTGAGGCAGCAGGACCAAACTGAAGGCACGAGTCGTCAACAGAGAATGCATGTAAATCCCCTACTCTCTTCACTGAGGCCAAAGCTAGCAGGGTCAGAGCTTTCATTGATAAAAGCTTCAGACTCGCAGACTGCAAAGGCTCGAACGGGGGGGCCTGAAGGGCTTTCAGCACCATGGACAGGTCCCAAGGAGGAATAGAAGGAGGGTGCGAGGGGTTTAGCCTGCGAGCGGCTCTTATAGTGTAATAACCAAATCATGCTGGCCAACTGATCTGCCGTTGATAAGTGAGTGAGTGACGAGCAGAAATAGCGGCGATATCAACTTTAATGGCGAAGGGACAGCCTACCATCTAACCTATGTTGAAGATATAAAGCACAATGTTAATGGGGCATTCTCTGGGGTCCTCGCATTGCAAAGAGCACCAGGTGACGAAAAAGGTTTCATTAAGCGCGTAAGCCCGTCTTGTGGACGGTGCTCGAACCGCGTCGATGGTGTTAGATACCGTTTGCGATAAATCACCTAAACCTTGCGCGCGCTCAACGACCATACATGGAGATCCCACGGGTCGGGGCGCGAGTGCCAATGTGCCCCTTCCTAAGAAAGAAAGTCCTTCCTCAGGGGAATCCGCCAGGGAGGGCTGTCGCGAGGAGCATTAACTATGAAAAACCAATTCCCAGTCGTCCAGTACGGACGATTAATAAAAGGCTCTCCTCGTCCTGCCTGACTTTGCACAGTGTCTGTGCGATTAAGCTCACTGGAAGGAATGCGTATTTGCGCATCCCCCGAGGCCAGCTGTGTGCCAACGCATCCACGCCGAGGCTGCCCTCGGTTAGTGAATAAAATAGGCGACAGTGGGTATCGTCCGGCGACGCAAACAGATCTATCTACGCACAACCGAACTTCTTCCAAATTAGCTGGACCGTCTGGGGGTGGAGTCGCCATTCGCCGGGGCGCGCAGCTCGAGAAGCGCGTCCGCTGCTGTATTGAGCGAGCCCGGAATGTGAATGGCACGAAGGGACCTCAGATGCTTCTGACTCCAAAGGAGGAGATGACGAGCGAGATGCGACAGGTGACGAGAGCGCAAAACCGCCTTAACGGTAAATAACGCAACAGTCGCAATGTTATTGGTGTCGGCTAATACATCCTTCCCTCGCATCTCCATAGCGGAGCGTACAAGTCCCAGATATACAGCGCACCGCTCGCGGCAGTTGGGGTGCTATGCACACCCCTGAGACTGCAAGCCCGTCATACGTGGCGATCATCCCGTGCTAAGGGCATACATGCTACAGAATGCCAGGAGACCTTTCAGGGGGCATTGTCTATCGGAAATGCCGGGTCTACCACGGGGAAGTTGGAATGACACGCAGGTGTAATGTTTACACGGTGTATGCCGGTGCGCCACGCTCTCCTCGAGACTCGATCGTAAGCCAACGCTGAAGCGGTCTCATATGAAGCAGCTCGGGCGGTGTCACAGCCGCAGCATGCTGTCATATGTCCAGGAGCTTCTGAAATTGTTTCAGAGGGACCGCGTACTTCCCTCGAATTAAACCGAGGCAAGTCAGAACTGACTGGTTGCGCGCTCTTGTAAAACACGCCATTTAGTCGATCGAGTCTAGTTTCCATACTGAGAAAAAGGATCCTCTGCACGGGAAAAAAGGACTCTTTCCCAGTCGACCTGAAGATATAAACGAGCGAGATGCCGAAGCATTAACTCTGTGTTCGCGCACGTCTGCCAAGAACGGGCTATTATAAGTCGACGTACATAAAAGCAGAATGCGAACAACCCTCTCTCTGATATTTTAAAGCCGTGACTAGCACATGGAGACACGGAGAGAGAGAGACAGCTCGAATGATGTACTTAGTATTAATATGCCCACCCCACGACGCAGAGCGAAAAACGGTCTAAAGCGAGGGGAGATGGACACATAAAGTACACGTCTTACAGGTCTAAGGCTGCAAACGATCTGAATATTGAAATACGAGCCTCGGCGTTATCGTCCAAAAGAACACCTTTGTAGAGCCGGTGCGTAAATCAAATCGATCGTAACCCGCCGCGTATTTTGGGTACTATGAGATAAAGGCTGGAAAAACCCTATCATCATCATCATCTCGGTAAGAGGGACCGGCTCGATACATCCTTCGCCAACAGGACATCGACCTTTGCACGCAGTACATGTGCATCGGGCGCTTTCACCACAGTGAAATGAAAGCCCGAGAATTTTGGGGTGTGCCGGATCTTGTAACCGAGGCGGATTGTGCGTAAAACCCAACGAAACGGGCTGGGAACTGAAGCCAAGCACCCAGGCACCGTACATGGAGAATTAACGACACTACCGAAGTACCCGCGGTGGGGCAGCGAAGCGAGACAGGTGGGACTGCCGGTGCGTCTGCTGTGACAGCATAAGCATCTACAGTATATGTGTGTGACACTGACCTGAGCCCGCTGAGGGTGACGGTCGTCTGGTCTCCTCAGCGGAGAGCACAGACTCCGAGGAGGGTGCTGGTGGTCCCGTCTCCTCAGCGGAGAGCTGGAACTCCTCAGGACACCCGCTGGCGACAGAGGAGAGGGAGGAAGAGCACGTAAATGCCCGCTCACATCTCTCTCGATCCTCTGGAGACCTGGAGAAGGAATAGGAATGCACTCTTTTTGTGGTTTTGTGGGTGCCGGCTGAGAAGCCGGCGGAACAGAACAAAACGAAACCAAAGATTCTCCACCCGGCCCTCTACCGGTGGAGGGAGCGATGCCATCACCGTCTCCCGTAGAGTGATCCCATCCGAATCCAGGTCGCCCGTCTCAGGGCCGCTTCGATTTCCGTTTACCACGGGAAGCGGGTGGGGCGGGCGGGGCGGGCTGCCGACGGCTGTTCCCCCTCCGTGGCCTGGAAGATGTTCTAGTGGGGGGGGTGGAGGCAGCCGCCGCAGGGCGCCCTCGGCGAGGAGCAGACGGGGCCGCCGGCGCTGGAGGGCGAGATGCAGGTCGCTTGCGCCGGGGCATGATCTGAGCGATCGCCTCCGTCTGCTTCTGGGCGGCGGAGAACTGCTGGGCAAAAGACTCCACCGACTCACCGAAGAGACCAGCCTGGGACACGGGAGCGTCTAAGAACTTGTTCTTCTCCGCATCCGACATGTCCGCCAGACATAGCCATAAGTGGCGTTCCTGGACCACCATCGTGGACATGGCACGACCAATCGCCTGCGCTGTCACCTTCGTAGCGCGAAGAGCCAGATCAGTGGCAGCCCGGAGCTCCGAAAGGACAGGCGAGTCGTGTCCTCCCTCGTGCAGATCCCTCAAGGCCTTCGCTTGATGAACCTGCAGCAACGCCATTGCGTGCAGGGCTGAAGCCGCCTCTCCACATGCCTGGTGGGCAGCGCCCGTTAAACCGGAGGACTGTCTGCAGGCACGAGAGGGGAGGGTTGGGCGGTCCTTCCAAGAGGGAGCGTGAGCCGGACACAGTTGCATCGCGACAGCACGCTCCACGGGAGGGATCCCCGTGTAACCCTTAGCGGCTCCGCTGGTGAGGGAGGTGAGGGGGGAGGGCTGAAACGGCCGTAATCTCATGGAAAACGGCGACTTCCAGGTTCTAGTCAGCTCCTCGTGCACCTCGGGGAAGAAAGGCACCGGTGGAGAGGGTTGTGACACCCGGGCAGCTCCAAAGAACCAATCATCCAGGCGGGACGGCTCGGGCTGAGGGGGGGGAACCCACTCTAACCCTACGGTCTCCGCCGCTCGAGCGAGCACGGCCACCATCTCTGGATCGAACTCCGGCGTCCCAACCCGACCAGAGGGAGGAAGGGCGTCGGGGTCCACGTCAGGGGGAGGAGGCCCACCCTCGGATGCTGCGGCGTCGGTGGACCCGGAGGGAGGCACAATGGATTCTAGAGACATCGTAGAACACGACGCTGAAGTCTCCATAGGCACATCAACCGGCTGTGGATGAGGAGGCTGAGAGCATGAGGACGAATCCCCCGACCGGCTCAGCACAGTGATGCGGAGGTCGTCCTTTGAGAGCTTCACAGCCGCACCGTGGCGGCGTTCAGCACTCGCATGACGAGGGTTGCGCTTTTCCCGGAGGAAAGACAACCGTCTCCGCAAATCCACAAGGGACATGCTCTCGCAGTGAGAACACTTACCCCCAGCGAACGCTGCCTCTGCGTGCTCGATGCCCAAACACGAAAGACAACGCTCGTGACCGTCCTTCGGACCCATGTATTTGCCGCACCCAAGATCGCACGGACGAAAAGCCATCCTGAAAAGGACGCTGATGTCCGGATATACGAGAGAGTGGCTGCCTTTAACAAGGCACAAAGCTCTCTCGTATCACTCTTTTAGGGAAATTCACTCAGATGCTTAGTTGATGAGCGCACAGGAAGGCAACGCACACACTAAACTCAAAACAATAAACAGATGTAGAGCCGTGGAATAAGCGAAGCGTCCGCTGTGGTACTGCTAGTACAACCAACTTCAGCAATCAGATCCCAACAGAGTAGAGTAGCTTCTCAGTAGCAGATACTGCAGGCTTTCGAAGCGAATAAAAGCTAATTTCCCTATTTGCACCTGCTGCTTATATACGCACCTGGCGGGGCGGCGCCAGCATTATGCAAATATCTCAATGCCAAGTTCATTGGCGTTTTAGTAGTATTCGAAGCAGATTGGTCTCTCTAAGCGAGTTCCCAATTCGTCGGTCACGACGTGACGTCGTAGTGACCGACTGAAAGGGAACTAGTAATGTTTTCCTTTAAGATATGCTAAAACCAATATTTAGACTGTTTTAGCCTTACTGTAGTTGTAAGTCTTACCTGGTAAATCTATTAAGCACGTTACTGTCCAGAAATTGAAATGTTTTCATGAATTTACTAGAAAGATGTTATTCTTACAGTTATTTAATCCATTTACAGTGATATTTATTACTGTATGACAGCATTGCTTTCCATTGTAATGGTTAATGGACTGGAAAATAAAGCATTTCAGGTCCAAATAGTGAAGTGCAAAAAACATTTGTGTGTCAGCTGGAAGTATTGGAACAATATCTCATCTGCGGTATATTTGTATCAGATGCCAGATAATAAAAAGTCATAAAATAGCGGACACTATCATCACATATGAATATATACATTGTCTATGGCTCAGTTGTTTGAATTGTGCAAAACATTTGTTCATGAATGTTATGACTCAGACTTTGGAGAAGTAAACTGTAATTAATGGTGTGAAATTGGCTCTGTTCAGGTATCATTAAATGGCCAAAAAAAAAAAGGTCCCTATAGCTGTCACTGGTGCAGAACCTGCATTATAGCTATGTATTGATATGTATATGTACTGTTTTTGTAGGGCACTGTACTAAAGTGTTATTGGGTAAATATTTAGTTAATATTATTATTTACAATTTTATTTAATTTATTAAATTAGATCTGTATTTTACTCTCATTAGAGCACAACAAGAGTCTTTGAGCTAAAACCTATGCTTTTATTTGAAAACATTATTAATAAACGTTTGCTGAGTCAAACAACTATATGTACAGTTTTTGTGAATTTAAAATAAACATTGTAAGGGAAAACAATTATTTGAAACAGAGATCAAAGTTATAAATCAAGAAGCCACAAAAAACAAATCATTGCAATGTTTGTTTTTTCTTTGTCAATAAAACCCTAAATAGAAGAGTGTGTGGAAAGTTTCCCACACATGTAAATGTTTTCATCATGGTTTTTAATGTTTATAGAATGTTTTTTGCTTTCTATCAACATTGTGTGTGTGCGTGCGTGCGTGTGTATATATAAATGTAATCCTTGCTTACAGGTCTGAGAGTCTAAAGCCCCTAGTTACAGCTCCCTGCTAAACATGAAGACCTATATAGACTCCTAATATAATACGGGACATCTCACTCATAAAAGAGGAGCTCCCACTGGGACACCGATAACAGGTGGTTCAGTTGGAGTTACTGCTAAAGAGCAAACTCTGTGTCAAGAATAGATCGTTTGTAGGAGGGGGATTGACAAAGTGGATATTTGATGAATCAGTATTACTGTGATTTCAAGGGAAGCCTTGAGCTATAAGAGGGCTGTGAATAATTGACCCCACTGACCTAAGGCCATTTACTACACACCAGAGGCCAGAGAAAGAGCTGCAGTCAGACTAAATTCCCTCCGTAAGATTTTTGGATTTATTTCATTTCACATTCGTTTCATCTGTTATTCCTTTCAACAGGAAGCAACAGGCATCTGGTGAATCTATTACATAACATTATAATGTCATGATGTATGGTAAATTCTGCATGCATTTATAGAAGATAACCTATTAAAGGTGTATTAAAGGGTCTATTAAAAAGATGCATTGTGTAACTTTAAGAAGGCTCTATTGACAGGAATGCAATATAATATACATAACTATATTATCAGTGGTGTATAAAAACCTTACAAAATGAACTGTATTGTCGTTTTTACACCGCAGGTGTAATGCATGCATATATCAAACGAGGGCAATGAAGTTAAATGCATACAATGAAAGTCAATGAAAATCAATGTGTACACTCTTCTTTTAATGTTATTGTTATTTGTTTTGTTCAACATGACTACAGTAAACACCAGGCTGGGGTGTAATCGTCTCCCCAGGTAAACTTTGCTCTCACGCCATCTCAAAGCAACTCCTCTTTTCCGTTATAAAAGCGAAGCTGCGACCTATGAGTGCATGAAGTGTCCAACGTTGCACGCTTTAAATTTTCAGTTGAATGAGTGCATCATCCGTGTACTTAAAGTACACTTTGTTTTTTTGGAATTTTTAGTGAACATAATACTTAGATCATTCAAAAAAGTGCCGTAGAATAGTGCATAAGTATGCAATTTAGGACGCACCTACAACACTGTACAAATTATATCAAATAAACATATATTTTTATGTTGCTTTAACTGAACAAATTTAGTTAAACAATTTCAACTTGTTTTTATGAGTTATGTCAACTTATCACAAGTCAAAACTTGAAATAGTGGGTTGAAATGACTAACCAAGTTGTTTTAGCTTTATGGTGTTCAACAGCAGCTGATGCATCATATTTTTTTATTATGCTCTTATTTAGAAGTGTTATTATTCCAGGCACATAATCTAATATAACCAACAGATGGTGATTATCAGTCGGATACTGTTGATTGTCTAAAGATGGGGCATATGACTTCAATTATATGATAAAATGCACATTTAAAAACAGTCAACAAGTGGGGTTCTTCGCACTCGTATATTAAAATGATTTAAAGTTTCTCACAATGATTCCATACACATGGAGAAGAATGACTTCCACGTTGCCAAGAAAAATCACAAGGAATGCTACTTCATCTTTCATTAAGAAGCTGTTCACCAAATTAAAAAACCTCTGGTCTTTTCCTGACATGCTGTGTGGTTGTGCCCACAGGCGCTATACAGTATGTTGAAAAACATGGTAAAGCCAGCTGCCACCCTCTCTTAAGTCAAATCCCGCTGCGAGATGGATGCTCAGCAGTGAAAACGTTTGAGACGAGACGACAACTGAAGCAGAAAACTCCCTCCAGTTCCCCAGACACAAGTTAATCCACCTGGCTGCCGCTATAGCCTACAGCCCTAATGCCTGCTGGGAGTTTTGTTATATGTTATTTCAATAAGAAAGTTACAAGCAGGAGCTGTTGAGCCACTATATGGTAAACAGAGTAAAACAATTCCACTGGCTGCTCTGGAATAAGGTACATTTTGGATCTTCACAAAGGTCCCCATTTCAATCCTCAACTATCATCACCAAGGGTAACATTAGCACCTGTCCAAATCCTCCTTTCCATATGTTTTTTCTCTTAACACAGTCTGTAAACATTCACGCTTTATGCACAGTTAACTTTCCAAAATATTAGTAACAATCCAAGAACGTGAGATAAAGTCCAGAGCACACCTGGTGCTGATCGGATTCACATTATACGTCTGTACATATCTCTCTGGAATACTTGATTCTGATAGGCCAATCACAGCAAGCTACAGTAAATGTTTTTGTTTAAAGGAAAACACTACCGTTTTTTTGTCATGAATTCGGTCTTATTGGCCGCTTTGTCTTTGTTTCACCATGTGTTGTGTTGTGTTTATGTTTTGACAGCTCCACACGTGCGCGCCTTCCACCTGGTGACCTCATTATCTCCGACTCTTCTCACCGGCGTCCCACACCTGATCCTTATTATTTGCCCATCCGGTTTGATTTAAATTCCCCTCGCTTCCTCTGTTCCTTGCAAGTTCGTCTTAGTGTGTTCCTGCCCGCTAGCTCTGTCTAGTTCATGTCTAGTCTAGTTCTTGTTGTGTCTAAGTTTATTCTTAGATTATTTTCACCGTGCTCTCTGCTGCCTTTGCCCCGTCAGATTCCCCGCCCTGCTGGCTGTCTTCGGATTCTCTCGGTCAGAGTACTCTTATCGATATCTACACCTTTCGCTGTCCAGCCGCAGTGCGCTCTTGTGCGCATAATTCTGCTGAAGACGCTGACAGCCGCAGTGCGCTCAAGCGCGTAATTCTGCTGATCACCCAGACTGTTGCAGTGCGCTGTCCAGCGCGCGTGCTGCTGAAGACTCTGACCGCTTCTCTCTCTCTCTCTGTACCCCGCCAGGAACTCGTCTCTGTTGACGGACTGTTGTGGTTGTCTTGCAGTCCGGCTGAGTTTTCCCACACCTGAGGCCGACGAGAGGATATCGTTGTGTTTCGCCTCTCCAGTGTTTCCAGTTTCCCGCACCTTTTTCACATGGACACTGAGTGTTTTCTCTTATACATTTTGCATTTTTATCTGAAGTCATTGAGTGTTTTTCTCGTATACATACCATCTGAAGACATTGAGTGTGATCTCTTATACATACCATTAAAACCCTCTGCTCTGGGATTCCGTGTTGTGTAGTTCCTAACAGGACGAACTTGCCAAAATGGATCCCGCGGAGGGTGAGGACTTATCTGCCCGTATGTCGGACCTTTCATCACGTCTGGACCAGCTCAGTGCCGATGCCACCCAACTCAGCCTGCCATCGCAGACGGAGCCTCATATTTCTGCCCCACCTCCATACGACGGTAATCCTACCTCCTGTCGGGCTTTTTTGACTCAATGCTCTTTGATCTTTGCCCTCCAGCCCCGCCGCTATTTCTTGGAGATCACCCGGGTTGCATTTGTGATCACCCTTCTGATCGGCAAGGCGCGTGAGTGGGCTACGGCCGTGTGGGACGCCCGCGATCCTTGCTGTCGGTCGTTTCAGGAGTTTCGCAAGGAGATGGAGAGGCTTTTCGACCGTTCAGTGCGCGGGGACGCCGCTGCGGCTCGGTTGGCACATCTGGTTCAGGGAGGACACACAGTCACCGAGTACGCCATCGAGTTTAAGACCCTAGCGGCTGCCTGCCACTGGAATGAAGCGGCTCTCCGAGCGCAGTTTGTCGAGGGGTTGTCTGATGATCTCCAGGACGAGATCGCTGTCCATGATCTTCCTCCCTCATTGGATGCTATCATTGACCTCGTTCTTCGGATCGAAGCCCGGAGATTGGTTCGCGAGCAGCGGCGCTCCATTCGCCAGCGAGCGTTTTCGGACAAGACCACCACTTCCCCCTCTTCATCATCTTCACCCTCTGCCGTGTCTGAGCCCATGCAGCTGGGGCGCATGCGCCTGTCACAGAGAGAGAGAGAGAGACGCTTGCAGAAGGCTCTGTGTTTATATTGCGGGAAATCCGGACATTTTGCTAAGACCTGTCCGTTAAAAGGCCGCTGCCCATCTGTGAATACGGGAGTCCTGGTGGGCGCCACTTCATCAAAGCTCTCCCCTGCGTCTAGTACCCAGCTTCCCGTCATGTTGTCCTGCGCCGGGCGTGACCATCCATCCACTGCCCTTCTCGACTCTGGCGCGGAGGGCAACTTCATTGATGAGGCGCTGGTGCGCGCCTGGGGTGTCCCGGTTGTTCCTCTCCAATCCCCTTTGGATGTCTGGTCCCTCAGGGGGCAGCAGATGGCGCGGATTACACATTGCACTTCTCCTGTGAGTCTCTCTGTGTCTGGTAATCATCGTGAGGAGATTGTGTTGCACGTCCTTCATGCGTCTCTATCTCCTATTATTTTAGGGCATGGATGGTTAGCGCAACACAACCCTCACGTTGATTGGCAGCATAGTATTATCTTGTCTTGGTCCCAGTCTTGTCATGTGTCATGTCTTGGTTCTGCTGTTTCTGGTTCTGTTCTTTCTCTTCCTCAGGTTCCGGCGGTCGATTTGACCGGGGTCCCGGCGGAGTATGCGGATATCGCTCAGGTGTTTAGTAAAGCCCGGGCCACCTCCCTGCCTCCTCACCGGCCATATGATTGCGCTATTGATCTCCTCCCCGGCACTTCTCCGCCTAAGGGTAGACTTTATTCGTTATCGGGTCCTGAGAGAGAGGCTATGGACCAGTATATTAATGATGCCCTGCGTGCCGGTCTCATCCGTCCCTCCACCTCGCCCGCAGGGGCGGGGTTTTTCTTTGTTGGCAAGAAAGACGGCTCCCTGCGCCCTTGTATTGATTATAGGGGTTTAAATGACATTACTGTTAAGAATAGGTACCCCCTTCCCTTAATGTCTACTGCGTTTGAGCTCCTGCAGGGGGCGCAGTTCTTTACTAAGCTAGATTTACGCAACGCCTATCATTTGGTGCGAATAAGAGAGGGAGATGAATGGAAGACAGCCTTTAACACCCCTACCGGACACTTTGAGTACTGCGTTCTGCCGTTCGGCCTTTGTAACGCCCCCTCTGTCTTCCAAACTCTGGTTAATGATGTGCTGAGAGACATGGTTAACAAATTTGTCTTTGTGTACATAGATGATATTCTCATCTTTTCTCCCTCTATGCAGGAACACACTCAGCATGTCCGCCGAGTCTTACGCCGGCTGTTAGAGAATAAGTTGTATGTCAAGGCGGAGAAGTGCGAATTCCATCGTAAGTCAGTTTCGTTCCTGGGTTTTGTTGTTGCCCCCGGTGAGATCCGTCCCGACCCTGCCAAGATCAAAGCGGTGGCCGAATGGCCAGTCCCCGACTCCCGTAAGGATTTATTAAGATTTCTGGGTTTCGCCAATTTTTACCGGCGATTTATCAGAAATTATGGTCAGATTGCTCAACCTCTTACTGCTCTCACTTCCATTAAGGAGAGGTTTGTCTGGAATTCCAGTGCTCAGGAGGCCTTTGATATTTTAAAGTCCCGGTTTATCTCTGCTCCTGTTCTCTCTATTCCAGATCCGGCTGCTCAATTTATTGTGGAGGTGGATGCTTCGGATTTCGGGGTAGGCGCCGTTTTGTCTCAGCGGTCTGCTAAGGATGGCAAGGTGCATCCCTGTGCCTTCTTCTCCCATCGGTTAAACCCAGCAGAGCGAAATTATGACATAGGCAATCGGGAGCTGCTGGCGGTCAGACTGGCTTTGGGTGAGTGGCGTCACTGGTTAGAGGGGACCTTGGAGCCCTTCCTGGTCTGGACGGATCATAAGAACCTCGAATACATCCGTTCAGCCAGGAGGTTATCTTCGCGTCAGGCTCGTTGGGCGCTCTTCTTTGACAGATTTAACTTCACCCTGTCGTACCGGCCCGGTTCCAAGAATACTAAGCCCGATGCTCTCTCTCGTTTGTTCGAAAGCCCCGGTTCCGCTGGGGACGAAACCATCCTCCCGGAGGGGCGGGTGGTGGGTGCCCTGCGCTGGGGAATAGAACAACGGGTGAGACGGGCCGGCCGGGAGGGGGAAGTGCCAGAAGGGTGCCCAGCGGGTCGATTGTGGGTTCCGAATGCGCTTCGCTCCGAGGTCATCCGGTGGGGTCACGAGTCCAAGTTTGTTTGCCATCCGGGGGTTCGGAGAACGTTGGCTACCGTACGTCAGCGTTTTTGGTGGCCCTCTATGGGTCCCGATGTCAGACAGTTTGTGTTAGCCTGTCAGGTTTGTGCCCGTAATAAGGCCTCTCATCAAGCCCCTATTGGTCTGCTTAAACCATTACCCATTCCCTCTCGTCCTTGGTCACATATCGCAATCGATTTTGTAACCAATTTGCCTAGTTCTAAGGGAAACACTGTAGTTTTGACCATTGTCGACCGCTTTTCCAAGGCGGCTCACTTTGTCCCTTTGCCCAAATTACCCACTGCCAAGGAAACTGCCCAGGTTATGATTGAACACGTCTTTCGCTTACATGGTCTGCCCACAGACGTTGTTTCTGATAGGGGTCCTCAGTTTATTTCTCGTTTCTGGCAGGAATTTTGTAGACAAATAGGCTCCACAGCTAGTTTGTCTTCAGGGTATCATCCTCAGACCAACGGGCAATGTGAACGGGCTAACCAAGATTTAGGTAGAGCTCTCCGCTGTCTGACATCGCAATATCCGAGCTCCTGGTGCCAACAGTTACCCTGGGTTGAATACGCCCATAATTCTCTCCCGGTTTCTTCCCTTAACATGTCCCCTTTTGAGGCGTCCATGGGGTTTCAGCCCCCTTTATTCCCATCACAGGAACCCGATGCGGTGGTTCCGTCTGCGCTGGCTTTTGTCCGTCGTTGCAAACGCACCTGGAGGAAAGCTAGATTTACATTACGTCAGATTTCCAGACGAACCAAAGCCGCGGCCGACCGTCACCGTAGAACTGCGCCCCGTTTTATCTGTGGGCAGAAAGTATGGCTTTCGTCCAAGGATTTACCTCTCCGTGAGCCTTCTCGCAAGTTGGCTCCACGATTCCTTGGGCCATACAGCATTGTTAAGGTCATTAATCCCGTGACGGTCAGGCTCAGATTGCCCCCAGCTCTCGGTCGGGTTCATCCAGTTTTTCATGTGTCTAAACTGAAGCCTGTGTATTTTTCCCACCTTAATCCTGTTCCCTCTGCCCCCACCCCTCCCACCCCTCAGCTTATAGATGGTGCCCCTGTGTATTCGGTTAAGTCGTTACTGGATATGCGTCGCCGGGGTAGGGGATTTCAATATCTCGTTGACTGGGAAGGATATGGTCCGGAGGAGAGGTGTTGGGTACCGGCCCGGGACATCCTGGACCCTGGGCTGATAGAGGATCTCCGCCGGCGACGGGGTGAGCCTCCTCATGGACCGCCCAGTGGCGGTCGTGGGGGGGGGAGTCCTGTCATGAATTCGGTCTTATTGGCCGCTTTGTCTTTGTTTCACCATGTGTTGTGTTGTGTTTATGTTTTGACAGCTCCACACGTGCGCGCCTTCCACCTGGTGACCTCATTATCTCCGACTCTTCTCACCGGCGTCCCACACCTGATCCTTATTATTTGCCCATCCGGTTTGATTTAAATTCCCCTCGCTTCCTCTGTTCCTTGCAAGTTCGTCTTAGTGTGTTCCTGCCCGCTAGCTCTGTCTAGTTCATGTCTAGTCTAGTTCTTGTTGTGTCTAAGTTTATTCTTAGATTATTTTCACCGTGCTCTCTGCTGCCTTTGCCCCGTCAGATTCCCCGCCCTGCTGGCTGTCTTCGGATTCTCTCGGTCAGAGTACTCTTATCGATATCTACACCTTTCGCTGTCCAGCCGCAGTGCGCTCTTGTGCGCATAATTCTGCTGAAGACGCTGACAGCCGCAGTGCGCTCAAGCGCGTAATTCTGCTGATCACCCAGACTGTTGCAGTGCGCTGTCCAGCGCGCGTGCTGCTGAAGACTCTGACCGCTTCTCTCTCTCTCTCTGTACCCCGCCAGGAACTCGTCTCTGTTGACGGACTGTTGTGGTTGTCTTGCAGTCCGGCTGAGTTTTCCCACACCTGAGGCCGACGAGAGGATATCGTTGTGTTTCGCCTCTCCAGTGTTTCCAGTTTCCCGCACCTTTTTCACATGGACACTGAGTGTTTTCTCTTATACATTTTGCATTTTTATCTGAAGTCATTGAGTGTTTTTCTCGTATACATACCATCTGAAGACATTGAGTGTGATCTCTTATACATACCATTAAAACCCTCTGCTCTGGGATTCCGTGTTGTGTAGTTCCTAACATTTTTCTATATTTTACTATGTTCTTACCTCAACTTATACAAATTAATACATACCTATCTTTTTTCATTGCATGCACTTAATATTTGTACAGTGAGTCGTGACTCATGAATGTGTTAGCATTTAGCCTAGCCCCATTCATTCCTTAGGATCCAAACACGGATGAATTTAGAAGCCACCAAACACTTCCACGTTTTCCCTATTTGAAGACTGTTACATGAGTAGTTACACGAGTAAGTATGGTGACAACAAAATATATTGTATGGCGGAAGAGCACTTAGTTTAGAGTACTTCGACCTCAGGTGCAGTAACATCATCACTCCTGACTACTCCCCCTTTCGCTCAAACTTCTGTCAATATCACTGCCCCTGAGGTCTAATGCTGCGTTTACACCAGCCACGTTTGAGGCGTCAAAATCGCGTCTACTGCGCCTAGTTTGCCGCTTTAACAGTTTGAATGCATTCGCTCGTCTAGAGTTAAGTAGGCGCGCGTAAAAAGCAAGCATTTGATGTGCGTCAGAGGCAAAATCCACTTCTTGTGGGAGGGGCAAGTGCTATGCGGTTGTCTGTTTGCAAGATGGCTGATGTTGATTGTGCATTTATCGAGAGAGTTACCGGTTTGTATTTGGTCACCTTACTATAGGGGGAAAAAAGTAAAAAAAACGGCGGGAATGCTGCAGGTCCATAAACGTCACGTGACTCAAAAGTGAAATGTGTATTTACAATTTACCAGGTTGCCCATTGTCCTCACTGACACTCTTCCAAGTGAGGTCCTTTTTATTCCTGTCTCTATAGAAATAAGAACTTGTGTCGTATAGCTCCGGGTGACTGCTCACGGAAAATATCAAGTGTTCCTTTATGTTGAATGAGTGACTCCCGGCAGGGCTGCCGCCACAACAGCAAGCAGGCTCCTGACTGGTTAACGTGGTGCGAAAATCCCCCACAGTTCAAAATGTTCAACTCGGGCATCAGCTGCAAATTCGTGTCAAACGCAAAATGCACAAAAGCACCATTTGCATGTACCGCCCCATACGCTCAATTCACGAATGAGGCGGAATCACGTCTACCGCGCCGCGCTAAACGCCTCATTCACGCCGCGAGACCTCACGCGTCTTCACATTCACTTAACTTTGAAATCACTTGCAATTGACGCCTCCAATATAGTTCTCATTTTTTCTCCACTTAAAAATCGCCATGTTTTGTGCTACCATACTTACTAGTGTAAATACACATGTAACATCTCTAAATAGGGAAAACGTGGAAGTGTTTGGTGGCTTCTAAATTCATCCCTGTTTGGATCCTAAGAAATGAATGGGGCTAGGCTAAATGCTAACACATTTATGACGCGCTGTACAAAGATTAAGTGCATGCATGGAATAAAGATAGGTATATATTAATTAGTCTAAGTTGAGGTAAGAACACAGTAAAATATTGAAAATGGTGGTGTATTCCTTTAACAGTTTTAAGTCGTTCATATCACTCTGTGGTCTCCTCTGTCCTGTAGGTCAGTTTATGGTGCAACTAAAAGAGTTATGGGGTTGATCCCTGGGGAAAACACATACTTTGATAAAATGTATAGCTTAAATGCACCGTAATGCGCTGTGGATAATAGTGTCTGCCAAATGCACAAGTCGGTGACCTATTTATGGCTTTGGGTGAAAAAGAAGCTCTTTGTTATATTTCATCCCTTAAATGTGTCAAGCAAATGAATGGTTTGGTTCCCACTGTAAATGCTTATCAGTTCTCCACATGTATATTTCAAAGCCCATCCTCTATGTAACATGATATCAGCACACAAAGAATGCTATGTTTGTGTCCGTCCCACTGTTGTCCCTCTTTGCAGCTTTTGTTAGTGATATTAAATCAATCTAAGACGGTGTCAACCTGAGAGACTTATATGACCTTTAAAACTTAGATATATTGTTAAAGGGATAGTTCACACAAAAATGATAATTTACTCACCCTCATGTTGTTATAAACCTGTATAAATGTCCTTGTTCTGCTGAACACAAAGGAAGACATTTGTAATGAAGCAGGAAGAAGCCCCATTGACTTCCATAGTAGGAAAATACTTTTTTTGTAACATGATGAGTGTTGAGTAAATGATGACAGAATTGTAATTTTAGGGTGAACTATCCCTTTAAAAACACCAAGCCAATTCTGTGGAAATCTCCAACATGTTCCTGTTTAGCTCGGTGGCAGAGGATTGCATACACAGAGGAAAAGGTCATGGGTTCAAACCCAGAAAACACACACTTGTAGGCCTGTACCTTGGTATGCATTGTAAGTCACTTTGGATAAAAGTGTCTGCTAAATAAATGTTAGATGTTTCATGTGATCTTAAAGAATTTATATTAAAAACCCAAGCAATACTCACATGCAAATAATTAAATAACGTTCTAAGCTTAAGCAGTTATAAACTGAGCTCTATATAAATCAGTTATATATTAAACATTTACACATCAAAAACAACTCGCAGATGAGCGCAGCTGCACTGAACAGTAGGTTGCCAAGCATTAAGCTAGAATAGATAGAAATAAAATAACTCCCATCAAATTTTCTGCTTTGTTGGATTTTTATCTCCCTTTGATGAGTCAGGCAAGATTGCCACAATGACTCACTTTCGAACCCAAGCTCCATCAGCACAGTTTTAGTGCAAAAAACATCTGGTGCAAGAAGATTTCATGGGAACAACAGGAAAATCGAAAAACAGCATTTCGGCTAGCACAGCAGGCCTTTCGTCTTATAAAAAGGGGTGTATGTGCGAAAGCACTATTTACTCAATGACGAACCGAGGATGTGCTAGGGACCGTCAACACTGTTGCTTTGTGACACCTACGTCTTGCTTCAGATTCAAGTGAAGCTTTGGGTATCTAGACAGAGCTGTGGTGTAACGTGTAGGTTTAGGAACAGCCTGTTCTCTTGCAACAGTCGTACACCAGGTTTTGTGGGAGAATGGGCACAGTTTTGTTTCCTGTGTAGACAGCTACTGCTGCTATGGGCCTTTAGAGCCTCAGAGACCCAATCAATGAATCGCCTGCCATGTCTGGAAACTGTATACCAGCTAATAAATTGGCAAAGAAAAGACGGGTAGATTAAAAATTCCAAGATGCAGGAGTATAACAAATGCTGGAGGTTTAATGCCCACTGACAGATGCCTGCATGTCTGCCCACTGAAATACTCATGCTCCACCTGCACATTTTAACATTCAAATAGCTATTTTTAAACTACATTGTCATTAAAAACATGTTAAGGTTATAAAGCATAGCATCAATTATGTACTATAAGTAATCTAGAGGAGGATGATGCAGTGTCTACTTTGCATGAAATAAAACTTACAACTGTGTTTGCATTTTGTCTCTGACAAAAGTCATCATCCTTTCTTTTCGTCTGGCTTTTTGATTGATTGGGTCCACTGTCTGTCTTGGTTTTCTCTCCAAAACTCCAGTTTTCTGTGTCACAAACATATTCATTGTTGATTTTTATACCCGCTACCAGCTATACCACCTGTCCACATTCACATTAAAGCTTCAATAAACATTTTGAAGTTAATTCATTCTTGTAGGCTATGGTTCAGCGTGACATTTTCCTTACAGTCTGATGTTGTTTTAAGTTAGGCTGATATTTAAAGGTGTCGTTTTGAGTTTATGGTCAATAAATAAGGAATTAATAGAGATGGGCCCAAAAATGACCACATTTTCTCCAGTTTGAAATGTTCCTATTCCCCACAAGTGTGGCCCGCCCCACACTTTGAGAAATGCTAAGCTACTTGTACAGGAATCTAAAGTAAACACAGAAGCTTGCCATACAAAAAAAGTACTGTACACTGTAAAAAAAAATGTAACGAAGTTAAAACAACTTGGTTAAAGTAACATAAAATTATATGTTGATTTGACAAAAATGCTGCATATTGTTTACCGTGCATAGCTGCGTGCCTATATCATAATACATTTGAGGCCTTAAAAGCAATTGGAGACAAACTGTGATTTTTATCATCAGAAATTACAAAAATATGCACATTAATTTCATAAAATGATTAGATTGGTGATTATTAATAAGCTTGTATTTTAAATTAGCTGTATAACTCCTTATTACACTTTTTTTTAAGTTGAATCAACTTGAATTTAAAATTCATTTAAACTTTCTAGTAAGGGGGTTGCCATAAATTCTAAAAATAAAGTTGAAATGGATTAAGTTATTTCACAGTTATTTTTTATAATTTATAGCAACTCACTAGTCAAGAAAGTTTAAATTAATTGTAAATTCAAGTTATTTCAACTTATAAATTTAAATGCAACAAGGAATTTGTTTTGTGTAGCATATGGTAGAATAATCTTTCAGTAATTTATGAGCTAGTACGCTGCACTAAAGTGTCAACAGGACATTTATAGCTACTGTACCTGTATGAATAAGGATGGGGTCTCTTGAGATTTGTGTTCCCAGGGTCTGAAACTCAAGGCATAATATTTTGTTCTGTAGGGTGAGCAGCTGTTTGGTATGAAGCAATTTCACGCTTGTTTTGTAACTGCACTTGGCAATGTATTTATAGTTCACACCTGATAATTGATTTGAAATATATGAAAATTCATGCTGTGAGGCTGCAGACAAATTATTATGATTATGGTTTACAGTTAACTTATAAATGCAGGAAAATAAGTTTGGTGTGGCTAAGTATGTGAATCAGTGTGGGAAACCCAGCTAAAGTCTTTCATTGTGACTTACTGCTTTCTACATACGGTAAAACCATACTACATAATGTAAAGAACATTGTGTGAAAATATAACCTTTATATCTAAAGCCATTTCAAAGATTGAAATCAATCAAACTATGATGCTCCTAATCTAATAATTACATTACAAGATTTAACTTTGATTTCACAGATAGTGTCACATGTAAAATACTTACATTATTTAAAAAGGTGAAAATGAAAGCCACTTGACCTGACTCAAAGATTGCAACAATGACACACTATTACTTTTCACTTACATTGTGTGCTCACACACACATCGCAAAGTACTCAATTAATGTTTATGTTTAGAGAACAATGTCGAGTACTGTGCTTAACTTCATGGGTCATAAGTCTACAATATTTTATACATTGCAAGGAAATAAAATGGAAAAGTTAACATGATTTTGCATGAGATATCAATATTAAGCAATATTTTTTTAATATTTCAGTTCAGTATATCAATAAATGTGAAGTAGGTCTATACAGGGACTTTGAAATGTATGTATTAAAAACAGCATGTATTAACAATAGAGAAGAATTGAATGCAAGTTCACTCATTAAACCACAGATTGAGGGAACGGATTGAAAGGAATAAATTATAATTATTTATAATTTGTTATTATCAAAATTATATCGTCATAAATTATGCTATAATTTACATCAGGTTTTACTTTCTTCAGACAGTCCAGTTATGTAAAAGCACATTATACCACAATTTTTCTCTTTTCTTGCGCATTGTCACAGACAGCCAAACCCCAACTTTAGAAGTCCAAGACCAGTAAAGTCCAAGAAGCCCATCTAGATTTCATTCCTGTTCACATTTGGTTACTTAACCGAGAATAGTGGTTTTTCTAAAGCCTCTCGCCTGAATAGAGCCCACTAGTCTTCATATGGTTCTTGTTAGATTGTTCATTATCTTCTCAATGCTGACAAAAACATCATTCTTATTAACATTAGGTCAAATGTTTGCTCCTGAGATAACAAAAAATGATTATATACGCTTATTTATATACACACAAAATGTTGTTGTGGTAAATTGAGGCTATCAGATGGAAATGGTATATTTGTACTGAATCATAAGATATTTATGTAACAATGTAACAATGCCACTATTACCCAGCAAGCAAAAATCGAGACGTTAATACGACCCAATATAGTCTAGCTATGATTAACCCACTTCTACCCTAAATAACCTTGAATTTGGTTACATGCCATCCATCATGTAAGCAAAGTTATCAGGTATTCAAGGTTTTTGCTTTAATTTGGTCTAAATAGATACACATTGTCTTTTCTTGGGCTATGATTAGTAGTCTATTAGACTTTCACTGACAGCCCAAATGTTGCCTTGTTTTAGCCAGAATTGTTTGCTGGGTATTGTGCAATGCCAGTGCATTGGGCAACATGTGGCCCTACAGTATCTGTAAAATCCAGGTTAAACTCTCATAATATGAGACTAAGAGCATTAAAGTTTGATTTCAATAATTGATTTCACATTGATTTCAATCTCCGACATAACCTTACTCAGTTAATATTAAAGATATCAAGGTTTTCTTTCCTCATGCAGAATGATTTGTAAACAGTAAATCACAAAAATTACTTTAGCTGGGTATTTACAGACTGGGTCACATATTACTTGAAAATAATTGCTATATTTTCTGACAAGCTGCTGATCCCCTACAGTTATTTTTATCCCCTAACCCTGGCGACTATTATTTTGGCAAGCACATCTCTTCTTTGGTCCAAAAATGTGTTGTTCTGTTGTTTGTCTTACTATTTGTCTTACAACTTACTGTATCATGTAACACGAGGGCTCAGGGTTTGGCTGTTTAGCTTGACAGTGAATACTTGACAGGCACGTTACATGTTTTACCTATATGTAAATAAAAAACTTTTTGTCTCTCCCTACACTATCAAATAAAAACAATTTGAAATGATTTGAGCTTTGTGACATGGTGCATTATCTTGCTGGAAGTAGCCATCAGAGGATAGTACATGGTGGTCATAAAGGAATGGACATGGTCAGAAACAATGCTCAGGTAGGCTGTGGCATTTAAACAATGCCCAATTGGCACTAAGAGGCCTAAAGTGTGCCAAGAAAACATCCCCCACACCATTACACCACCACCACCAGCCTGCACAGTGGTAAGGCATGATGGATCCATGTTCTTATTCTGTTTACGCCAAATTCTGACTCTACCATCTGAATGTCTCAACAGAAATCAAGGCTCATCAGACCAGGCATAATTTTTCCAGTCTTCAACTGTCCAATTTTGGTGAGCTTGTGCAAATTTTAGCCTCTTTTTCCTATTTGTAGTGGAGATGAGTGGTACCCGGTGGGGTCTTCTGCTGTTGTATCCCATCCGCCTCAAGGTTGTGCGTGTTATGGCTTCACAAATGCTTTGTTGCATACCTCGGTTGTAACGAGTGGTTATTTCAGTCAAAGTTGCTCTTCTATCAGCTTGAATCAGTCGGCCCATTTTCCTCTGACCTCTAGGATCAACAAGGCATTTTTGCCCACAGGACTGCCGCATACTGGATGTTTTTCCATTTTCACACAATTCTTTGTAAACCCTAGAAATGGTTGTGCGTGAAAATCTCAGTAACTGAGCAGATTGTGAAATACTCAGACCGACACGTCTGGCACGAACAAACATGCCACGCTCAAAACTGCTTAAGTAACCTATTTTTTCCATTCTGACATTCAGTTTGGAGTTCAGGAGATGTCTTGACCAGGACCACACCCCTAAATGCATTGACGCAACTGCCATGTGATTGGTTGATTAGATAATTGCATTAATGAGAAATTGAACATGTGTTCCTAATAATCCTTTAGGTGAGTGTTCATGCATGCAATATATACCTTTAAAGCATAACTAAACCCCTGGTCAGAGCCTGACTCCACCCACTGGCAATATTTGAAAAATGCAAGAAAAGTGGGCAGATCCCAACGGAGATAGAGGGGACGAACTAAGCTCGTACCAAGTGTGTGGTGAGATCGTAACAAGGGCGTGATGAGCTTGAATCTGCTTACGTCACAAGGTATTTTTTGGATCCAACATCCAATAGGAAAAGTCAACTGCAGTTGCCACCGTTCAACCTGAAGAGGGCAGCACTCCAACGTTTTTACATCATATAATGTAGTATTGAAACACTTTATATCCAAATATAAAAAAACTTACTGAAATCAATGAACAGCACTAATAAAGCATCATTCTTACAGATCATTAACTTAAAAAAGTTGGTTTAGGGTTTAGTTACTCATTAAGGTCCTTTAAGGTGCACTTTTGAAAGGGTACCGCCCTAGTGACAGCTAGGGACCATTTTTTATGGCAGTGTGTGCCCCAGAAACATTCTGTGGATGATAAATGTTTATATAGAACCATCCAGCTCCAGAAAGAGCCTTTATTTTTAAGTGTAACTGGCAAAAACAAAGTCACCCCTTAGACTCACCCACACGGCTCTCGGGCAGTACACCTTTCTCCAGTGTGTGTAATACCTGGTACTGTTTGCTATTTGTTGTTAGTGCTGGACCAAACACTGTTTGAAGGCTGAAATCCAATATTTTCCACACTGCTGGCTGCATCAGGCCAAAGGTGCATGGAATAAAACAGGATTTACACTCAAGTGAGGACAAGGAGTTTTTCTTCTAAAACCTGACCTGAAGAGCAACACATTCTTATGCCTCTTTCATTTCCTAACAGCAACAAGAAGGCGAGAAGTGTAGAAGGCTCCCATTGCTTGAATAAAATAAATCAATAATTTAATTAAATCTAAGATATTGAAACTTATTTGAACTTATTTCAAAACAAAAATAGCCAGTCTTACAGCACATCCTTTTATTTTTTTTTCTTCATATTTGCTCATGCACCAAAAGTGAATGATCTCATATAATCTAGCCTTTAAAATGTTGCCAGGGAAAATTATTGGTTTGAAAGAGCTCACTGTTCTGTTGTACACTGTTTCACCAATTCCAGATTTGCTCTTCTGGCTATTTACTGTTTTGTCTCCTGTGCTTTTCTTGTACAGATGTGCACCACCTGTCCCAACCGCACACTGTTCGATCTGCAAATGCACAAGAAATTCGCAAACATGCAACATATTTGACACCTCTAATGTCAAATGCAATCGCCCAATTTCCATTCGACTCTTGGCACCAGCACAGAACGGAGGAGGCGAGACAACGTTGGCCATCCCAAAAATAAAGAGCGTAAAGATTTTAGCTTTCCGAAACAGCTGTGCAGACAAGTAACACCATTGTCAAATCATGAGACTCCTCAAACATCTCTAAACTCTGCCTGAAGGTTTCTCACTCGGTTTAGTCAAAGATCATGGGTTTAGTACAATATAAATTTTTTAACAGTTTAATGTAAGTAGTTTTATATCATTTTTTCATATCTGGCACTTTATAAAGTATAGCACTATGTCTTAAACGGCATTTGGAATCTATTTCACCTGATCACCTATGATCGAATCACAAAATGGATATTAAAGTCCAAACTATAAAGAACTAGACATTCACACAACAGAACCTGCTATTAAACTGTGCATTCTATGGTTCAAATAAAGAGCTCAGCTTCAAAAGCTGCTAAACGTCACCTTTGTCAAAAATGAGATCATGATATTATCCAAATGCTCTCGGCATGTATAATGAAATATGTTAAGATATGTCAATACAAGACGTCAGAAATACTGATAAGTTGGCAGGATCTTCCAGCAAAGTCCTCACATTCAAACTTCGGTCCCTGTGAATACTTGGACCTGAATATAACTCAAATGTGGCAGCCACAATTGCAAAACATTTTTATGTGTTGACAAAGTAGTGGATTTTATTTTAAAAGTTTTGCTCGCATCCACTTAGAGGGTTTTGCAGCGAAAGACAGGCAATTTGGTTAAATACCAATGAAATGATTAAAGGGACACTCCACCGTTTTGGAATCCATTCAGCTGATCTCCGGGTCTGGCGTTAGCATATCTTAGCATAATCCATTGAATTTGATTAGACCATTAGCATTGCGCTTAAAGATAACCAACGAGTTTCGATATTTTTCCTATTTAAAACTTGACTCTTCTGTAGTTACTTTGTGCACCAAGACCGACTAAAAATTAAAAGTTGCGATTTTCTAGGCCAATATGCCAAGGAACTATACTCTCATCCCGCTGTAATAATCAAGGACTTTGCTGCCGTACCAGGCGCAATGATATTATGCAGTGCCCGAAAATAGTCCCCTGCTATTGAAAGTAAACAAGGGGACTATTTTCAGGTGTTGCATAATATCACTACGCCTGCTGCAGCCATGTTACGGCAGCAAGGTCCTTGATTATTACACCAGAATGAAAGTTTAGTTCCTAGCCATATCAGCCTAGAAAATCAAAACTTTTGATTTTCTGTCGGTCTTAGTACAAGATGTAACTACAGAAGATTCAAGTTTTAAATAGCAAAAATATTGAAACACCTTGATTATTTTTGAGCGCGATTCAAGATTATGCTAAGCTATGCTAAAAGTGGTACCGCGAGACCCAGAGATTGGCTGAATGGATTCCAAAACAGTAAAAATAAGGGCATTTTCACATTAGCACTTTTGGTGCGCACCCGGGTTCGATTGACATCAGAGTTCGCTACATTTGGATGATGTGAACGCTGTCTTCCGAACTCGGGTGCGCACCCGCGAAACGTACTCGAGTCCGCTTGAAAAGGGTGGTCTGGGGTCCGGTTCATGTGAACTCCAGATCGGTTCGCTGCTAATGTGAGCGCAATCGCACCAAATCGCGGAAGTGAACCACTGTTAATTACATATTATATGGAATGTCCCACCAAAACAGACTTGTGTGTTTGTGTGCGTGCACTTACCTTGACAACAAAATGCATAGAATGCTTGCTTGACTTTTGTTCTTATTTTTTTAAACGTTTGGTTTTGTTTTCAAAGAAATAATACAGAAACGCACTTGCGTCTATCTGGCCCAAACATACTAAAGTCGTTTCGATGACAACGGTCTGTCCGCCGACGTCAATTTTTGCGGAGGCATTCAGAAATCATCTCTCTGCTTGGAGTTCGTCAATCACGCTTGTCGTCTTCTCGTTTACAGCGGTTGCCAAGCAACATGAGAATGTGCCGGCTGCAGCTTGATGATGCAAGCGTACCGCGGTTCGGATGCAAAAATAATATGTGAACACAGTCCATGGGGGGGGCATGGGGAGGGGGAAGCAATCGAACTCGGGTTCGGACCAGGCAATCGCACCAAATGTGAAACCGTCCTAAATCAAATGTTTAACTCTAGAGGAGCTGGAAAATGAGCTCAAAAAGGTGGAGTGTCCCTTAAAGTGATATTTGTGAAAATAAGGCATTAAATTGAAATTACTGAACCTAAACATAAGACCCTGAATTTTTTTTTATTTACAAGTAAACATTCAAGAAGCACTTCAAATACATTGTGGGACAATGAGACATTGATTCCGAAGGCTCTCTTTTATATCTTTTTATGGGGTGCAGCACATCGACTGGGATTGGAGCTGCAATGAAGACCACATGTACTGGATTTGGATCTTTTTCTCCTACTCACTATTTACTACATTGCTCGAATAAAGCACAAACAATGTCTCTGTTGTGAACAGTGCATGGGATGCCAAAATCATTTTGGTTGGATAATCAATAAACCACATAAAATTTCCACCAAATGAGCGATACCCGCTGAACTTTGGCACAAAGTTTTATTGATCATAAATAACACTAAAGGCTGTTTTGGCTTTAACTGCGCGAGTAGTCAGCCTTAAAACTCCTTAGATCGCATTAGTCATGCAGATGACAGTGCTTTGAATTAGCCTGAATTTTTTATTTTGTACAAAAGGAAATTAGTTTGGTACTAGGCAAGGTTTGTGGTGGGCTTAGCTTGTGGATGAGATATTCCAAAAGCATGAACAAAAATTTGTCTGGAAATAAGCACCCCACTATTATATAGAAGTGATAGTTATAACCTCATTTACTTGATCGAGACCTCCTTGGAAACGGCAGAACCTTGGAACTGGAATTCTGACAGGCTCACTCCTGGATTTAATAAAGCACAAAAAGCATAAAATCTCAACCCACAGCATCATACGCTTCTTCAACCACCACCGTTTACTACATTTCACTCCAGCTAGCAGCAAGAATTTATTTGCTTGGAGGACTTTTGGATAAAACTGGCTTGGAAACAAATAACTTGGTTTTGGAATCGTACAGAAAAATTCAATCCATATGAGTTTCTTCTGCAATAAAAAATAAGATCCAAATGAGTATACAGAACATGAAAGGTGGGTGCGATTCCCAAAATGACCCCAAGAACGAAGCCGTAATAACATGAACTCTAAACCCCCCAGGGGCAAGAAGCAGCTAAGCATAAAGCAACAAGAGATGTTGGGAAATGACCAGGGACTGTGAGAATGTTAAGTAGTAGATTTAGCATGGTTGGCATCTAAATAATAAACTAAGTTCCTCTCGTCTTGCTGCTGGTTAATGTGGTTTGGCTAACGTGACAGCCCTTGAAAGAAACATGACACGCAGCCCTTGAGACCTTGTTACTACGGTGGGCGTCCAGAAGAAGTTTATTTTTAATAAGTTAACATGCCAGCATGATGGGTAAGGAAGACTTAAGCCTCGGGGGCTGCGGAGGAGATAGAGATACAATATCCAGAAATGCATACATAAGGCCATCTGTTGTGTCTCCAAATCAAGCATATGATATTCTTCCAGATATAATGACACATGAAACATTTATATCTATATGAAAGCCTGGATATCAGATGTCAATCACTTATATAATGTTGCATTGTATGTAGTAAAGTCAAGGTAGTTAGAAGACCTCTATAAATGATGTTTATGCGTCTATTAATTATAATTGGTCCGTCATATTAACATACTGTATGCACAGCAATTTTGAGGTGTAACAATAAAGATCAGCTTACTGTATCTTGTAGTTTGGCATGAGATGGTGTCAAAATAGCTTTCCAAAACTGTTGCAATTTCTCAGATAAGAAATTTGAAAGCCTTTCCTAAGTTGTAGAAATGAAGCCATTTAAGGAAAGCAATTCATTGCACATAAACATGTCACTCAACCATAATAAAAAAAATAACAAAATGAGCAGTCAGACGTCATGTTGAAAGCATTTGTGACCCTGCCTTTGAAAAACTAAAGTAATTTTTGTGATTTACTGTTCATCCTACATAATGTTATGAACATGTTGTAAAAATATAACCTTAAAGTCCCTGTGAACAGGAAGTCGTGATCGACTTTACTTCTGTATTGTGACGCATTTCCGGGTGAAAAAGAATATATATGGAAAATAGGGGGTGTGGTTTGTGTATGAAATGATTGGATACAGAAAAGTAGGCGTGTCATTCAAAAATGGAACTTGCAGCATACTGAGAGTTGGAGGGGGTGGAGTTAACGGATGTTCACACCCAAGCCGTCTAGCTGATGTCATCAGAAAATGATCGCCACAAGGGGACGGAAGTACATTTGCAGATTTGGATTAAAGTTTATGAGTGAATTAATAAAAAAATACTCCTAATCTCATAAATAAATGATGAGACTTTAGCCCAGATTTCACAGACAGGGTCACATTTATTAAACATAATGCAATGTACTGTAATGCACTGCAAGTTCAAAGGATTGTTTAGAAGTGTTTGAACATATTTTTTATTGTTAGTTAAGCAACATTTTTTTATTTAAGTGTTTGCACTGGTCATAGATCTCAGAGTCATACCAGGACTTTTATGAAGACCAAGAGAGGCTTTATATAAGCCACAATGTCCACAGCTGCAGAGCCTGTATAACTGAAGGGGATATTGCGTTTGACTGTGAAAAATAAGTGATAAACACCAACATCTGTAGCTTTATCCATCGCCCTTCACTGACCCCAAATAATTGTTTTATATAACAGAGTGAAACAGAGATTATTTTAGAACAGCTACAGGAAGGACATCAAATTTTGCCACTGCGTGCGAGTTTGGAGAAACAATCGACTAGACAACTGCTTTAATCTATTAAGACACTGCAGATAGTATTTCAGCCTGATCTCATGAGAATTCGTATATTTTTGTATTGAACTGATATTAATTGGTATGCACAACCAAAAAACGAGATTTCTGAAAAATGAAAAAAAAAAACTGAGTTATCTCGTTTTGCAACGAAACTCTTCAAATCGTACAAAATATACATATGTGGTTGTACAAATTAATACGAATTAGCTACCTTGTAAAATATACGAATTCACTCTAAAAAATGCTGGGTTATTTTCAACCCAGCATTGGGTTAAAAAGAGATGAGCCCAGCCGCTGGGTTAAATTAAAGGCTCTCTAAGCGAATCTGCGAGACGTTAGTTATTGTTGACGTTTAAAACTGTTTTCAAACAGACAGAGCGTAGCTAACTCCTCCCCCTACCCCTCCCTTCCGTGCTTTCATGAACGCGCCCAACCCCCACCCCCAAATCCTTTTTGTCGTTTATTGGCTGGAATACTTTGTTTTGTTTTGTGATGCTAGGTTTGGCCAGTATGTTGATATTGCCGTTTGTGAAGCCTGAGCTGTCTACAGAGATCGCGTTTTTTTACAGTTTGATCAGCGGACAGGCAGCAAGCAGATAGTGAGGAGATGTTTCCGGTATGTAACCAAAAATGTTTTATGGTCTAAAACGCTTCAATTCGCTTAGAGCACCTTTAACCCAGAAAATGTTTATATTTCACCCAACAATGGGTTAAAACACCCAGCATTTTGGGTTGAAACAACCCAGCATAGTTTAAATTACAACCAAAGGGGCTGGGCTCATCTCTTTTTGACCCAACGCATTTTTTTGAGTGTAGTGTTCAGTATTCTGAAAAATACAACACTATGGGGTGGTTTCTCGGACAGGGATAAGCTTAAACCAGTACTAGGTCTTAGTTCAATTAGGAAATATAACTAGTTTTAACAAACATGCCTTACTAAAAACATTTACTTGCATCACCAACAGGTTTCTGAAAATCTTTTTCTAAGCTTAAAGTAGGCGGTGCCTGCCGTTGTAATCTTGGCCGTGCGTCAAGGCAATATCCAAAAATGGGTAAAAAGGCGGAAAGTGTGTGAAGCTGAGGTGGCTGGTTGCTAATTCTAGTGACACCAGTGGCTGTTCAACCGTCACTCAAGTGGCCACGCCCTTAATTATGCAGAACTTTAAGGCTTAATATAATTTAAATGGATGAGTTACAAAAAAATCCCCCCCCCCAAAAAAAAATTGTAAAAGGCTGTAAACATTATTTTCTACTGTAAAGTTGGGCATTTTAACATGGATGTCTGTAGTACTTGACTCCCTTTTGGAGCGGCCAGTTGATGAATTGCAGTTTAAATCACTTCCGTATTGGCTTCATCAGAGAGACTGAAAGGTAAAACAAAGGACACTGATGTATTTTAAGATATGTCAGTGCAAGCTGTTTTCAGTTTGGACAGCTATAACAATTTATTTTTGTCTAGGACTAGTCTTATCCCTGTCCGGGAAACCGCCCCAAGAGATGAAAAGTTTACAGACAATAACTGTATTTATAGGCATAGATGAATGCCTATAAATTAGAGTGGAGTTCTGAATAATAGGAGTTCAGTTCAAAACATGATTTTTTCCTCCTTATGTAAACCTCGTGCACGGAAAAACAGCAGGAAACAGGTCATTCTCAATATAACGTCTCAACTGTGACGTTATAGTCATGATATATGCCCCCAACATTAAATTACACATTCAATTAATTACAGTGTTGTTATGTTGTTGTTGTGAAGAACCATATGGAGTGATATAGCACCACCACTTGGTTCTACACAAGTGCTAAATAGGTGCTATATGGTTCCCCTATGATTGTGAGCCAGGGAACACTTTTAATGCCATTTAGCACCGTTTGTGTTTAGAGCGTAATGCTAAAAACAAAGCGTGACTGCTGAGTTAGCGCTATATGCTTGTTAATGCTATGCTAACATTTAGGTTGAAGTTCTACGTTTTGCAGGTCCATACTTAAAAAACACAAACTTTCCACTCAGTAACCCCTATGTCCATTCTCTGAATAATTTATTATTTCTCAAAATCTGTATCAGAGAACAATTTAACATATCATTTCAAGGCATTTTTGGCACCTTTAACATTTATGCATTAGACAGATGCATTTATCCAAAGTGACGTACAGTGCATTCAAGGCAAGCTATATCATTTATCCTTATATCAGTATGTGTGTTATCTGGGAACTGAGCCCACAAACTTTTGCACTGCTAATCCAATGCAACCAGCTGAACTACTGGAATGGCATTAGTGACTTAAAATTATAACAGAGCCCCAGAGCTCCTGCTGTGTGTTTGCTGTGATACTCACACAAACACTCCCAACCTTTTCACAAACTGTCCACAGTTCCTAAGTGCCTGTTCTCAAATGTCTCTGATACACATACACAGTAAACAGAGAGCTCTGACTATTTAAAGACCCCAAAAAATCTTACTGTAAGAATGGTCTACTGATAACAAATCTACACATTAAACGGGCAAGGATAAATTGTATCTGGACAAGCAGCGACTGATGTGTCTGGCTTGTTTGAATAGTAATAACAAACCAATGCCACACATGACAGATTTCAGCTGTCCATGAATCTTTGCCCCCGCCATTGGCTTTAAGACACAAGAGGTGGTCAGTGATCTCAATAAAGATGATAAAATAGCAGGGACAGCTGTTGTGCCCTGCTCTGACATTAAACTCTCTGCGAGCAAAACTGAACCCTGGTATAAAAATGATGGCAACTCAACAGTACTTAACATTGAAAGCAAATACAGTCTCTTAAATCCATCCGCGTGAATGAGATTCAAATACATGCCCTGCATGCAACTCATTTACAGTTTATGTAAGAGAGAATCGTTCTCTTCTTCCACACTATACCTTTACAACACCACGACCTGGTTTCACAGACAAGGCTTAGTTAAAGCCAAGACTAAGCCTTAGTTAAATTAAGTAATACATTTTTAAGTAATAAGCATACGTTAAAAAAAGATGTTATTGGTGCATGTGTATCTTGAGAGAAATCAGTGGCAATGGCTTATTTTAAGATCTGTCAGTGCAAGTTATATTCATTTGAGACAGCTCAAACGTGTCTTAGTCTAGGACTAGCCTTGACCCTTTTTTGAAAATATACTTATTTACCAGCTCCCCTAGAGTTAAACATTTGATTTTTACGGTTTTGAAAACCATTCAGCCCATCTTTGGGTCTGGCGCTGCCACTTTTAGCATAGCTTAGCATAATCAATTGAATCTAATTAGACCATTAGCATCAAGCTAAAAATAACCAAAGAGTTTCGCTATTTTTCCTATTTAAAACTTGACTCTTCTGTAGTTACATCGTGTACTAAGACAGAGGGTAAATTAAAAGTTGTGATTTTCTAGGCACATATAGCTAGGAACTATAATCTCATTCTGGCGTAATAATCAAGGACTTTGCTGCCTTAACATGGCTGCAGCAGGTGCAATGATATTACGCAGTGCCCGAAAATAGTCCCCTGCCATTGAAAGTTACTAAGGGGACTATTTTCGGCTGCTGTATAATATCATTGCCTCCTGCAGCCATGTTACAGCAGAAGTCTTTGATTATTACGCCAGAATGAGAGTATAGTTCCTAGCAATATCGGCCTAGAAAATCGCAACATTTAATCTTCTGTCGGTTTTAGTACACAATGTAACTACAGAAGAGTCAAGTTTTAAATAGGAAAAATATATTTTTTAGTGTGATGCTAATGGTCTAATCAGATTTAATGGATTATGCTAAGCTATGCTAAAAGTGGTACCGCCAGACTCGGAGATCAGCTGAATGAATTCGAAAACTGTAAAAATCAAATGTTTAACTCTAGGGGAGCTGGAAAAAGTGGAGTGTCCATTTAAATTCCAAAGTCTTAAAATAATGAAATTTGGAGCATCAAAGTTTGATTTCTAGCATTAATTTCACATTGATTTCAATCTTTGACATGACCCTACTCAGTCAACATGAAAGATTATCATTATCTAGGATGATTTTAAACAAAACTGTGAATAACAGAAAAATTACTTTAACTGGGTTTTCACAGAGATGGTCGCATATCTTCCATAATATTATCTTGATGACATAATTCACCATCACATTTATTGGCTAACAAAACACAGTGAGTCATTAAGTATTTTGTCCACTCACAAAGAAAGCTCAGTGACTCATGACTGTGGACCTGAAAGCTTAACCAGTTAAGGTTCTACAGGGAAAGCCATGCTGGTGTCTGATCGCAAAATCCACCTATGCCCAAACGCACAAGGACAAGAAGACCACAGGTTGTCCAGCTGTTTTCCATTCATCTCCTTCTGCTAAATTTCCACCCCCATTACTTTGACCTCATGGATCTTTCCCCAACCACCTTATAAAATTATTTGAATCGTAGTGAGAATGCCAAAAACTACACAGCTTAATGCAAATACACCTCTACCAAGAGAATTACAAAACAGGCTTTCTTGGAAAGTACTCAGGACTCAAAAGCCAATAACAATTTCCAATGGGCTTATTTTGAACACCAGCCATTCTGCGCCCTCACGTCAATATGCCATCATGCGATAACAGCTGTGGGATGTGGCCTTGTTGCCCAGGAGATAAGGGCTAAGAGTAAGTGAGATAGATGAGCTGGAGACAGAAGTTAGTTTGAACTCTTTTGATATTGGAGATTAGAAATTGCAGAGCATTTGCAGTTCGATTGGCCTAAAGCTTGCCTGCTTGATAACTCTTACAGTACACTTCATGGAAAGCAGTAATATTTATTGTGTTCATGGTAGTAAGTTATTTATTTATTAATGCCATTCCAGCATCTAGCGATATTTAAAACTAGTGTAAGCAAAAGTTCACCCAAAAATGAAATTCTGTCATCATTTACTCATCCTCATGTTGTTCTAAACCTGTACTTCTTTTCATCATTAACAAAAATATTTTCTTTTGTGTACATCAGAAAAAAATCATACAGGTTTTAGAACAACATGAGGATGAGTAAATGATGACAGAATTTTAATTTTTGGGTGAACTTTTGCTTACAGCAGTTTTGAATATCGCTATAGATGCTGGAATGGCATTAATAAATAAATAACTTACTACCATGAAATAATAATGACAGAATTAATTATTTTGGGTGAAATATCCCTTAAAGGATTAGTCCAGTTTTTAAGATAATTTACTTACCACCATGTCATCCAAAACGTTGATGTCTTTCTTTGTTCAGTTGTGAAGAAATCGTGTTTTTTGAGGAAAGCATTTCAGGATTTTTCTCATTTTAATAGACTTTAATGGACCCCAACACATAACAGTTTTAATGCAGTTAAAAAGGACTCTAAACAATCCCAAACGAGGCATAAGGGTCTTATCTAGTGAAACGATTGTCATTTTTGACAAAAAAAAAAAAAACGGACTTTTAAACCACAACTTCTCATCTGTCTCTGGTCCTGTGACGCACCAGTGCGACCTCACGTAATTGCCTAATGACGTGGAAAGGTCACGTGTTCCATAATATGAAACGTACATCTGCTGACCATTTTAAACAATACACTGACACAAAGACATTAGTTAGTATAATTGGACATACAACAACGTCGGAACGGTCCTCTTTCTCCACACTTGTAAACACTGGGGCGTAGTTTCGCATTCGTTATCCGTGACCTCTTGACGCGATGACGTATTACGTGTGGTCACGCTGGCGCGTCATAGGACCAGAGATAGACGAGAAGTTGTGGTTTAAAAGGGCATATTTTTTAATTTTATTATCAAATGACAATTGTTTTGCTAGATAAGACTCGTTTTGCCTCTTAAAGACTCAAATGCCTCGTTTGGGATTGTTTAGAGTCCTTTGAAACGCCGTTGAAAATGCAAGTTTAAACTGCATTAAAACTGTTACGTGTTGGGGTCCATTAAAGTCCATTAAAATGAGAAAAATCCTGGAACGTTTTCCTCAAAAAACATAATTTTGTCTGAACAAAGACATCAACATTTTGGATGACATGGTGGTGAGTAAATTATCTGGATTTTTTGAAAATTGACTAATCCTTTAACTGTTTCCCCACCATTGACGAGTTATCTCGTCAATTAAGAGAAAACATTTGCATAAAAAAACATGTTCCTGATGAATTTTTATGTTAATCTGCAATATCGCAATTATCCACTAAATTACCCAATTTATGAAAAAACTAAAGCCAAAATGTTATTTACTAATTTTAAACCCTTCGTATGTTTTGATAATCGTTATAAATTTGATCTCTAACAAAATTCCTTCATAAAAATACAATTATTTCAGCTTTTTACATTTTTTTTAATTTTTAAAAATACCCATATTTAAGAGTTTATAAGCAGAGAAAAAATATAGATAGGATGAAACGTTTATAATATTTGTATGTTTATATATTTTTTGAAGAAAATTTCCCTGGAAGGCATTTTGCGAAACTTTTGTGAAAATTACAAAAAATGCTGGAGGGCAACTTTTCAAAAAATATGGCTGGCGGGGAATGAGTCCATGAATCTATAGCGAAGGACAATTTGGGGAAGTAACACCAAGGCTGAGATACTTATGAATTCATTAATGTATAATATGACCTAAAATGCACAGAAAGTCCCTCTGGATATAATAATGTTCCAAATGCTTAAATGTTTTGGGATGTTTTAAGGTCAATATATCAATGTCTGAAACAACAGGTGCAGTGGGATGCTCTCCTCCAAAAAAAGTACTCTTACATCATTTTAAAGTAAATCTCAGCTAGAGACAAAGTTTATATAAATCAACAGTTCAAGTTGGCAATCAACTTCAAGAACTGGACTGTTCAACTGCAAAGCCTGCCGAGATCAGCAGATTCATCTTTGGAGAAAACCTCATGGGTAGATCAACTGATCATCACCGTATGTCAGCAAAGGAACTCCAGATCGGCCCTGGAGAGGCCACACAGCAATGCGTGAAAAACCCGAAATGTGTGTATCCCTAAACTGTTCGAGTGATGTCGACCTTTAACAGATACTTTCTTTTACTTTCCACCACTGACATGCCAATTGTATACTTTACATTGTCCTTTAATTTTAACAAATTAATTCACCAGCATGGCCTCGCCTCCATGCTATAACTCACCAGCCACTGACATTGTCCTAAAAATAGGCCATCTTATTTTCCCGGCAGGAGAATATACATGCGGTGCCCGCAATTGGAGTGATCCCCACGGCAACAACACAATGCTTAAACAAACCAGTCATTTGTGGGTCCATATAAAGTTACAGGGAATGTTGGGAAGGAAAATATAGCCAATTCCATGCTTCAGATTCTTCTCTGAAACAGTCGCAGCAAAGAAAAATAAATGTTGGCAACTAGCGCGAATGGCTTGAGGTGACAGAAACCTGATCGTGCGTCAGTACATCCGTGTTGATATGCTGCCCTCTGCTGTGTATGAATTTGACAGATGTCTCAACAAATGGACATTAATACACCACAACCTCAGATACACGGTGCCCTACATAGGCCAGCATCGCATGGATAGCAAATTCCTCCGGGTTTTCTTACAGAGCCCAACCAGTAAATCAAAAGTATTGAAAAGACTTAGGTTTCCATCTTGTCATTTAAACCGATCTAAGGTAGGCATAAGGTAAGAAAATGAAACTGAGAATCCGAAAAGGGATTCGGTTTTGGAAACCATGCTGGAGAGCCAAAAAGATGCTCTTGACCCCAAAACCTCATGGACCTAGAAATACAAGACATCAAGGGGAGATGAAGCTTTGTGTGAGCATGCTTTGGAGAAGGGAGGGAGGAATTAGGACATAAATCTTTGTAGTTTAAGATGTCATGGCATATGGCAACAGAGCTGCATCATGTGCACAAAGGTCACATGGATGTAAGTCTGGCCTAGATTTCAGTACGACCATATAACTGATGGCCTTCTGAAGAGGCATCAGTGGGGATATACGAGCCATCTTGGACTTAGCTTGGAATTTGGGTTTACCAAAATGATATACAAATCTCAAATATCACGGACATCATTAAAATGTAACATTTAGACTGCAAATATAGTAACATCTAAAAGAAAATTTGGACTATGAAACAACACAAGGGTTTTAAACCAAATGCGTTTTAAACGCTTGGAAACGCAAGTCGCGACGCACTGCCTTTAAAAAACATAAGCGCAGCGCGACGCGGCTTTTTATATTGCTAGGCAACCCCCGAGTCAGCTGTCTTGTCAATTAAATATTGAAGAGTGAGCGCTCTTTTGCTGTTAACTGTCATATTAGCAAAAACTTTAAAAAGAGGGCGTTTGCTCTGACCTTGTTTGAGGGTGAGAGGTGCACAAACACGCAGGAAAGAGAGAGTGAAGTCCGGTTCTTCAAAGCAACTGGAAACTTCCCTCACCACAACGTAAGGCCCGCCTCTCCCCTCATTTGATTGGACAATGAAAACACGCGAATGACGTCGCCAGCTGTTCCGCTCCAGCGCTCTTTCAAAAACGCGTGGTGCAAAAACCGCAAGGCGTTCGGCGCGCATGCGCTCACTGCCCATAGAATATCATTCAAAAAAATGCCCATGCAACTGCTATTTCTATAAACTGTTTCTTTAAAAAAAGGTCAGTTACAGTATGAGTATGCATTATGAATGTATGCAGCTCCATTAAACAGGCACGTATGAAACTAAACAGTAAGTGCACGTGTTTATCTTATATAACAATGGCATTAAAGAAGTCATTGGACACATATACATAAAAAAGCAGGTGTTTCTTCCATTCACTCTGTTTTATTCACAGATTTGTCCTCCCATGCATCAATTTACACTATTCACATACAGCTGTAGCCGGTAGTTACAAGTCTCTTCACGTTAAATATCTAAACATTACAAAATAAAACATCCAAAGCACATCTTTGTTTAACCCATAACAGCACAAATCATGACAAGGATTATGAACGTTCATCACAAGCCTTTTTTAAAACACACTGCGGTCTGGTGATCAGAAACAGGCATGAATTGGTCTGGTGGGCACGTGGGTGGGATTTGTTTAGCTCTGCTTGATTGTTGCGCTGCTTCCTTGTAATTTTCCATCGTTCTTCGTAAGAAAGGCTTTGATAGCGAGTTTGCGTTCTGCAGTTTAATCAGAAGTCGGTTTTCGGGTATGGCGCAGGGGTGCTCATGCGGTGTTTTTTTATTAGGTTCCTCAGAAGGATTGTGTTGAGAAACGTGGAGGCTTCGTCCGAAGCTCATGACCTCATAGGACTTCTGGAGGGCAAAGGAGAACAATGGGAGGGTTAGAAAAGGATACATGAACCACTGCTTAGATCATCATAGGACATTATTCAAAGAATTTAAGATGGTGTGGATTCAAGTGTGCTGGATAACTATATTTCCTAACTTAACTGCTTCACATTTTACATGGACATCCATGCATTTTGCAGATACTTTATCCGGAGTGACAGTATAGGTATACATTTTATCAATATGCTTGTTACCTTTTGCACTGCTAACATGATGCTTTACCAAATGAGCAACATGAACAGGTTAGTATGACCTTCAAGGTGCAACAGATACAGGGTAGCCGAGGTCCACATATGGCAAACTAATGATGTTGGATATCACCTTCGTATAAAAATGTACACCTCGGTTAATGCCCTGGGTTAAACCTTCTTGTTTTGTCTTTGTGGATAATTTACAGCTGATGGGCTGTCGGCAGGCTGGCAGGTGGGCGTACATGCTGAGGGAAGCAAGCACAAGAATGCTGACCAGGCCAAAGAAGGGGGTAAACGGGGTGCAGAGCCAAGCCATGATTCCTGTATCTAAGGGTGGGTGCCAGCAGAGCTGGATCAGGTATCCTCGATGCCATTTCTGAAATCCAATTCAGCGCCAAAACTGCTCTTTACCCTGGTACCTGGCCTGCCGCCCCACAGCCTCTTCTAGGGATTAATCGCATACCTATTTTGAAGCCCACACCTGAGACAATATTAAACTTTAAGGGGCCAATAAAAGTAGGAAATACAAGTTGAATGTCTCTTCCTCGCCAAAAGTAACAGTGATGGTTAATCTGTGGGGCTACACAGAGCAAAATTTCCATCAAGGCTGCAAGATTTATTTTTAATGTGGAAATAAAACGTGTTTGATGACATTTATTTTTAGAAACACATTGAAAGCTTTTGTAGCTCAACAGGTAGAGCACATAACATGCCAAGGTCACATATTTGATTCATGAAAAACACATTTACGGTTTAAAAAAAAAGCAATCAGTAAACTTTTCATTTGTTGTCTAAGGAGAGATGACTGTGAACAAAAAACTTTTGCTGTTGAGATATTACCTGCCACATGCTGAGGTTTAATTGGACCAGTTTTCTTAAGATATGAATCCCCGCCGTCAAAGGCCATGATTGGCTCGTCAGATATGCCAGTCTCTGACATCTCCCGCCCGCTGCTGTGATTGGACAGCTGGAGGATGTTTTCAAAGTGAGAAGCCTCTCCTTTGGTTGACAAGCCGTTTTCGTGTTTGGAAGGCTGTACACCATTTACCACAAGGGCTGACAAACTAAAAGAAAGAAAACAAAAGTCATGCATCACAATGATTATTTTTTTCTCCTAGGAGCTTTTTTCTTAGTCGCGTCCGCATTCAGGATGAGAGCTTACACAGCCTACGGAGGCTACTCTGCTGCTGCTCTGTGCCCCCGCCCTCCGAATTTGTCATACGTCACTAAGAAAAGTGCGTACACTACGCCAATAGTCTCTCCTGAATGCGGACGCGACTAAGATGGCGGCGCTACCGGAAGGTATTTATTTTCGTTAATAAAGTTTTAAATATGGATATTTCTACAACAACTCCGTGCGGATTACCCTCAGAAGACCTTTGTTTATCATCCTGGAGCCATTTGGATTTAATTTGTGAAGGATGGACGCACTTTTTTGGACTTGAAGGTCGTGGACTATGGGTGGACCCCGTAACATTACATTTAATCAACTGAAAGATCTAAAACATTTTATAAAATATCCGAAAATGTGTTTGTCTGAAAAACGATGGACATATGCAACTCGGACAGCTTGGGGGTGAGTAAATCATGGGTTTAATATCATTTTTGGCCTAACTATCCCTTTAAACATGCAAATGTGCAATTCAATTATTGAAATATTTACTTAAAATCTCAGGGGGTACAAGTATGCAACTGAGGTCAAATAGGGTTCAGCTGACAAAAAAGTAAAAACAAAACCCTGGTCTAATGGATTGGTGGAGTAAAACAAACTTTGTAGATGTGTGTTATGTATATGGCCACCCATATAATGTGACGTACTCCAGAACGATGACAAAACTGAGGTTTAGCAAAAATACACATACTGTATAATTTCAATTTTTTTTGTGTGAAAATGCACAAAAAATCAAAGCCCTCTCCCCCCTAATGTCATCCAACTACCTAGCAAATTATGGTTCATTGAATTCGCTTGATGTTCGATGTATAATAAAGTTCGGTGTTTAATGCCAACATGTGTATGCTATGCATTTCCTCACACCAACCACAGACTCACCTTTCCTTGATGGCACTTTGAAGCTGCTCATCTTGTTTTAAAGCTGTGCTCGGCTGGTAGTCAGCAGATCCTACGAGACAGAGATAATTCAATGTTAACTCATAATGGTGCTGTAATGTCCTTTTATTAAATACTGTAGTTGTAGAACTGACCCAATAAACATCTGAGCATATAGACTCATTTGAGAGTGTTTACTATAGATATTATTGACGACGGATCTAAATGCACAATTTTTATTTCCTAAAAATACTAATTCTCTACTTAGGAGACAAAAACTAAGAGCGAATTCCAATTGGAGGTGATCTTCCCTATGCCCAATGTGATCAATACCTTTATTCATCTCTGAACCCGCTGGGGAATCTTTCCCATTGACCAGAGATTGAGATTTGGCGTCTTTCTGCATGAAGGAAAGAGAAAAAAAGTTAAAATTAGACTGTGCGCTCTTTAACTGCAAAGGGAAATTTAAAGTGTGCTACTGCTGCAGTTTTAAATAAGAAGCATACCGCACCTTGTCTCCTACATCTGTTTTGCGTGTTCTTTTCATAATCTCCTCCAGACGCTAGTGACAATGGACCAAAAGACAAAAACGATCAGGACCAATGTGTATGAACTAATGCATCACAAAACTGTCAAGAACATATGCCCAGTAAAGTTTGGAGCTCATTTTCTGCAACACCAAGACCACACACACTGAAGTTTTGGACAAGCTAGAAACTAAATATTGTGAATCTAAGATATTTGAATAATACAGAGACAAAGCGAAGAAATGTATAGAATTTGAAAGCAAAGCTCTGTGCTAAATGGGACATTGTGCCAAAAATAACACCCGAGACCGAGGACACTGGGGTGGAGGATCTGCTTTATGGTCCTGATAAAGGAAGATAAACTTGAAGAGGGGACGTGCTGTCCTGGTGGATTAATGACACTATCAGACATCATCTTTCAGTACATGGGTTCACAGAAAGGGGAAGAAGTGTGAAAGTCAAGATGACAGCACTTCTTCTTGCCACATCCATGGATCCACAGCTCTGGGTGTACTACGGACTACTACAGTATGGACATGAGTAATTTAGAATTTAAAATGATGATTTATTGAGGCAAATAGCTGTCCAAACCAACCCAGTGTTCTGTGAAAAAGTTATAGAAAATCAGGAAGGGTGCAAATAATTTTTCACAGCACTGTACATTTTTTTTAGATTTTGATTCCAGTTTAAAAATATGAAAAATTTCATGTGAACTTTAATGGGGACATGTCACAAGACTTTTTTAAGATGTCAAATATACTGTAAATCTTTGGTGTCCCCAGAGTACATATGTGAAGTTCTAGGTCAAAATACCACATACAGTAGATAATTTATTATAACATGTTAAAATTGCCACTTTGTAGGTGTCTTTTTAAATGCAAATGAGTTGATCTCTGCACTAAATGGCAGTGCCGTGGTTGGATAGTGCAGATTAAGGGGCGGTATTATCCCCTTTTGACATCACAAGGGGAGTCAAATTTCAATTATCTATTTTTTCACATGCTTGCAGAGCATGGTTTACCAAAACTAAGTTACTGGATTGTTCTTTTTCACATTTTTGTAGGTTGGTAGAAGCACTGGGGACCCAATTATAGCACTTAAACATGAAAAAAGTCAGATTATCACAATATGTCCCCTTTAATTTGCAACTGGTAAGCACAGTATGAACTTGGCAAATCAACATAGAAAGTGAAGCGACAGGTGTGCATTAGGGCTGTGCATCGATTCAGATTTTCCAGATCGATTCAATTTCGATTCACAAGCTGTCAAATCGATTCGATTTCGATTCTCAATTCAATTTTCGATTCCGGTTCTGGGGGGCGGTTTTTATACTGGATTCTCGATTCAACTCAATAAATATAGATTAAATACAAATACTATACTAATAAAAAGAACAGTGAACAGCAGGTTACAAGTGGGTAATTATTAAAATCGATGAAGCACCTGAAACCGCCATTTTAAGCACTGAATTAATGAATGACAGGCTTGCCTCTTGCTCCTTGGTAACCTTGCACAAAGCAAAAAATAGCTAAAAATCTAGTGAAGAAGACTAGTGATTCGATTAACGTTAATCTTTCATTCAATGTTTGCAGAAATAAATATGAAAGAAAAAAATCGATTCTGCTCTTTAAGAATCGATTCTGAATCAACCACATTTTAAAAAACGATTAATCGAAAAATCGATTTTTTTGCCCAGCCCTAGTGTGCATTTATAATCATTAAATAACAGCCTATTGAACAATGCTTGTCCAATCAAAATATAGAAACGCAGAACTGCAGTTAAGTATGGTAAGTGAGGATCTAACATACTTTTTTTCTCTCCAGCCTCTCCTGCTCTTCCTTTTGAAAATGTTTCTCTCTCTCCAGACGTTGTTTCTCTGCTTCCTCACGGGCCTTCGCTTCAGCCTCCTCCTTCTACAGACACATGATCATATATTCAGATTGACACCAAACATCCACAACAAACTAAAATCTGCTTCCTCTTCAACAACACCACAGAACACAAAAAAGAAATGATGAAGAGATTTTATTTTTTCCCAAATTTAACTGAATAGGGACTACAGCTGTCAATCATTCATTATATTCTGCCTAACATCTTGTTTGATCCATGGCAGAAAGTCATGTCAAATACTGGTTTAGAGCAACATGAGGCTAGATAACTCATTATTTTTGGCTAAACTAACCCTTTAACACAATCTGATAATTGAGCTATCTTCCTATCAAAATTAGGGATCTTTAGCATTTAATGTTGCTTTATAAGTCATCAAAGAAATGTGTACAACTTAATTCCAGTTTTGAACACAAGGTGGTGGTAAAACCTAAAAGGTAGTACTGTTGCTATGTATGAAGAGATTTGTAAACACTTTATTAAGATGTAGCATTTTGTACCCCACCATAGGCTTAAAAAATTTATTTAAATGTTTTGTACATAAAATAATTCTACACAATGTAAGGAACATTCTGTGAAAATAACCTTTATTGATTTCTTTAAAGGGACACTCCACTTTTTGTTAAAAATATACTCATTTTCCAGCTCCCCTAGAGTTAAACATTTGACTTTTACCGTTTTGGAATCCATTAGGGTGATCTCGGGGTCTGGCGGTATCACTTTTAGCATAGCTTAGCATAATCCATTGAATCTGATTAGACCATTAGCATCACGCTCAAAAATAACCAAAGAGTTTTGATATTTTTCTTATTTAAAACTTGACTCTTCTGTTGTTACATCGTGTACTAAGACCGATGGAAAAGTAAAAGTTGTGATTTCTGGGCCGATATGGCTAGGAACTATACTCTCATTCTGGCGTAACAATCAAGGACTTTTCTGCCGTAACATGGCTGCAGCAGGAGCAATGATATTGTGGAGCACCCGAAAGTAGTCCCCTTGGTAACTTTCAATAGCAGGGGACTATTTTCGAGCCTCCTGCACCTGCAGCAAAGTCCTTGATTATTACGTCAGAATGAGAGAATAGTTCCTAGCCATATCTGCCTAGAAAATTAGCATATTTTTAAAAAAAGTGTCCCTTTAACTCTTTCCCCGCCATTGACGAGATATCTCGTCATTTAAGAGAAAACGCTTCCCCGCCAATGATGAGATTTTCCGTCTTTCCGCAATACCGCTATTATCCACCAGGTGGCGCCCTTCCGCAACTTTTTAAAACCGGAAGTATTGCCCTATGGCAAGCTGCTGCATGTCCGTGTCTGTTTTAAAGATCGCTCTGAATGGGATCTCTATGAAAAGTCCGTCACAAAAATGGAATTATCTCTGCTTTTTGCTCAAAATGTGGTGTTTTTGCAGAAACCTACCCATATTCAAAAGCTGATTGCAAAAGAACCACTGAAGGTAGGATGAAACGTTTTTTTTTTGTTTGAAAGCAGAGGGTCTGTTCTTTCATTTGGTATATTGTATGTTTATATATTTAAAGAAGAACATTTTCTGGAGGGCATTAAACTTTGGTGAAAATCATGAAAAAACGCTGGCGCTGGCTGGCAACTTTTTTAAAAAACGCTGGCGGTGAAAGAGTTAATAAGGACTAAGGTTATGTCAAAGATTGAAATCGATGTAAAATCAAACTTTGATGCTCCTAATCTACAATTTGATCATTAGCCTGGAGTTGACAGACAGCGTCACGAAAGCGCATGCTTATTTTCACTCTGACAGAAGATGATCATGGCAAATATAACAGTAACGTTGTTTTTACTTGTTTCAGGAGTCGTTCGTTCTCTTCCTGTTCGATTTTGGCTCGTTCCTGCGCTTCCTGCTCCTCAAGCAAGCGCTGCGCTTCTTCCCTCAACCTCTCCTGCTCCGCCATGAGCCGTGCTTCCTCCTCCCTGCGCCTCCTTTCCTCCGCCTCCTGTGCGAGCCTCTCCTCACGCTGGAGCCTGTGCCACACACACACAAACAAACATGCATAAGAAGACCACAAAAACCTATTAGCCACTCAGTTATGTGAATTATTTAACAATGAAAGTTGGATATAAGTGAACTTTGGTGTCATCTCACAATGGCAGATCGAATCTTGAAAACTTTAAATAGCAAATGCAGTCCAAGATTTACAAAGTGACATGTAAAACGTGCATTGGCTCAGTATTCACTGTTTTCAGAAGACATACAGTATTGTGCAAAAGTCTTAGGCCACCATGGTACTATTAGATTTGTTGTTTTTGCAATTGTATAGTGATCATATATAATTATTTCTCAGTCTCTTTATTAGAATACAACCAGAAAATACAGGAAATGTGTATATAGTATTAAAAACTGTATAAAAGTATAAGCTGAAGGGTCAAGTATTTAGGGTAAACTCCCCTTCCACTTGAGCAATAGCAGGAAACTGCAGGATCTCTTGAACTTAAATGAAATTAAATCCTAATTTTTAATTCTAATCGAATGACTTCAGGACTTCAGTCTCCTCAAAAAAAGCGTAAGATGCGTTTTGTGTCAAGAGAGGTCACACTAAATACTGACTGATACCTGAATTTTGTGTACACAAATCTGTTTGTTTCTTAAAAAGAGTGAAAAATAAATATGGATGGACATTAAAACTTTGCTAAAACAACAAAGCTGATGATGGTGGCCTAAGACATTATGTACATGATGGATGGATGTGCTTTTTGAAGTAGAAGATTTTGGCTTTCATATAAATAGATACAATGATAGCATTTGAATAAAAAAATATTTGTTTGTGCTGAGCTAAATAAAGGAAGTCAGACACATCCAGAAGATGGCAAAATAATAATGGGAGTATTTTGGTGAACCTTACCTCTCTCTCTCCTGCTGTTCTTTCTTCTCCTGCTCTTCTCTCTCTTTCTGTTCACGGGCCTGTCGTCTCTTCTCGGCTAGGATGCGGGTGGCCTCTTCTGGATTGTTGGTGCCAGCCATTGGCTTAACTGGAGATGGGGCTGGAGAAGCTACCTGTGGAGGGGCAGGGACAAGAGGGGAATCCTCAGGGGCAGAGGGCGTGGAAACTGATGTGACTGGTGCGCTTTCAACTGGGGGCGTGTCTGGAACTGATGACACAACAATTGAGGGGGCAGGAGACGAGGCTAGAGATGAGACAAAGAAACCAACAAGGGAAAAAAATAAGGACTGGAAGAAGGAAAACAAAACAATCAACGATCTGTTGTTTACGATGATTGACAAGGTTGCATCCTCAACCCATGAACAAAACTACAGTTGACAGCGAACACGCCCCAGACTGAATTAAATACATGTTCGGTTGCAATGAGAATTTGTCCAAAATGTAATAAGCACACTTACACTTCGTCTCTTCAGGCGTAGCTGGCCTGCGAGTCTCCTTGACCTTCTCTATGACGACAGGTGAGGCAGTGCGGGGCTCCACGCGGGCGGGAGTTCTGGCCCTCTTGGGTCTGGCTATAGGGGTGGTGGGGCTCGCCCGGGCGGATGGGGGTTTGGGAGAAACTGCAGGACTGGGGGAGGACATCCGACCTTTAGGCGTGACAGGTGATGCAGCTCGCAGTTTGGACAAGGGCCTCGGGCTATAAACATGACAACAAACTTAGAAGGTAACACCTTTAGAATTCAGCATTAACTTAGCATTACCTTCCCTTTATCTACTGTATGTCCTAATAATAAGACCCGGAGATCGGCTGAATGGATAACAAAATGGTAAAACTCAAATGTTTAACTCGGGTACTAGGGTAGCTGGAAGATGGGCATATTTTCAAAAAAAAAAAATTGGAGTGTCCCTTTGAAGGATTAGTCCATTTTCTTAAAAAAAATCCAGAAAATTTACTCACCACCATGGCATCCAAAATGTTGATGTCTTTCTTTGTTCAGTCGAGAAGAAATTATGTTTTTTGAGAAAAACATTCCAGGATTTTTCTCATTTTAATGGACTTTAATGGACCCCAACACTTAACAGTTTTAATGCAGTTTAAAATTGCAGTTTTAAAGGACTCTAAACGATCCCAAACGAGGCAGAAAGGGTCTTAACGATTGTTATTTTTGGAAAGAAAAAAAAATGCACTTTTAAACCACAACTTCATGTGAAGAGCCAGTGTGACCTCACGTAATTGCGTAATGACGTTGAAAGTTCACGAGTTACATATATGAAACGCACATTTGCAGACCATTTTAAACAATAAACTGACACAAAGACATTAATTGGTATCATTCCACATACAACAACGTCGGAACGGTCCTATTTCTCCACACTTGTAAACACTGGGGCGTAGTTTCGCATACGTCATCCGTGACCTCTTGACGTGATGATGTATTACGTGAGGTCGCGTTGGCGCGTCACAGGACAGGAGGAAGATGAGAAGTTGTGGTTTAAAAGTGCATATCTTTAATTTTTCTTGCCAAAAATGGCAATCGCTTTGATAGATAAGACCCTTATGCCTCGTTTGGGATCATATAGAGTCCTTTGAAACTGCAATTTAAAACTACATTAAAACTGTTAAGTGTTGGGGTCCATTAAAGTCCATTAAAATGAGAAAAATCCTGGAATGTTTTTCTCAAAAAACATAATTTATTCTCGACTGAACAAAAAAAAGACATCCACATTTTGGATGACATGGTGGTGAGTAAATTTTCTGAATTTTTTAAAGAAAATTGACTAATCCTTTAAATAAGTGATGTCTGCAGGAAAAGTAACATCTACCTAAACTGATAAACCTTAAATAAGATTTCTTACCTAGACTCCATCCTGATCTTCATTGATGGCATGGACTGCCTCTTCTTCAGCACATTTTCTTTGTCGATGGAACTCTTCTCCTTTTCATTTTCTCTGTCTTTGTCTTTCTTATCTTTCCTCATCTTATGAGAAACGACATGACAAAACAGCAATAAACAAACGATTTGATCCTTATATTAAAGCTTTCCTTTTACAGACTTGTGATGTGTTTCATGATGGCTTTAAGCACTTGTGTTAATAAGATGATTAGGAAAACTGCAAGCTGAGGTCTTGGTGGACGTCCAAAGAACCAAAGCAGCACTGCCTGTCATTTGCATATTTCCCAGCGTTCTAAAAAAGCCATTCTCACCTCTTGTTACATCACAGGAAAATGTGGTAGATGGAAGATAATGCTTTTAATAACTTACAGGAGTGGAGTCTCGCCTGCGCTGGGCAATGTTGGGTGTACTGGTTGTGACTGCCCACCGTTCAGAGCAGCGGTGATGTGGCCTATGGGCACACGTTGTGAGCGGGCTGGCAGACGCTGAGCGAGGACACATTGGAGACTCTGCAAAGTTCAATTGAAGCATATATTCAATCAATCAAATCTAAAAAACAGCAAAGGCTTATTTGACCTATAACGGTGTTTAACTGAGTGCAGCATTTGGCAAGATTACATCGGCTTTCACACTGTATTATATGACTGACAGCTAGTTCACACATCAAAAGCTGAAAAACATGTTCATCACTGATGGTAACTGTATTAAAGCAACACTATGTAGTTTTTTACCTTTAAATAATGTCTCTAAAATTATTTCAGCGATAGAACAACTTTTAACTGGACAAATTGTACTGTTGCTGCAACCTGAGCAGCCTCCTAGCTGCTACAAGCACACTCTGAAAGTGGCGGTGGAGGGTAGGAAACACCCCCCCGCCCCTCCCCCTGCCTGCAGAAGAGTGTCTGATACCAGGCACTGTTGCGCTTTTCAACCACATTGGGGAGTTGTAAGTCATTTCTACATGGAAACTACATAGTGTTGCTTTAAGCACTCTATAATAGGTCTGAATATCATTAGAGATCAGACAACCTGGCTTTAAAAATTGCATAAACCCTAAAATGTAGAAATCGCAAGATTCCTGCATATTACCACTTAAAGGTGCAATGTGGGACTTTTAAAAGGATCTCTTAACAGAATTGCAAATGAAAAGTTTGGTTCCAAAACGCAATAAATCCATTTTGACTAATTTGGGTAAAAATGTGTTTTCTATACCGAGAAAGTGACAAGATGAAAACCACTATTTTGTGTTACAAACTTTCACATAGCATCTTTAGGTTATAAAAAACATAAAACATAAAAATCCATAATTTGATTTTCAAAGATTTATTAGAAAAAAATGATAATTTTTTCACAAAATGCAAGTTTTTTTTAAAGAGTAACTAAACCCCAAACCAACTTTTTTTAGTTAATGATCTGTAAGAATGATGTTTTATTAGTGCTGTTCATTGATTTTAGTAATTTTTTTGACATTTGGATGTAAAGTGTTTCAATACTACAATATATGGTGTAAAAACGTCTGAGTGCTGCCCTCTTCAGGTTGAACGGTGGCTACTGCAGTTGAATTTTCCCATTGGATGTTGGGTCCAAAAAATGACTCGTGACGTAAGCAGGTTCAAGCTCACCACGCCTTTGTTACGATCTCACCACACACTTGGTACGAGCTTAGTTCGTCCCCTCTATCTTCGTAGGGATCTGCCCACTTTTCTTGCATTTTTCAAATATTGCCAGTGGGTGGAGTCAGCCTCTGACCAGGGGTTTAGTTACTCTTTAAATGCTATTGAATCAATATATAAATGTGCATTCATCTTTGCCATGTTATATTAATTTAGTTGACTAGTGGTATACACCGATTAAAAAAAAAACATTAATGGCATTAATCAAAACATTTACTTTGTCATATTAAGAACACTGTCATTGCTGCTGTTATACTTGGGACGTCGTCGCTGAACTTTTTTTGACAGCGATCAGCTGTAAAATGTTTTGTTCCTGCTCTATTTTCATTGACTTTGAGTAAAATAATGGAAAGTTCTTTATAAGATCCCCTGGGGTCAATGTGTTAGCATGACAGAAGCTTAATGCTATCAGCAGAACAAGCAACAGCCGGCATTTTTCCGTTTCCCGAGTGCCTCTCGCGTAAATTATTGGATTTTGATGGCTTACGGTCTCACCACTAAATGCAGCTAAAAGTCCCAAATTGCACCTTTAAATACTATCCAAAAAAGCATACAGTCCTTCCTAAGCTGCTTTAATTTGAGGTTAAACATTAGGATAAAGACTAGTATGACAGTATTGACTCACGGCCGTCTCGGCTGTTGCCCAGCACGCTGGCAGCGCTGCGACTGCGGGCCAGAAAGGAGAGAGTGGGCGTCATGAGCCTGTCCACAATGCTGCTCTCCCATGGTCTCAACTGTATGCTACGAGCTGCAAGAAAGAGTCAATATTACATTTCACATAACATAAGACGAGCAACAACCACATAACCACAAGATGCAACTTCTAGTTGAAAGTGAAGTAGAAATTATAACCCATTACAGTATTTTACTGTAACTTGTCGTTTCCGTGGTTGATCTCTCCTTTCGCAAAATTTTTATTTGTTTGTTTGATTTTATGGTTTTTCAAACACAAGACTTTAATCCAGCCAACCCTACTACTACGAGACACATTTCTTATGTGTTGGAGAGATCAAGATAAGGAGAGGAGAAAAAACATGTAAAAATGTAAAAGGGAAAACAAGGACAAAAGAAAATGCAGAGATAGAAAGTGAGAAAGTGATTGAGAGATTGCCTACGGCTGAACATTCATTTTAACACAGCCATAAAAATTTTCGTCAAACTGCCTGAACACTCAGCATTATGTCTGATTCCTTTGTTCCTCTTATCTGTTGTTTCAGGCAACACTCGTAAATTTATTGTGCCCTACTTACCATTGAGGTTTTATGGGTTTTACACTGCATAAAAGCATGATCAGTCATTTCTGGAAACAACAAGCAATGTTCATCACAATTTACTTATACAGTAAATGACCCTTCAATGTGCACCTTACATCCTATACACCTGTGTAAAATGTCAATTTAGTTCTGGGAAATGGCAGAACTGAAGGTTGAACAAGTAGTTTGCAGATGATATTGATATAGTATGAAATAAAAATAAATGTCACAACATTTTGCAACCCACTGCACCGGCATGCATAATATACACTCACCTAAAGGATTATTAGGAACACCATACTAATACTGTGTTTGACCCCCTTTCGCTTTAAGAACTGCTTTAATTCTATGTGGCATTGATTCAACAAAGTGCTGAAAGCATTCTTTAGAAATGTTGGCCCATATTGATAAGATAGCATTGCAGTTTAATGGAGATTTGTCGGATGCACATCCAGGGCATGAAGCTCCCCTTCCACCACATCCCAAAGATGCTCTATTGGGTTAAGATCTGGTGACTGTGGGGGCCATTTTAGTACAGTGAACTCATTGTCATGTTCAAGAAACCAATTTGAAATGATTCAAGCTTTGTGACATGGTGCATTATCCTGTTGGAAGTAGCCATCAGAGGATGGGTGACTCTATTCTGACTCTACCATCTGAATGTCTCAACAGAAATCGAGACTCATCAGACCGGGCAACATTTTTCAAGTCTTCAACTGTCCAATTTTGGTGAGCTCGTGCAAATTTTGCCTCTTTTTCCTATTTGAAGTGGAGATGAGTGGTACCCGGTGAGGTCTTCTGCTGTTGTAGCCCATCCGCTTCAAGGTTGTGCGTGTTGTGGCTTCACAAATGCTTTGCTGCATACCTCGGTTGTAACGAGTGGATATTTCAGTCAAAGTTGCTCTTCTATCAGCTTGAATCAGTCGGCCCATTCTCCTCTGACCTCTAGCATCAACAAGGCATTTTCGCCCACAGGACTGCCACATACTGGATGTTTTTCCCTTTTCACACCATTCTTTGTAAACCCTGGAAATGGTTGTGCATGAAAATCCCAGTAACTGAGCAAATTGTGAAATACTCAGATCAGCCCGTCTGGCACAAACAACCATGCCACGCTTAAAATTGCTTAAATCACCTTTCTTTCCCAATCTGACATTTAGTTCGGAGTTCTGGAGATTGTCTTGACCAGGACCACACCTCTAAATGCATTGAAGCAACTGCCATGTGATAAGTTGATTAGATAATTGCATTAATAGGAAATTGAATAGGTGTTCCTAATAATCCTTTAGGTGAGTGTACAGATAAATTGGAAACATGAAGAGGCATTCTTGTGTCTTGTATGTTGGCCACATCAGGACAAGGAAAAATGATATAAAGACAACCACCACCAAAAATGAGCAAACAGAAAAAAGCACCACTGTGGAAGACGACGATTTGACGGTGAAAGATGATAATACAAAGTAGTTAACATTTAAACATTCATTTCAGAGTAATAAAAGAAACAGGAGCAATCGTGACCAATCAAGTGATGATGAGACAAGTGGATGATTCTGTGATCACGGAGGGCAGGCGGGTGATTGGTCTCGAGGGAGAAATCAAAGGTGGGAAGATAAAATAAAAACTTAATATGCAAGGGGAGGACTCGGTTGAGATGAGGGAGGAGCCAAATCCAGAGGCGTGTCCTTACTTCTGCTAGGAGAGTTCCATAGAGTAGCGGAGGATTTGGAGAGTCTCTTGTTTATAACTGAATCCACATGTTTGGGCAGGTTGACCGCTGAAATTGAGCATCTGCCTGCAAAATCCAAAAAACACCGCACACACAAACAATGCTAAGGAGACTCAGGATGACACGATGGAAGCTGACAATTCCCACTGGCTTGAGACTATAATTAGCCCCTTTCTCGAAGGAAAAGTTTAAATGGGTCAGAATACTACCCAGGCGGAGAGATGTGCTTTGATACATGATAGCTGGTTCAAACTAGGTTGTTTGTTGCTGGTTCAAGAAGATCTAAAGAGTCACACTGTTTTCGAGTTCATGGTCTTCTACAACTTTTTTAATGAGGTCACCGCCTCCATTTCTAAAAAAACTGCAATGATAGCGCACAATTCGTGTAGAGGAAAAATGCATTATAAGCCTCAATAAACTCAGAAAAAGCAGATCCTTGAAGAATCAGTTTGGAGATAGACTATAAATCGAGGTCTTGTGTCCTGGGGGGTACAGAATAAAAGCTGCAATGCAGTTCATTAGCATAAATCCCAGGATTTTTTGCATGTCATTCTCACCATAGTTTTATTAAAACATGTTTCTAGATGGCAGCACTTGCTTATCACATTCTTTCTAAATTAAAACAAATGAAATCACGTAAACACAAAGGTAAAATGCACAGAGGCTACCAAAAGGTCAGGCCAGTACATTCACTGCTAATGGAAAACTGAAAAGATGAAGAAATGAATTTAAAATTGTCCTAGCAAGTTTAATAAAACTGCAAGTTTTACAGCATTCCCAGAATCCATTAACTTATTTCCAACTCACTTCTGCTAACACTGCTGATGCATACATGCAATGCAGTTACATAAACAGAAAATCTGAATCTGGTCCATTACCCATAGATACATGAGGGATTTACTATCTGTGTTTAAAGTCTTAATGTAACTCACTTTGGCTTTGGCTGGAGTTGCCGCTCAAGCCTCCTGCCCAGGACCATCTCTGTTGACGAATCTCTGCCCATGTCTTCTTGGTAGACCTGTGGATGGCAGCTTCATACCGCTCCTAAACAAACACATGAGACTTGTAAATATGATGGAACAAACTGCATGGCAAACTTTGTGGCAAACCATATATATTTTAAGGAGATGGACGTATTGCTTTTGTAAATTTTTTTGTATATTGTTAATAGTTGATAAATAAAATAAATGTATGGCATCTTTTGTAGAATCATATCAAGTAGGGGAGAGTGGGGCACAACCTAATGCTTTTTGGTTTTGGCTCAATAATAAAAAAAATTGAGTTTGATTTATTATATTTTTATACAAGTAACACATCTCTGCTACAAATTACCATTTAAAGTTTGTTTCTATTACTTACCATTCATGGACAATTACACCAAATGTGACAGAAGTGCAAACATTACAACTTACCCCATAGGTGGGGTTAATTGTAACAGGAAGGGGGGTAGTTGTAACACTTGCTAAAAATTAGGTTTGCAGGCAAATATTTCAATACTATTTTGTCTATATACTTGAAGTGGATATTGTTTATATATCTGCCTATAATAGACAGGTTTTTACACTATTCATCCCTCATCTAACCATAGTTCAATAATAAATGGATACAAATGTCTAAATATGTGAGAAAAAGCAGCACAATTATGACAAAAAAAAAAAATTTATATGTGACCCAGTCTGTTTATACCCATTAACTTCATTATGATTTCAATCTTTGACGTGACCTTATTCAATCAATATTAAAGATATGTACAAAATATTTTTTTAAAGAATTTTTGATAAGACAGGCACATTTATTTTGTTGACAGCCAGCAATCATTCGTGTGTAGCCTATTTAAAACAACGGGCAAGAATTAAGCTAACGTTAGCAGTTTTCATATAGTTATTGCTAAGGGGTTAGTTGTAACACAGCGTTACAATTAACCCCGCTGGGTCAAAATACTTTCAAGCCTACCAAAAAAATTACTAAGAGCTGCAGACATATTTCAAAATGATGTTATGTTTTAGTCAACAAGACACTGATTAATATGACATAAATTTGTTTTTGGTATCTTACACAGCCAACTCAGAAACCGAAAAAACATATGATGAAAAAAATTACTTGCGTGACACCAAAACACTTGTTCATCAATAACTCTCTGGAAAAACATTATACCTTTTTATAAATTAGCGAGAGACCCATCTTTTGGCAGCGTGAAAACATTGCGAAAAAAACAAATCGCTCAACCAACAATGTAAACAGTCCGTGTTACAACTAACCCTGCGTTAGTTTTTGCCCCGCGCACCCCTATCTTCCAGGCTCTTCCTCACCTTGTTCTTCTCTAATTTCATTCTCTGTCTCTCCTCCAGTTCTGCACGCCGTTTCTCAGCCTTCAGCCTCTGCTCCTCCAGTTTCCTCCTTCTCTCCTCCAACTGCTGTTCTCGCACCTGCCGTGCCCGCTCCTCCTTCTCCAGCCACTGAGATTTCTTTTTAGCTACGAGGAGAGAGAGATTGTGAGTTACCATACAAGGCCAACATCCTGCGGATCTTTGAGTTCTTGATCCTTCACAATGCGTCATAGAAGCCCACAAGAATTCAGAAGTTACAGTTTTTCATTATGCATTTGCATTTTCACAGAAATTACACACATCACTGATAAGAAAAGTAATTTCACATTAAGCTATTCTCTTAGGTGTGGTATAAAACTCAAATAAACCATTTAACACCTATGTAACCTTTAAGCACACCACTTAACACTGTTGACTAAAAAGTTTCAGACTTTAAGCTGAAAGTGATAATGTTTCAAAATTGACATTTTGAATAAAGTCATGCCTTAACATCAAAGATGGGCACAATTTAAAAAGACACAGCTTCAGCTAATAGGAGCAAACATTTGCAAACATTAGGCCTGGAAATTTGAATCTTATGATTTCAATTTGGAATTAAATTAATGTGCATACATTTTGATTAAAAACATGCAATGTATCTTTTATGCAATGTAATAATTACAGAACGGTAAAGACATGTAGAACAAACATATGATGATGATGATAATGACGATGAAGGGGATGATGATAAGAATGACAGGCAATAACTTTTTTACAAGCTCCACCTAAAAATCTGTAAGCAGTCTGCCATTTAAACTGTTGTTATATAAAAAGACTACATAAATAAAACATGACATTATATTTTGTACAATCTAGCTGCTCATTATCATATAAGGGACTTGATGACAAACAATTCACCAACATACAGTTAATACAACCTACACACTTCTTTAAAAGAATAAAAGCTCCACAATCTTCATACATTTGCTCTTTACCTCCTCTCTCAATAGTTATAAAATAGTGATGGCCTGAGAAAGCCCGGGTGACTTTCATCATCAAAATTTCATAATCCTGCTGACAGACATTTGAGGTGGATGAAGACCAACAATTTGGCAACGAACCTTGCACTTACTTCACTGCAGGCCAGGCTATTTAAAGTCCAAAGATGGAGTTTACCGTAACTGGCTACAAGAAAGTGAGGATTTAATGAGTTGGCCCAACTCTGGCCTGAGTTGTTATATGACATGTTGTGCTTGCATGGGTGTAATGTTCAACGAAATCACATACTGCTGGTCTTGACTTGTGTTTATGTTTTAATTCTGATTATATTCATCAATCATGATTTATCCTCAGGCCAGGCCCTTGACCATTTCTGAAGTTTGTAATTATGGAAACCTTGTAAAACCTGTCATAAAAACAAACCCCGAAAGGGAACGGTTTGTGGTTAAAGGTTCAAATTCTGTGCGCTTGTAAAATATGGCTGACTCCAAGGAGAAATCCTATACAAGACTCCAAGAACATCTTAAACATTAACTAGTATTAGGTTCTCAACATAAATTAAAGTCCCCGTGAAATCAAAACTAACCATTCTTATTTTTTTATGGAATATTGCAGTGTTCCTTATAAACAATTTATCTGTGTGGGTCATTATTTTTTTTAAATCATGTGCCCTCATAAACATTAATCAAAATCTAAAAATGTACTTCTGCCATCTTGTGCCGATTATTCTATGACGTCAGCTAGATGGCTTGAATAGGAGCATTCGTTAACCCCCGCCCCCTCCAACTGTCAGTCTGCCATGAGTTCGATTACTGAACAAAACGCCTACTTTTCGGAATCCAATCAATTCACAGTGGAAAAAGCAACCCACGCCTGCTATTTTCCTCGAGTGATATTCTGTTTGACTTGGAAATACGTCACAATACGGAAGTAAAGTCGATGGGGACTTCCTGTTCATGGGGACACAATTAATTATGACAAACACTAGGGTTGTGCCGATAAGCGATACTATCTACTACTATATAGCTGACTTTCATGACGATAGTTATTAATATTATCATCATAGCTTTACATTAACATTCACATTGCATGCTTTTCCTCGCATGAGTGGGTTTGTGGGCTTTACTTTGCGCAAGAAAGCTTGTAACGTGCATGCACTGGACTTAAAGCGCTTGTCTTGGACCCTTGCTTGGACATGAACACGCGCGACATAGACACCTCCTAGCACCTGAACTTGTAATGGCATGACTCGGACTCTACCTCAGCTTGCACATGAGCTTGTAATGCATGCGGCTCTGACATTTCCTAGGACTAGAGAGGTTGTTAGGCATGCAGAGGTTAAAACCAGCAAGTTTGTTGTTCCCGCTCCCTGGTACGCAGGAAATTTTAGAGCATCTGGGCTTAAAGGGACACTCCACTTTTTTTTGAAAATATGCTATTTTTCCAGCTTCCCTAGAGTTAAACATTTGGTTTTTACCGTTTTGGTATCCATTCAGCTGATCTCCAGGTCTTGCGGTACCATTTTTAGCATAGCTTAGCATAATTCATTGAATCGGATTAGACCATTAGCATCGCACTAAAAAATAACCAACGTTTCAATATTTTTCCTATTTAAAATGAAACTCTTCGACAGAAAATTAAATTAAAAGCGATTTTCTAGGCGATATGGCTAGGAACTATACTGTCATTCTGGTGTAATAATCAAGGACTTTGATGCCGTAACATGACTGCAGGAGGCGCAATGATTTTACGCAGTGCCAGAAAATATTCCCCTGCTATTAAAAGTTACCAAGGGGACTATTTTCAGACAGTGCCTAATATTACTGAATGGATTCGAAAATGCTAAAAATCAAATGAGCAAATTTTCAAAAAAGTGGATTGTCCCTTTAAAGATTAATGGCATCAATTTTAAGAAGTTTGAGGTCATGACAGATTCTTTCATGTCCACCTATCAAGTGACTTGTCATAAATGAGTAAAAAAAGGAACAAATAAATAAACTATTGCCCCGCCCCCCCAGCGATATCATGTATTAGTGATCTCACAGGCTGACAATAAGACGATCCCAAAATGGGGCATATTGCCCAACACTAACAAACATGCCACAAATTCTCACTTTTAATTGGGATACATAAATAATATTATCCTAAATGTTAAAATTCATGCATTTGAGAAAATTTGGTTCATTATCGCTTTCTGTCATGAGACGCTGACAAGCTCAGTCATGTTAAATGAACTCGCATTGGGTCAATTCTGTTAAAGCATCAGGTTAATAAGATTATCAAGGCAAACTAGTGAACCAATTTAATCTGTATTCTGGAACATGGTTAACAAGCTCAACCAGGTTCCAAACACCATAGTCAAAGTGTTCTATACCAGCCCGAACCAGGGATAATAAGACTCTCCATCAAATCCAGCCTAGACCAACAAGAAAGAATGCATATCCAGCTACAACCCCATCCAAAACAAATTTTAGCTTGATTTTCCAATAGAAAACTGTAATTTTTTTCCAGATTTATTCAGACACCTGACTAATCATGAATATGAGAGGGAGGAAACGTACAGCAGCTCTACAAGGGAAAAAGAAACTGGTAGAGAAAATGATGAAAACCCAAAAGCGTATCAGTCACCAACACCACCCGAGACGGAGGAGTGTCTTACCTTGAATCTGGCTTTGCTGTTCTGGGGACGGAAATTGAGAAAGACAAACATCTGTCAATCATGCAAAGCAGAGCACAGCATCTTTAGCAGCCATTATAAGCACGATTACACAAGGTGCCTCATCTCAAACAGTCAAGACTGAAGCATTACAAAAATCCAGAGGTGATTTTGATGCTTCTTGTCATGTATTTTAGTTGAGATAAATTGCAACAAAAAAATATTTAATGCATATGTTAGTTGCCCTATGCATATAGAAGATGTTAATGTTTTTCTTTTCTCCTCAAATGTACATGCAGGGAACAAAAAAATAACAAAAAATACAATCATATTAAATGAAAGAATAATACATTAAAAAATGAACAAAGCAAAAACATGCAAACCGCATGCACATTAGTTAGCATGAAGAAAACAGATCAAACTGCAAAAAACCACATATCGACATCATTGTACATAATATTTTCTTTGTGCATAGACCCCTCAAACAGCAGGGGGTGCTGTCTTACTGCCTGTCCTGTGTTGACTTACCGAGATATTTGGCCCGCTCTTCCCTCCTTTCCTTTGCCAGTTTCTGCCTCTCGTCCAACTTCATTCCATCTGAAGAGAGAGACAGAATGTTATGTTAAAATTTGCTTAAACTTTAAAATTGCCATATAAAAATGTTTTTCCATTCTACCTGCTAAAGCACTCTTGGCCATAAAAAGAAAAAAGAGTTTTTTGTGTATAGCATGATGGTAGCACTATAAAGAAAATGGGTTTGATCCCCAGCGATCAAACCAACAGATAAATCCATATCTTGCAAGTCGCTTTGGATAAAAGCATCCATCAAATGCATTTACGTAATGTAAATGTAGACCGATAAACAGACTGTGGGGAGCCTGGAATAAATGAGGTAAATTAATATATAAATAAAACCCAAGACATTTTAAGAAATCATTATTGCACCTTAGAACAAGATCATAATTCCCAACTTGCTCCAGATGGAACGTCGCTGTGATGAATGTACTGTATGTCACTTTGCATAATATATACGTTTTAATATGGTGGTAGATGTTCTTATGCAGCTAAAAGATTATTCAAGCCATAATAAGCCAAATTCATCTGTTCACACTTTTATTCCTTAAATCTGCATCTCATCAACCAGGCAGAATCTAGCATTATTTTGATCTAATGCCTCTCTTATTTAAGGAAGCTCATTATTAATGGTCATAAGATCACAGGCGTGTTCATGACCTGTGCTCCACTTTGACTTATCCATTTTTAGAGCTCAGGAAACTGAAGTGCAGAAAGTTGTCAGCCAGCAGCGATGAGTGCCCCGTGTTCCCATTGATGAGTCATCTAACAGGCGGAAAAAGCAGCAGACCGACCCAGAAAAGGAAAATAAAGTGTTTGAGACGGAATACAGGTGCACAGATGTGACCTCATCATCTCCCAGAGCTCTAAAAATAAAAATATCTGACCGAGCCAATTTTTTTTGTCTACTGTAGTGGATGTTACCTTTTCTCTTATATCTCTCGTGTTATGCATGTAATTCGGTTAAATCCTGTTGTTTCTGAAAGTGGACACTTGGCTCTTTAAAGTGGCATCACATGTGAGGGGGTGTGACCTTGCCAACCTACTTGTTTTTTAAGGTAAATAAATCGAGGTAAAGAATCTAGAAAACTACTATAACTGCTACTTTTTGTGCTTTGAATTCAGTCTGAATGGAAGCTAGAATAAAGTCAAAACTGGAGTTATATAAAAAGATACATCTTTGTCTTTTTTAGATTCTTTAAATTAGAAATTTTAGTCATGTCTTATTCTTAAAATTAGCAAAAAAATTTTGAAGGAAGCTGTTACTTTTTTATCTATTAAGCAATGTTTGTATTTTTTATATTTCATGATGACAAACAAGATGTATTTTCAAGAAACAACATTTTCTGACTATAATTCCAGTTATTGGAGTGTAGCTTTGCAGTGAGTCTATGGCCTTACTTTGATCACTTTGATCTAATGCAGGGCTTCAGACTAACTTTTTTTACTAGGAGCACAGTGGCCCCCAACTGAAAATTTTAGGGGCACAACCAAAAAAAATTAGGGGCACACACCGTAAATCAACATGCTAACCAAATAATCAAATTTCCACTGTATTACTTATAAATACTTTGATGCTAGATGCAGAAAGTACAATGTGCTGTTTCAAATTCAGTGTCACATCACAAAAAAAGGTCAAATTTACTGGTTGCACATGTGCGACTGGATGTAAAATTCAGTGGCACGATCTCAAATTTTGGTGGCAAAATGCCCCCATTTGGTGGCAGCCTGGAGCCCTGTAATGTCTCTCTTATCTAAGGAAGCTCATTATTAATGATCATAAGGTCACAGCAGTGTTCCTCTTCATGACCTGTGCTCCACTTTGAGCAAGTATCTACTATGGGCCGGTATGAGATTTTGGTGGTATGATAACCTTAAGCAAAAATACCACGGTGTCACGCTGTTGCTGTATTGCCATTACAACACTAAAATGTGTTATTTTCAAATGTCTGCATATACAAACAAACATTTTTTTATCTGGACACAATGCATTTTATTTTTTAGCAACATCCAACATGTCTGACTGTCAGGTAAAAAAACACAGACATGATTCATCATTCAAACACCATACAGTGTGAGTCAATGTCTGGTACACAACAGAACTCTAGTCCTGCCCTTCCCGCAGGTCTTGTCTTTATACTCTTTCACATGACTATTATATATATTGACATTATTTTGGCAGAATATGGAGAATAAAGTGCTGCGAACAGAGTGTGCAGTTTACAAGAGGTTCAGTTCGACCTCTGGTTGACAGCAATAATGTTTTTATAAGAAGAGGATGTGAAATGTGCACAACTATAACACAATTCAATAACTTATAAGTGCCATCAAGTCTGAGGCTGAATTATGACATTATAAAAAATACAAGCATGCCAACTTAACGATTTACTATTGGCATTACATTAGCACTGGGAAGTGTGTTTCATTTTAGCTATCTGTATATATCTGGGTTTATTAAATTGCAGGAGGTTTGACCAAAAATCAGTGTTGGATATTTTTTAAGGAAGGCAGGCTCATGTGTCATCATGGTTCTCCCTAAAAAGACCTTTGTTTTTCCCCCTTACATTACAATAGATCTTTATTTTGTAGTTCATTATTATTTTTTTTATAAAAACACAACAATTATAAAATAGTTTGTGAAAAGAAAATGTGAAAGAACAACCCAGTAACTTAGGTTTGGTAAACCATTCTCTGCAAACATGTAAAAAAAATAGGTCATTGAAATCCAACACTGCCATTAAGTGCAAAGAGAGAGAGAGAGAGAGAGAAAAATAATTGACAGCACAATTGAGATTCAATTTTAACAAACCACCATTATGGAGATCAGTGATTGCATAGCTCATCTGCATTTAAAAGGACACACCCCAAAACGGCTCATTTTTGCTCACACCTACAAAGTACACTTTTTGATCATCTGTGGTCACATTACTGCTCGTTCGCTTCGCTGCTCTGTTCTCCAACTCGTGTTGTTAACAAGTATAAACAAGGCTTAAGTTGGTTGGCTTACACAGTATCTGAAGCAATAACATTCAGTACAAATGGCTAGTCTGAGAGTGATAAAATAGCCTTTTCTAAGAAGTATTTAATTCACTAAATTTACAACCAACAACCAAGCACATTCTCAGATAATCAACATAGCTGAAACAAAAAAGTAGGCAAAGAAATCCTCTTCCTTAAAACCCAAACAACTCTTCAATAATCACGTATCTACATGTGCACACAGGCAAAATAATTATATTTCAAACGTGACAAAAACCAACACGAACAGTCAAATCCTGCCAGCTGGCACAGCTTGGTGAAATGTAATGCCCAGTCATTGCCTCACCTTAGCTAATGTCCAAAGTTGATTAGGAGCAACCTGCCACCAGCCTCCACAAATCAAGTTTATCATCAAATATTTACCTCACCAAACGGGTAAAGTTATGCACTAAGACTTTTATAAAGGCCGAAATGCTCTTAAAAAACTATTTTCCTGTTTGCTTTCCTGTTGATTTCTGAACCACTCTCATGGGATCTTCTAATTTGTAGAAAAGTAAAACTGGTGCTTATGTGTGTCAAGGTGTTCATTTTCTGTCTGTGCGAGAACATGTTAAGATCTAGTACACCAAAACACGTTTGCCACAATGGTCTACCATCCCTACAGAAAAATCAAGCAAAGACCAGCATAAGCTGTTAGCTGGTTTTAGATGGTTTAAGGTGGCATTAGCTGGTCTAAGCTGGTCCTTCCAGCCTGGCAAAGCTGTTTAAGCTGCTGGGTCAGCTGGTCTTCCAGCCTGACCAGCTAGACCAGCTTAAAAAGTGACCAAAACACAGCTAAACCAGCATGCTACACCAGCAATACCAGCAAAAACCAAGCTGGGAAACCAGCTAAAACCAGCTCACCAGTTTATGCTGGTCTTAGCTGGATTTTTCAGTAGTGATGTTAATCTAGGCTGAACTAGCTGATATTTAAACTATTTGAATCAAGTAAGTGGTGGCTAATCCTTAAGTCTTCATGGTACCCACCTTTCTTGTGTTGAGGGCTGCTACTAGATTTTGGATTGGATGTTGCAGAGGACTTTGGAATGACATCTGACTCTGTTGGGGTAGTTGACTTCCTTGTGGAGTCCATCTTTGTAGGTGTACTGGCTTCAAGGCCCGAATCAGCTTTCGAGGGTGTCACTTGTTCAGTGTTGGGGTCACTGGGATCAGCCTCCAAAACAGCTGAAGGATCTACAATAGAAGAAAAAGAAAATCATTACTACAGAGAGACAAATTCCTCATTCCAAAACTGTGGTAAACATTCAAGCGTGTTCCTTTAACTTAACCAGCTAGATATGTGATCACAAAGCTGTTACACCCCACAGAAATTAAATCCAGACTTCGCATTAATTGATTATGATCTTGATGCCTAAATCAATTCTAGTGTCCTGCTAAAGCGAGGATTCAGCAGATGGGGTGATCTTCCAGTTTCGTTTTCATGCTTAGGTCAACATAGGCCATAAAGTTGGAGTAAGTTGGAATTAAGTTTAATAACAGACTAATACAGGTCAAGAAACTTCCTTGTGGAGAGACAATAACTGATTAAAATCTCAACTTCAGTCTAAATACTGGGGGAACAGTTCACAAGAAAATAGGCATTTATTCAACCTTACGTCTTTTGAAACCTATATATTTTTTTCCATTGTTTTTGAAGCCCCTAGTCAGAAAAAATTGTTTTTGAAAAGTTAAGTTCAAATCCATAATGTCATGCCATGGGTGCACAAGCATGAGGTAAATCAGCTGATCGCCTAGTTTTATACTGATAAGAAAATAAACTGGGTTAGAGTCCGATTTGGTTTTGGCCAACATTACAGAATGATTCACTTACACACTTAAACAGACCATGTATATCAAAATACATGTTACAGATAAGAAATCAGCTCAGTCTAACCAATATGAAAACATCCTGCTCTGACAGTAGAGGACCGGCTGTGCTGTCTGCACCTTCACATGCCTATTCAGCTTCTATGAGGCGGAAGAGCCCTCCTAACAAAAAAACATGAATGGTGGACTGTTTATATGGCAGAAAAAGACCGGGTGCTATGGCACTTGAATGAGGGAAGTTTGTGAGTTTTAGACTGACTAATACTTGGAAGTTTGAACTTGCAATTCAACTTGCCATAAGCCATTTTAAAGACAGATCTCATTGATAAACATGCCTGTCTGTTTTTGACAGCACTAGAGAACGAAATGTGGTGACATGGACTGTGATCAGATCTAGAAAAATTTCTGCCTGTCAATCATTTTGGGTTGTGTCTATTCCAGTGACAAAGTCTGGCAAAATATCCAGAATGTCTTACACATCCTGCAGGTGTGGTTGAGGTGAATTTTTTAGTTGAATTACCGTACTTCAATTGGTAACACCTAAAAAATTAACTTAATTTTTCTCACTTTAAAGGTGCAATGTGTACATTTTTGGAGGATCTCTTAACCGAAATGCAATATAAAATACATAACTATGTTTTCAAGACCTTGCATAATGAACTGTGAAAACAACCTATTTTTGGTCACAAACAAGCTTTTCCTCTACCCTAAAACAGGCAAAACACAGAAAACGGTTTAAATAGAGACTTCAAAGACTAGTGCCAAAAATACAGCACTGATCCTGACGTGTAGAAAGCTTGAGCAATGTTTTTCAAAAATGGAAATAAGAGGGAACAGGGATCCGGAAGCAAACAGCGTCCGTGAAATCAAAGATCGGAAGAGAGGAGGGGGTTAAGAATGAATCTGCATCTCATTGGAGGCCTAATGAATTACCTCATCCTCGACCCCCCCCCCCCCCCACCCAGCCCCTCACCCCGGATGGATGATGCAAGCAGTCATGGTGCCTCTCATGAGGGTGTGAGCGTGGGGACCAGACTCACTGGAAGCTCAGAGTAAACAGCAGCTGCTGGGACACAGCCAGGGAGAGAAAGAGAAAGCGAGGAAAAGAGAAAATAAAGAGAGAGACTGTGAGGGTGCTGTAATGTCCTCTCGCTGTTAAACTTTGTGAGAGAATAGCTAATAAAAAATGAAAACGTATTTAATCACTGCCTGAATATACATTACATATATTAAATATACGTCGTAGTAACATTATTTTCACACAATATAAATAGTATAATTTGATGTAATGTATTATATTCAAGTTATAATTCCCTCTTGGTCTTAACAGGCTTTTAAAAACAGCTATCTATAGAATCTGTCAAATACCGGTAGATGATTTTCAAGACCATAATGTATTATTCACACGTCATGGTCCCATTCAAACCACAACCACAATGAGATTAGATGAAAGTGGGGGCTTTGATAGGTGAAGGTCTCCTCTGTGGCCACAATGTTTTCTTTCAACTAAAGATCTTTAGAATAAAGCCTGGGATACAATTTTTGGTTGTCCCAGATGAAAGATTGCCATTGTAAAACAATCGCTGCAATTTCTGTAATCGTGGCTCTTCATTGGTGGTCTGATGTTGTATAGGGAGGGAGAGAGGTTCAAAGACGGCCATTTTCCAGGTCTTGCGTACGGTAGTTTACTGACAGTGTCAGAAATTCAGCATGATCAACGCACAGTGTGTTTGCTACTATGACCTGCGTACTGGTATTTGTTCACCACTAGCGCATGCTGGTGACGTGCGCTAACGTGTGACCCAGCCGTCAACACTTCTGTGTCATCATCGTATAGTCTACATTATTGTCTTCCACCATGTTTAAACGAGGGATGTGGATTTTATAAAAAAATTCGATTAATCCACTAGTCTGAATACGGAGTACTCGATTAAAGGCGCTCTAAGCGAATTGACGCGTTTTAGACCATAAAACATTTTTTGTTACATACCGGAAACATCTCCTCACTATCTGCTTGCTGCCTGTCCGCTGATCAAACTGTAAAAAAACGCGATCTCTGTAGACAGCCCAGGCTTCACAAACGGCAATATCAACATAGTGGCCAAACCTAGCACCACAAAACAAAACAAAGTATTCCAGCCAATAAACGACAAAAAGGATTTGCGGGTGGGGGTTGGGCGCGTTCATGAAAGCACGAAAGGGAGGGGGAGGAGTTGGCTACGCTCGGTCGGTTTGAAAACAGTTCAAACGTCAACAAAAACTAACGTCTCGCAGATTCGCTTAGAGAGCCTTTAACTGGGGAACGTCATGGTGAAAATAAAAATATTTTTATTAAAAACACTCAAATAAAACTTAATTTTGAAGAAACTATGACAGAACAATGAACACATACTAGATTATTAATTAATTCATGTTTAAATATGAGATGATAACCCATTGAACTTGTGACAGCGCTGTACATTTTGCACCTGACTGACTGTTTTTTCAAAAATCACTGCAATGAATACTTTTAAACCATAGTGCCTCAGTGATGTGAGGTGTGGTCGGCTTCACGGATCAGCAGGTTGCCACGCATTGCGCGGGTGCGCTGACTTATTTGATTGTTTTAGAATCATGCGTGGTAACGTTACTTATGTCACATGCCGGTCGATCATCGATGCCACGTTCGAGTACTCAAGCAATCGAGTACTCTTGCCCATCCCTCGTTTAAACGATCCATGTTGCACTGTGGATATGGTAATGATCTTATAGGAGTGCGAAAAATCCTACAGTGTATTCCGGGCTTAAGAGACGAGGTCTCCTATGTGTCAAGTCCTTCACAAAGATGAAAGCCATAGATGACGTGAAGAGACGGATGCCATTCATAACTTCCTGCTTTATCACCATGCCAGCAGGCTTCCCTTGGGGACTCATGCAATGTGTTAAATATTCAAAGACTTCTGTCATTTAAGTAACAACAAGAGTTTCTTTACACCAATAATCAATTTTCCAGCATGCACCAACATATTAGATTATTAGATTAAATTGTATCCTGCATTAAATTATTTATACTATAGTATTCATGAAATGTAACGAATAATCTTTCTTCATAATGAAAGCCTTTATATTTATGCCTGCTTTGTGTTATTCTTATGTAAATTAAAACTGAACAATAACTGGAACAATATAAGTAACAGCCAAAGTAAATATAAATCAACCCTTCATTTTAGGATTGTCAGAATTCCTAAAAAAAAAAAAAAAAAAAAAACACGGTTAACCAGCATGTACATGACATAAATATCTTAATTTAAAATAGATTCTGTTAAATTCTGCATTCGAGTTGCCAACCCCACCCAACGACTCTGTGGATATCCCAGCAGCAAAAACCTAATTATGAGTTTCACATGTAGACCCAACCTGAGAGCTGGAGCACTTACACAATGTGAACTCACTCCTACCATGGCCAGGACAGCAAGAGAGAATCAGAGCCAAGAAAATCATTCACAAATTAAACATAAGCAAACTGTTATACTGCAAATTAGGCATGAGGCTTAAAATAACACACCAATTGTTACAATTTTTGTTTAACATGTGGTGACTATTTTGGTTAAGACCAGAGACAGGTCATATGACCACATTGTTTTGATTGCACTGTTCTGATCTGTATCTAGCTAATGCAAGCAATGTGCTGGTCAAAAGACGAAGCATAACAAAATACCAATCTGAGGTTGTTACGTCAGTGTTATTTCAAACGGCTGAGTAATCTCTGTTGACCATCCCTGTAAGAGTCTAGGTTAAATGCATCTTTTGTTTGCACTTTTGAAACTTATGACCTTTTGAAATATGTGTCTAGACTTGGAAAACAGCTCTAAATTATAGAAGAACCATGGCACAGTGGGTAGTGAGTGCAGTGCACCTATAGCATATCACAATGGTTGGCAATATATATATATATATATATATATATATATATATATATATATATATATATATATATATATATATATATATATATATATATATATATATATATATATATATATATATATATATATATATATATATATATATATATACACACAGGGCTCAACAAAGGACTGCCCGGTGGCCTGGGGCAAGTGTGAGAGACATTTGGGCCAGTAAAAAGTATTCGGGCAAGTGCTTCACCCTCAGTCACTAAAATATATTTTCATCAATGTATATTGTTTAAAATCTTGGAAGCAGACATTCACTTGGGTAAAACACGACGAAAGAAACAATGCAATATTTTGCAAAATTTGCTGTCAGTTTAAAGGTAAAGCAGAAACGTTAGGAGCCTTTTTTCGTTGGAACATGTCTGTTGTATATGTATACAATTATTTTTGACTTCTGAATTATTATTTTAAAATATGTGACACTGACATTTTTTATTGGGGCCAGTGAAAATTTTGGCAGGGCAAGTGAAAACCTGAACCACTGGCCTGACTGGGCCAGTATAAAAATTTTTTTGCGTTGAGCACTGATATATAATTTAATTTTAGTACTCTAAAAAGTAACATTACAGAATAGATCAGCTGACTGTCATAACAGTCTGTGTACTTCATGATATGATCAACTCTTTCCAGTCCTCTCATGGAAAACAGACTTTAAAACCTGCCTTTGACAACACAGAGGAAGTCTAAAGTGGAGTACAGCTGTTACAGACTAAAGTTAGGACACGACACATCAAGACTGCAAAATAAGGGAGAGTTCCTTATTACATCTCCAGGTTTCCAGTGTAATAAACTTTGAACTTAACACCACCTTAAAGATGATACTGTACGACAAAGAATGTGGCTCAGGTATTTCAAACGTTTTTTAGAAAGATTTTTAGAAAGATTATAACGTTCGGTTTTAAAACCTAGTATGCTGCTTACCTAGACAAAATTTTATGACATAACATAACAGACATGCTCCTGGCACAAATCTAAAGTTTCGATGCTTACGACATCTCGATTTAGCCACATTTTAACTTTCTAACTGGTTTGACTGTACTGACATTACATACACAACCAAACATCCAAAATTTCAAATTTATCTTTAAAACAATGTGTGAACATGTTAAGCCTGAAGTATAGTTCAGTTTTTATGTGTATGCGTGGTTCAGTGTACAGTGCAAGTGATGCAAATTTCATCATATTTGTGTTTAGGTTCTAATCTCAACATTTTGAGCATGCAAAAAATTTTAAGCATAACTTATTATTAGGACACAGTTCACTGGAGGTTGTGGGTGCACAACAACATTTTGGTTTATATAATGTTGAAAAATTATGATTTTTTTGCCACACCACACGTAACTGCAAAAAGCATATCAACCATCATGTTCCATTAAAATATAACAAATGCAACGATCCCAATGTATTCGAGGAATTTCATATTTTAGTACAGTGTCAGTTTGACGCCTTTATTCAATGTGAGAAGCTCTTCTTGTTTCAGGCCTGTGATTTACACCATCTGGGTGCTACACGGGAAAGCAAACCTGACATGATTCAATCTGTATCTGCAGGCATGAGTCCTGGAATCTCGTCACACAGTTCCTTCCCTATCTGCTCTCTCTCTTTCTTCATCTCGCTCGCTCACTCACTCGGCCAAACAGAGGACACACATTCACTGAGGAATGTTTAACATTCTTAGCACTCTGTGGCCACACCAGAAAACACACCATAGTCTGTCAAATTATAGTTTGTAAGGTAGCTTGACCTCTGTCCTCATTTCAACAAACAATTTTTGTCCAGATTTGCATAATGTAAAGCTTTTCCAAAATGTGTAGATCTGTTATGAAGTGAAATAGGATTTCCACTGGCACACAGGGGATTTACTAAATCCTTTTTAAATGCAAACTTTTATGGGCATTGTGAGAAGCAACATTCAGTAAAGCTTATTTGATATTTTTGGCAGCTGAGATTATGTAAATGAAATTAACGATAACCAGGGGTTTAGCAGTCCTTATGCAAAAACCACATGTGGCCTTGAAAATATCTTTGCCTCATATTTTTTTTCAGTTTCTGACAATTAATTACTCCAGAGACACACTTTATAGGCCAGATTTGATGTACTGGAGAAGCGCATCCATTCCTCAGGCTGTTTCAGTTATCACTGGTGCACATGAGTGCTAAAGCTTGTGGTTTGGATTCATAAATTCGAATCATTTGATTATTTTACACCAATTTAACACACTTCTCCAGGCTATTAGTACTCATTTAAAGGTTAATTTCAAATTTGCATAATGCAAAGGTCAAAAACTGTGCTGATTGCTGAACTCGTCTTTTTTGCAGCCTTTAACTTTTGCAAGGAGTCGGTCTCCTCCCCAAAGTGATCTTACAAAGCCAATAATGTTGTCATCCTAAAAAGGCACATTTACATAACGGCTCATTGGTTCAGGGTTTTGGAACTGAATGATACCGTTTGACGGGTGTGACAGAGAGGTGTGTGCATGACTATGTGTTGGGGGGGGGGTCATCATTACATATTACACAACAGAAACTGGCTTTTAAGTTATCGCTGGGTTTCTAAAGAATACCCAATGATACCCATTTACTACCAAACCCATTTATGGCCAACATTTATTGATCACACTAAACTGGCAAAGCCTCCACAATGAGAACACAGGCACTCAGACCCTGACAAACAATACATGTTTAATGTTTTATTGAACCTGAACAGCGCACCTCTTTGAACTTATCTAGAAGAAGAGACAACAGAGCTATTAAATCTAATAAAACATTGATGGACAACATTACTACACTTTTTAGCCACAAAAATAATGATTTGTCCTGAATTAGTGGAAGGTAACATATTAGCTAGGCAGATTCATCTGGACGGCCAATATGATAGACAGAAATGTTAGCTCTTCTGACACTGTTTCTCACACCAATTCTGTATCTTTAGCATGCAAATTTACAAAAAAAAAAAAAAAACACTAAACAGTTGTAACGAATATTAAAGCAGCAGCTAATGAGTGTTTGATTCAGACTTATTAAGCAGGATGAAGTTCGATGAACTTTAATGAATCATCACAATGCAGCCAGATTCTAAGTTTAGCAGAGTGGGACAATAGTGAGGGAGCACCAAACAGTGCCGACAGCTGGGGGTGTAAAATGAAAGGCGGAAGGGGAACCGACACTCGTAGCTGAATGCAGATCTAAAGAAAAGAGAGATTAGAAGATGCTCTTCAAAATTCCTGACAAGGCAGAACGCCACCGAGCAGACCTCATCCAACTAAAAAAACCTCAGCTCCCATTCATGTTGTGGGCTTCACATTGTCTTTTCTCTCAGTCGAGTGAATAAGTGTGAGCTAGCAAGCTTATTGGTTATGTTTTGCCTTTACGATAAGTCCACATCCACACAAAGCCAAAGCTTTCACTATCTGATATTTTATTTCCTCTCAAAAACATGTGTCCTGTGTGAACAAAACGCAGAAAGTCGTAAGGGGGTGACGTAGTGAGGATGCATGTGTCATGGCAACAAGTTACGTTTAAGCTCTTTGTCACAGGGGTTTTAAATACAGAACAACATTAACGATGAGAAATGTCTGGAGAGACAAAAAGAGACAAAATAGCAGAGATCAGGGAGCTCCTTACTATATGTGCATGAAACTGATTGATTACCAGCTTCAAAGATCAGCACGAGTCATGCGCAAGTTTTTGATAAGATCAGAAAATAAATGTATGTGTGTGGCTTGGCTTGACTTCCATTAAGGGAAATAGCAGATGATAAGCTTATCCCAGGGTTCCCATACCTTAGTAAACTTCAATTTCAAGGACCTCTCAAGGACTTTCCAGGTCCAAAACCCCTTAAATTCAAGGACTTAAGCCCAATTTATAGTCGTGTGTAAGTTCTACGTATCTACGGCGTAGGTTATCCGTAGCCTGTACGTAGCTCTGCGTAGCCTGACGTGCACCTCTCAAAATTTTAACTGCGCGTCAGTTCTACGCGGACCGCAAGCGCTGTGATTGGTCCACCAGAACCCCTCCCGTCAGGTAAAAAACTGCGTCAAAGGTATTTCCGTTTGCGACAGTGAAAACAAAGAATGGCCAAGTTGAGGAGTGATTTAACTCAAACTGCAACAAAAGTCACTGTTTATTTACTTCCATCATTGCTGGTCTTCTCAAATCATAAACAACAAGTTGCTGTTTCTTCTTCGTTTCTGGGTTAACTTGCCAAGCTGCTTCTTCTTTGACGGTCGCGCTGCTACTGTGGTTACACACCTGGATACTGCCTACCAGCGGTCTGCGCGCGTGTTTGCACGTCGACGCGGAAGACGACGCAAATATAAATGAAAACCGACGCAGAACCTACGCCATCGCGGCTACACCGTAGAACCTACGCACAACTATAATGAGCCGTTAAATGTGGGGACACATTTCAAGTGACAGCAAGGTTACCTTTAAAGATACATTGTTACAGTTCCCTTTAAGGGAACTCGTGCTGCGTCACTGCGGTGACACTTTGGGGATGCCTCCAAGGGTAAGGGCGTCTGAATGTGTAAATCAAATTCAACAAATGGTGAGGGTTAACGACAAAGACAGGGTGACGCGATCTGAAATATTGCCAAAGACAGCGTTACAGGGACGCAGGAAGTATGGCAAGGGAGACGCAGCGCGTCGTTCCCTTCTCAGGGAAAAACAGTTACATACGTAACCCGAGACATTTTCATGTGTCAAACACAACTATGCAAAAAAGCGTTTTGGTATGAATCAACATTCACATACAGAAGATATAAGCATTTTAGCAACAGTTTAGCAAGTGTGCTTAAAAAGTCTAGATTTTTTATGATATTATCCTACACTATACAGGGAATAATATAGATTTTTATCCAGAAAACTTTTGCATAAAATAGATTCAAGCACTTTCAATGACCTGTATCTATGTATGTATATTTTCAAAAACTTACCAGGACCTTTGATTTTTTTCCCCAGATCCACAAACTTTCAAGGATTTCAAGGACCTGTGGGAACCCTGTTATACATTTTTCTATTTTTTCTATTATCTCCATGTGAAAGGGCTAAAATATATGGATTGTCTGTATACACAAACACGCAAGGGTGTCGGTTTCAGATTTTATCATTTGGGACACACACACAAAAAAATAGCGGATTCAGGCTCCCAAATGACCAGTACAAATCCGACACGAGATTTGTAAAAGTACAGCTAAAAGCGCCTCTGTGTGGATGGCCCCTAAGATGGTAGGACAATAAATGGTAATTAATCAGACTAAAGCCACAAATGGGGCTCTACTTTGATGGATTAAAAGACAGTTAATATGTAACAGGAAACAGTAAATGAAGTCCTCAATGTAAAGGACAAAAGCACAAAGGCAACATCTTGTCCCACTATCTAACAAAAAAGACCATTGAAATAGAAAAAGCATAAGTCTTCAAAGTGATCACCAATTGACAAACACTAAGTTAAGTATGTACCTATTCTCACGCTTAAATGGCATAAATGGAACAGATTTAAGACAATGCTTCTCACAGAGAGATAAATGATAAATTATGCAATAGATGACCAAGTCTGTGAAAATTTCTAGGAATTCTTATACATTGGATTAGATCACCAATGCACAGTATGATCACCATCTTCCTCTGCAACAACATGAAGTTGCATACAAGATATTCAGCAGGGCAATAAACAAGGGAACTGCTAAAATTCAGTGTTAAGGGTGGGTGGAACTGTAATTATTTACCACATAAAGTCGGTTGGGGATAAGGATCAGTTTGGAAAAATCTTCATGACCATGTAAGTCAGTGGCTGCTCTTGCAGTTTCGCACCAAATGAATGCATTTCACACCATGTCAATAATGACACTTCAGTCCAGTTTCTGAGTTTAGAAGAACCTAAAAACATGGGTCTCCGATAAGATAACATCTTGATTTTATTCCCTACGGTAGAAGAACAGTGAACAGCATATGGTTTTACTTATTAGGTTTAGTCACTGATGCTGTCATATTAAAAAACTTGTTTGTTTTCTTCCGTTTCAAGTACTTGATCAGTCGCTTGAATCAATGGGTTTCGACTTTAATGATCTTTTATTTTATGCTACAGGTTGCAAAGCGCATGAGCGAGGCACAGAAGTACTGCACTATAAAACAGCGTTAGTTTTTATGCAAGTCTGTTCAATTACATTAAATCATTGCGTAAACACGCGACCAGGGTAAACAAATATCTGATGCACTGTCCATCCATTCAGCACGCATTGCGTAATTCCCGCGTGAATATCTGATGATTCAACACGTCACGTCAGCCCCCCCAACACGTCATACCCTGGATATGATGACGACATAACAAACCAGTAATGGAGAATATTAGGTGGTCTCGTCCAATATAAATTAAAATAAAAATACTTGTATGAAACTAATTAGATCTGATACTAACTGATATCCAGGGAGTTTCATAAGGGAATGAATTACATATGCACAAAATCAGATTATGGGGGTGATTATTAAGAACTGAACCAGAATGCATTAATTCCTGAGTATCTTGGAAAAGTTAACCTTACATGTAGCAGGTTTAATATTGTTCTTGTTCTAGTATTATATATTCAGCGTACATTAATAAGATGAAAGGTTTATGGATTTCTATCTTACACACCATGGTAATCATATTGAGGTACACAGATTACGGGACAATATTTAGAATAAACTACATATACTTACGTGCTTCCGATGGTGTCACCTGATTCATCCCCAGCTGTGTGTCAATATCTTTGCTTTCCATGTGTTGCGTTAAATCATGCGGATTTTCTCGCTAGACATGTATTCATTCCTTCACTGAGACACGGAAACTTCCTCTGATCGTTCCGGTGTCCAAAGGCACACGAGACCGATCCCCGTTTCCACTTGAGGCGCGACAAAAATCCCCGAAACAATCAGACGGAAGAATTTACAAAAACAATGTTAAGTATGAGATAGACGTATGTATATCCAGACATAAAAGTCCAATCAAGAATTCCCGTATGTTGTTCCCGGTGTGTGTAAATAAACTTCGTGACTATGAGCGGACGCAGTCGCTCCCCTCTGCCGCTCTGAGGTGATGATGATGGCACGCACGCTGCTCAGCTCATTGCGAGCTGAAGATCGGCCCATCTCGGCCTTCGGGTTGGGCTGTACCATTATGTCGATTAGGGGTGGATTCAAAATAATAGCACTTCCTTATTATCAAATGTGGTTAATTTGCACTTTCTAAATATTAAAATTATTTAAATGACAACTTTAGAAATTTATATTTTTGTATTTTTTACACAAAGAAGCCCGTATCTCTTTAAATACTAGTAACTATTTTACCTTTCTACCTGCTTTGTGTTTCAGGTGTACGCATGCCTGCGTCTCCAAAATGTTTTTTTTTTTTGCGTCTCCAAAATGTTAAAACAGACTATTTTAAAACTAAAAAAGCAAATAACCTTGTATCGTGCTTTAAAATGCCTATATTAAGAGACACAATTCCTATTATGTATATGGATATAAATATATGTATACGGAGGTATTTATAAATACAATCTAAATTTAACTCAGAAATAGTTAGGGGTTAAAATCATATACACGTTAAATTAAATTGAAGGTGGTGAAAAGTGGGTAACTTGTAAGGGTTACATTAGTTGTTATGTTAGTTATTGTGTGGATAAGCAAATTGCTCAAATGAATGTAATTAAAACTAAATAAAAAAGTTATATTAATAATAATCTTATTGCATCATAATAACAAATTATGTTTTATTTTTAATTGACTTGAAAAACCTGACCAAATACATCTTACATTATGTTGAAGCTGCTTGCCACCTGTAGAGTCCAGCTGGCATTTGCTCAAGAGGGGATAAGAGTGGAGGTTACTGGAGAGGGGGATTGGTGTTTGAGCAAGATTGTGGGGTGCAAATGGCACGCTTGAGAGGGGACATCCCGTCCCGTGAATAGACCGGTGGGGCTCCTTTGTGCAGCTGTTGGCCTGTGTTAGCACAAACCCCCAAGAGCCACCTGTCACTACTGCAACTGGACAGAGTGGTTGAGGGAACCCTGAAAGGGTGAGCCTACCAGATCACAAAGAACTGCATCAAAATATGTGGGTATATAAGTGTTTTTTGTCAGGAAAGTATAAAGGAGTTTTCATTTTTGACAACTATCCCTTTAAATCCATTGCAGAGTGCATTAAACAAGATTTATTTTGCAAAGCTTCAGAAAAATGTGGATGTAAAAATTAAAAGTAGCAACTACTCTGCAGTCTTTGTTGGTACATTTTAAATCCCTTTTTTTCAGTAACTTAGTGTTCTGCTATTGCGTTGTTTGTGCGCTATAATCCGATTATTGTCTGTTTATGCAACTTTATTCATTAACCCTTCGTAATGACTACTAAAATAATGAGGTTAAAATAAGGAGCATTGTGAACTAGAAACCTACACAGACATGCACCCACGCACACACACAAAATATTTATGTCATTGTGGGCGTACACAAACTTAACACATTCTGGGCAATATTTTAATGCCTTTGTTGACTTGATAGCTGTCTCCTAAAACTGAGGACTGGGGGATATCCAACTTTGGGGTAGCTAAACAAGGCTCTGATATAATCAAATTAGATTTAGGTACAGCAATTACACAGATCTCTTGAGTAGAAAGCGAGAAACAAATCTAGTTTAATTGTTTTGCCAAGGGAGGAAAGCATGAGTTTAGACATCTTTGAGTCTTGTTCTTTATTTACACTTCTGTTATGCAGATAGGGTGCACACCCATAGTTTCACTAATGCTGCACATGACCAGTAAACATAGATTCAAATCTATAGTTATAAATAGGAACGAGAGAATTCTCAAAATTTAATTGAAAATAAAAAAGATGGTTAAAATAGGGTTCAAGATCAGCATACTCCAATACAGATGTCTTCAGTTTAAAATGATTTGACCTTTTGGAGTTTGTTACATTGCATCCTATTTACATATTTAGAAATGTTTTAACCAAGTATTTATACATGGTGAGACTCAAGTCATTCTGAAGAAGCTTCCTGCCTTGAAGAATCCCGGGGTCAGCATCTCTGCATGGTCAGGGTCATCACTGGCCCCTTAATGAAATCACAAAAACAAGAATGCCCAATGCATCTTCCCACAGTTGCAATCTACCATAAGTATGTTTCTATTTAAGGAAAGTGGCATTAACATGTTATTGAGAAAACATTAAAAAGTTGCTTGCAAACGAGGAATCAGTTTCATACCATAGTAGACCCGGGTAGTTTGTCTGTAATCAATTTCCTCCAGTCAGCTGCGGTGCAGGTCAAATGTTCCATGACATTGGATTTTATAAATGAAGGTGATGAAATGATGTAGATCTACAGCAAACAATGGTACAAATGGTTCGCAAATATTAATGATTGATGGGAAAAGTAAGTCTTTGTAAACTGTGGGAAGCTTTTCAAAAAAGACAATCACAAAAGTTATTCCCAATATTTTTCATTTTTATTTATTAAACTTATAGTAAATATCACGGGCCAGTCTAAATCGTTTCATCAGTTTGTTTTTGATTACAAAAAAGCCAACTAAGATTAACAAAGCAATTTCTATTTGAATATATCTCAAGTGAAAAGCCAAGATAAACTGCATTGTTTATAAATATGGATTTCAAAAACTCTACAGTTTAAACTCTCAAGTTCGACTCTGCTTTTTTTATTACATAAAGGATAATAAAAATTGGCAGACTGAACATTAAATCTTCGAAAGGGGAAAGAAATGTATATCTTCTTATTGCACTGTAAAACCTAACAGTTAACTTAACTCAAACCATTTAAGTAAACCGGTTGCATTAGACCATTTAAGTTTTAAAACACATAAATTTACTGTGAACTTGAGTCATGTGCAATTATGCACTTTTATTTAAGTAGTGTTAACTTAAATATAAGTTCATAACTGCATATGACTCAATTTGTTTAAGTTCACAGTACTCACATATATGTGTTTTAAAACTAATGCAACCGCTTTACTTAAATGGTTTGGGTTGAGTTAACTTTTAGGTTTTACAGTGTGTGATATCTTCTCTTTAAACCTGCATTAAAAAGTGACCAATCAAGTTAAGTTTCCAGCCCAAAACACTTCTAGAGGCCAAAGCCATGTCAGAATTTGAATGGCAGTGAACAGTGAATGACAAATCACGTTGTCCTTGTGCAAACAGAACCATGGCAGTACAATTAAAGTATTTAGCTCTCCAATAGTCTCCCTGTTCAAAACAAAAACAAGTCCTCTCGTGCTTTTCCAATCTTATGTTAAAAATGAATGCAATTTTTTTATTTTGGAGGATCAGGACTTTTGGCGTATTGAAGCACTTAGTTGTCACTAAAACAGATACCAAAATGAGTTCACTTTTCCAGAAGTGCTTGAAATGGAGAGTCATGGTATGTTTGTGTAAGTTCCACAAATTGAATAACGTGGACTGCAAACCTTTACACAGAGGAAATCAGTGGAAAATGGCCCATAATTCTTCACGTTCATCTTTTCCAAATTAAATCATAAAATCAATACATGCAATAGCATTATATATTTTCCAAAGCCTTGTCCGATGAGTTCCTCAGCACCCATAGCACCCCATTAAATCTCTGTTATAGCACAGAGCTATGGGACACGCAAATAGCGTTCCTCCCACAGACCCATTTCCAAAGCCATGGTTTGATCATTCCACTTTAACTCCTTGTGGGCCGGCATTGCAGTGAGTGACCACAGCCCCCATTTTTGACCTAATGCAGCCCCACCCCCTACTGACCCATCCAAAGAACCACTCATTCATTACCATGACAATATTGTACTTACTGGGAAGAGAGAGAATAAAAAAGAAACAGACCCTTTGTGACCCTATTTCAGTCCCCACTGGATCCATTTAAAAGCTTAAATACCTCTTAAAAATGTCTTGCCTGTTGAAATATAGCCTATTGGTACATTTTAAGTTACAGCTTTAATGCAAGGAGTGACTTCTTCTGGAAATAATGTAAAATCCATGCAGGGAACGTCTGTGCACTGCAGATGCAAAATTGTCCGTCCTGTAGCTAAAACAGGACTGCAGCGACAGATCACACTCATTTGACATGCTTGAGTTGCAGAAGACTCGGCTAAGATAAGCAACAGAGAAAAGGTCAAATAACTATCATTGCTGCTTCATTACACAATCATTACAGTCATTCAGACACGCATGTTAAAGTGCGTTTACTAATGCAAACATATAGCAGCATACTCAGACTCTCTGCTGTTTCTACTATGCAGGATGGAAGTTCAAAAAGTCTCTGGACCTGACACATGAGCTATTGAACTGTTAAGAGTGGCACAGGTTTGAATCCGGATTGTTATTTCCTCATTCACAACATTTTCTTTCCTCTCTCTTTTTCCTACAACAATGAAAAGGCAAAAACTTGCTGGAGCTTTGCCAGATTTCATCCCATACTGTTACTTCCTGTCAGCTGTAGGGGTCCAACGCTACAGCCGTAATTTTCCATGCACTTAATTTCATCTTTTTAAAGTAGACAACTTGTTTTATAAAACTCAAGGATCTAAAGTAGTAATACAGATTTTTTAAATGTGGATAATGTCAATGATAAAGAAAATTATTATTATTATTAAAAATGATGTTTATAATTGTATATTTGGCAGTCGCATTTATCAAAGCACCTTGCAGTGCATTACAGGGTATACATTTTTATTTGTATGTGTGTTCACCTGAGTTCCAACCTTTGACCTTTTGCGCTGTTAAATCAATGCTCTACCACCACTGAGCAAATATACAGGGAATGGAGATGCTCAGAAGTCTTTATTATTCCACATTTAAAGGGTCTATTGCATCACCAGCTTGCACAAAAGAGAGCCAGAAAGATCTTCTTAAAGGAAAACACCACCATTTTTCAATATTTTACTATGTTCTTACCTCAACTTAGATTAATTAATACATACCTATCTTTTTCAATGCATGCACTTTTAATCTTTGTACAATGCCATATGAGTGTGTTACCCCCAATTTCCACCGACTGCGGAAAGGCTGCGGATCGGCTGCGGAACGGCAGCAGAGTCAATCGGTTTCCATTCAAGTCAATGTGTGTATTTCCACTGACTGCGCTCCGAATCCGTCACAGCTCCGGCCATCCGCAGCCCTCCGGCACAAATACGCAGAGCTTCTATTTTTGACGGATGCCGGATAGCTCCGCAGGGTGGAGCCATGACTTTATCGCGTGATCATACCTGAATTCGCGAGATCTCGTGTTTTTTTCCTTTATTAAATCTTTGCAATACAAACATTACAAAGTCATTAATATAGAAACAACAAATAATAGACAAGAACAGAGCCAGGGGTAGTTAAATGATAAAGTATATGGTATAATAAATACATTAAAGATAGAGCATAAATAAATGGTTTTAGCAGCTTTCTTATTTTTTTGAATTTTGGATGGATTTGATGTACTGCTCTGTCTACGCGAGATCTGCAGCCGCTCCGCAGTTGGTGGAAATCCGGCGTTAGCATTTAGCCTAGCCCCATTCATTCCTATGGCTCCAAACAGGGATGAATTTAGAAGCCACCAAACACTTCCATGTTTTCCCTATTTAAAGACTGTTACATGAGTAGTTACACGAGTAAGTATGGTGGCACAAAATAAAACTTTTGTTTGGAGCCATAGGAATGAATGGGGCTAGGCTAAATGCTAACACTTTTAAGAAGTGCTGTAAAAAGATTAAAAGTGCACGTATTGAAAAAAGATAGGTGTGTATTCATTCATCTAAGTTGAGGTAAGAACATAGTAAAATATCGAAAAACGGTGGTGTTTTCCTTTAATAGTGAGAAGGTGAATGAAAACGCTAAATAGCATACACAGAAAAGGTCACAAATGATGAGAAAATACATAGCAAAGGAAAACATCTATGGCCAAAGTATAAATCTCCGGCATGGAGGTGTCTGCTTCACATGCCACTGTTTCACAAATATGTGGACAGCTTTGAACTACAACCAGATTTCAAGGGCAAACTATACTCTGCCAGCCAATATACTTGCCAAGTCATTAAAGGGCAATTTTCCAGTGATGTAAAATCAATTAAAGGGAAACAGTAAAATTGGACCAGCATTGTGCGTCAGTGGAAAATGTCTTGCTCTCTTTAGCTAAATCGGAAAACCGCAGACAAGCGAATAACATCCCAGTTTAAATAAATTAAGGCAGATTACAGACTAGATGCCATACAAACTCCCACTGAAGATTTAAGACTGTTATGGTAAAGGATCAAATCTCATTCTGTCCATTTTAGAGTTCAGAATAAGAGCCACTTTGTTGCGAAGAGATTGTGGATTAAGACAGAAATAGTTGTCAGGAAGTCCTCTTAGTACCGAAGAGGTGCTATGAGAGCTCATGTTAATTTTTTAGCACAATTAAGATATTATACTTTTTGGTTTCTCATACTATTTTCTGTAAAAAAGGGACTATTTTGTACAAACCGCCCAGTGAAGCCATGCTATGGCTCTGTAAAATGATAAACCCAGTGGCTTGTTGCATAAACTTATTATAGTTTTTAAAGTTATTTTTTCTTCAAAACAATTGTTTTAAAGGCAGGGTGCCGAGTACCGAAACACACTTGTACCCAATCAACAGTAAGGGGCATGTCTACTGACATCGTTGCCTGGGTTGTGTATGTGTGGGACGGAGAAGAAGGTCCAGATTCAATTGAGGTAGGGACGTGCTTGTTTATGTGATTTCAAATATCAACATTGGCTTTCAGAGATCAGGCACCCCACCTTTAAGTGTTACATAAAATGATAGTTTGGTCTAATTTAATTTCAAGTAGAAGGACTGATTAGCCCTAACAAACTGCTGGTTACTTTATAGCTATGTTTATGCAACCGGCCATTGATCTCATCCTGTATGTCATTTGTAAATGCATGCATGACACAGATAAAAAGCCTGATCTCCAAATAAGAACCAGAGGACTGTGATGTATTGTAATAAAATTGATTCAATGCACTCAATGTGTTGAAAGAATAGAGAAGCCTAGCCCATTGATTAGGTCATCTCCTTTAGAAAGTAAATGTGTGATTAAGTACTTCATGTTCTTGCTTGATCATTGAAGTGGCAATGAGACGATGATCACAGTCACATAAACCCTAGAGAGAAAAACATCCATGCGGTAAGTACTAACATGGTCTTTAACCCGGAGGCCGGGGTAATAGTGTGACGTAGTGGCTGTTGCTATGGTAGCATCAACAGTTTGAAAACAAAAGGGCGGCATGGATGTATTTTTTAGATTAGTCTTAGTGCATGCCATCACTTCTTCCAGGAGGCCTATGAACCACCCACCTGGCATCTGCCAGTACAGTCAAATCACTGCACACTGAGAAATGTCAATAACACTAGTGAGATTGTTCACACTGGGAAAATGATGACATAATGTGCTGTGTACACGAGGATGTTTTCCACTGCGCATGAGATAGTATACTGAAGTATTTCAAGCCCACCATTAAAAAAATTACAAATATGCATCAGCTTGGATTGTTACCATTTTACATATATTGTACAATATAAGAAATAACAGCACAGTTTGATCATTAAAATAAAAAATCTTGCTTCATTAAATATGCATAAAGAACAAAGCAGGCAATTTCACAGGCTTATAAAATAACTAAATTAAAACATGTATTTCCAAGACAAACTATTAATCAAACTTGTTTCACTGTTAGTAGTATTTTAAGCTAACGGTCAGTATAAGATTGCACAATTCATAAATACAAATACATATTCTTTGTACCCTAATACATATGAAACATTTTCACATAATAAATGTTTTGATAAAGATTTCACAGAAAAATATATACTGAATCTTATTACATTATTCAACAGGTTATTCCTGAGAAAGTTCACATACACGGTCATAAAAAAATGTACAAACTGGCCCCAAGCTGACACTGGGGCACTAAAAAAGTCTTAATTTGCACCATTTAGGTACAGTTTTGTATATATTTGGTACTGCTGACATACTAATATGAAATTTAAGGTGCAAAAGTGTACTTTTTGAAAGGTTTCTGCCCCAATGACAGCTAGGGATAATTTTCTGACCATTTATGTTTCTGACAGTGGATTTCTTTTCTTGAAATGAATGTCTTTTATCGTAGTGTCACTTGATAACAGTGCCAAATAAAAGGGCAGACTATAAATTGCAAACTCACTGAGCTCATATCCTTAAAAAAAAAGAACTAGATTAAGTCTGGTGTGTTAAAGAAGGGTGTCTTCACCGTCCTCCTTAACTGGACTGAGACATGACTTTCTCTGTTTGGAAATAGCAGCCCACAAGCGACACAGCATCCCACCTCTGAAAAACATACATGAATAGATTTCTTACTGCAAGTTTTTTTTTTTACATATGTGTGCTTACAACAGGATTAACTTACTTGATGCCACAGTAATGTAAGTCATCTCTGCATGTGAGATGGATGAGACAATCCAAGGTGAAGTCATGATAAACAAGCTTAAAGATAAAAGCATAAGATTACATCAACACGGTTTACCTTCAACACATTACATTCATGTTTTCAAAATATGTGTTTGTTGCGTCATGTGAACCATGTGTTTTGTCAAAATAAGTGCTTTCTGCACACACGTCAAAACCGTTTATGATAAAAGAGACGCTCACGTTCACAAAATACACGCAAGACACTCCATTAACAGTAAACTCTGATTACGCATGAGATTATGCAAGTGTCTGGCAAAAGCGAGGGTCTCTTTTATCATAAACCCTTTTGACGTGTGTGCAGCAGGCACTTATTTCACAAAACACGTGATGCTCATAGGATCACTTAACGCGCAGAACACACACGACGGGCTACATAAATGTGGTGACAAACTTCGCATCGATCACCCTTGAAAACAAAGAAGTCACCGGCCGCCACTGGTCTCCAACCCTTTTGTGAGCAAGGGCTACCACAATGAATAAAACTGGAAAAAATTGATAAAAATCTGGAGGGCTGCTTTTATTTTGTTACTTGTTGATGTAAAGAAGCCAAGCTATTATAAAAATATGTATTAAATCAATATTAAAATTTAGGCTTTCAATAGAATTTGCTTTGGCAGGCAACTCACAGACTCAGTGTGGGCAACCCGGTGCCTGTAAGCACTAAGTTGGAGACCACTGATGTAAAATAACTATGCAAAAGCTGCTAAATGCCACCTCAGTCAAAAATAAGATAACGATATTAACCAAATGCTTTCAGCATCTTTATCAAAAAACATTAGGAAAAAAGTTTTTTGGCAAAATCTGTTAAACGCTATGTTAATTTTTAAGCAAAGTCCTCTAAGTGCACAGATGAAGAATTAAATGAACAATGGTATGCGGTCATCAAGGTGCAATATTTTTTTAGCCGGTTAAAGGAGATTTAAAGAATATATTAGAATACTGACCAAATTTTTGAGCCTTTTACCTTTCAGAAAGGATAGTGAAGAGTGACTGAAGACTTTTGGAGATTTACGTACTTGGAGGGTTTTGCAGCGAAATAGTAAAATTGTCAAACACCAATAGAATGCCTTAAGTGACATTTGTGAACATAATGACTAATTACCTTTTCATTTCCATTAAAATTTAATTACTGAACTTAAACATTAGAACCTAATAAAAAAATGCTTCAAAGGTCCACTTACAATGTCAATGGTTTTCTCATCCACAGGGACACTTTTTAACCAGCGGACCATAGCGTTGTTCTGGGGATTGGGGGATATTTTCTTATCTGTGGGGGAAAAACGATCATACTTACACATTGGCTGCAAGACAAACTAAATAACATAAACTGATACTAACGTGATACATCAATTAATACAAATAATTTGAATTCTTTCCCAGTGATATGGCATTACTGCAAAAAGACCTACGACAAAAATTATAGAGCCGTGTTTCCGAATCATTTGTCTCTCCTATCGCCAGCAGAACAATAGTATTATATCAACTATATACACAGACTGAAAACACAAGGCCTGAGGGTCAGGCTTAAACTAGGGATAGTCTAGGTTGGGTAACAGATGACACAACATCTCCATTGTAGCAAAACTACTGCCTTAACTAAACTCATGCAGTGGCATGTGGAGTCTTGATATGATCATTTTACACTCATCGTTCCTTGGCCACACCTCAGGAGAGAACTGCCTTTCATACAGAAGAAGCTGTTCACATGTTTACGTAGAAAACGAGTGACGGAAGTTATCATGAAGAAACCAATGCAGTATAAATTGTCCCTGGGTAATAAAAAGGAAGTAACCTGTAGCAGCAGAGGAAGCTTTGACCTCCAGGGTGTTGATTTCTGTTTGTTTCATTTGAAGCGAGTTCCTGAGAAGTTCCTGGAATTCCTTCTCCTTTTCATTCAACTGAAGCAGCAACCTGGAACACAGCATAAAAAACTATTTTCATTTACTGCCCTCTTGTGGTGACATTTTTAGACGTGCATACAGGTGTATCTTTATCATACAGTTCCAGTAATGTTGCATTCCATCTTCACTGCAATCAGGAATAACAATCCCACTAGGTATTGCGAATGACATGATAACAATTTCTAATAAAAACATAAAGCCAAACATTAAAATGTATAAAAGAGCATCATTTAGAAAGGTACAGTTAAATGTCTGATACCTCCTGGACTCAAGTCGGAGTTCGGACAGCTCCTTTGTGAGTGAGGAGTGACTGGAGACAAGATTCTTGGTAAGTTTCTCATCACTCTCTTCAGATCTCTGAGGGATATCAGATTCCTCATTGAGCGTTATGAGGGGAATAACATTTTCCCTAGGATCAGCCTCAACGGGTTGCTCTGTTTCTATAGAGCTTTCCTCGTTTTCAAACGATGACTGTAGCTGAAGCTTGAGCTCTGAGAAACACATGGAAATGGGTTTGTGAAAGTGTGTGAGTAGCACAGCATTCAATGGTGCAATGGAGGCAATATAGATTATACAAGGACTATGTCACTTCTCAGCAGGTGCTTTTTCATACCTGGGAGCAGAACTGTAATGGCATCCTGTACAGCCTGTCTCAGCAAGTTGTCCAAAGCAAACATCCAATGAGGTTTAATCTGCTGTTTCTTCAAAACCTTCTTTACCTACAAACACAAGCAGCACTTCATTAACTTTATTTAATATTTCGAAAAATTTGGATTTTCAGAAAAAAGCAATAATCATGATTTGCTAATGAGTGGTTGCTAGGGTGTTGCTGTGCTGCTTTTCCCAACCGTGAAGGTACACAAACAGTGCACATTTAGGATGTTTCCCACATCTGACCCCACTATTTCTCTCACAGAGGCTGTGTCCAAATAACATCCATTTTTAGTGGTGTCCGAAATCATAGTGAACATTATTGAGTGCACCATATAGTGAATGAGGGGATAAGGGGATATTTCGGACATAGCCTGAGTCTCTATTTATGAGCTGGTGAATAGATTCAGGTGTGTTCGAATATAAAGGGTTTGAAAATGTGTGGTGTGCCTCCAGGAAAACTTCCCAGGGTTGGGAAACACTCTGTATGGGGTTTAAATGTTATTAATGGAGTTTCTCCATTGCATAGTACCCCCTGTTTTGGTTTGGGTAAGGTCGTGCTCACCTGACTTTGGCTTGGTTAGCTTTTCCATCGAGTTTAGTAACACTTCGGAGTGGGAGGGATTATAGACGTGTCTTTATATTTGCGCTGCCTACTGCTCTGACATCATACAAGTGAGAGCGTCATTGTACATTCCCATACATGTATTTATTTCTCAGTCCATCACAAAATAAAAATTGACCACCACAAATAGATGTTTGCACATTGCGTATTTCACTACCTTTGTCTCACATGACAGTTTCTGTACAAACACCCATGGCATCAGTTATGAAGTTCCTGATTCTCAACATGTGGATGTTTTTCCATCGCTAAAAGGGAGTTTGGGAACTTACAGCGAAGCACAGATGACACCAGGTTTTAGTCGAGACTGCGCAAGCTAGCATGAAGGTAAAGCTAATCTTTTACATTATAGTGATGACGCTGGTAGTGACGATTCTTTCAGACCAATCAGTGATCTTCAGTGTTTTCGCATCACGTTTTGTTATCAGCTCGGGTCGCTTGGAACCCCAACCAAGGTGGTACTAAAAAAAGTATTGGGTACTACATACTGCACCCAATGGAAAAGCCCACAAAAGTAATTTGACCCGACCCAAACCAAACCAAAGCGTGGGGTACTATGCAATGGAAAAGCGCCATTAGTGCCTTTCTATGGTGTTTTTGAGGATATCTTCTTTGGCTACACAAATTAAAGGATTTTTTGGCCAATTTTATTGTTTGAATCAATTCACCTTAGAAATAGCAAGGTTTTTACTGTTTTCTACAAAAATATAACCTAGATATCTGTAATATTGCATGATGAAATCAATGTCAAATCACACACACACAAATGCATGATTCACGAGAGACTCATTTTCAGGAATGAGTTTATCCAAAAAAAAAAAAAAAAAATCACACCACTGAAATTAGATCATGAAACTTTAGCTTGGATTTCTGGCCTCTAGTTTGTTGAAGACTGTGCAAGCATGTAAAATTAAAGTAAACTGAAAGTAAATCACATACTGCATCCTGAAAGCTAAAGAGCGCCGCCTGTAGGCTGCTGAGGGGCACGGCACCGTTCAGTAGGGTGGAGCGCAACTTTAGCAGGCTATTAGTCAGGTGTCTCTTGTCTGGAGAGCGGATGTTCTCTCCTAGGTAGCCAATCAGCTCGCTGATGTGATCTGAGGTGATACCGTGCTCCTCTGTCTGGAAGATGGGAAAAAAGATAAGCATGTTTTCAAACATGCCTCAGTTTAGAAATATTTAGACCTTTGAAAAGAAATGCTGGTGGTTTGGCAGCATTCCACGTCATATACTTGAGATGTTTCCAAGATAAAGTGACACAGTGGTGTGTGTGTGAATGTACCTGCGGCAATGTTTCCTGAATGTTTTGAATCACGTCATTGATGTACTCAGTTAGAATTCTGTTTAGTGTGTCTCTCCTTTCGCTGTCCTTTCTCAACATGAACAGACCTAAATTCTCCCCAGAGCCGGATGGGCTTGTCGTCATGTCTCCTTGGGGCTCATCTGGCACCCTACCAACAGGAAATGCATACAAATATCCAAACATGTGCATATAGATATATACATCATTTTAGGAACTACGAGTGTGCTAAAGTCAGTATGTAAATCTGGGGTTGGAAGCGTTGACTCACGCCAAGAAGCTGCTGGAACTGGAAGGACTTGCGGCGATGTCATTTACTTTGAGAAGAGGTGTGGTCCTCCTCACATCAAAAGAGTTGGACAATTCACTGTGGTCAACGTCTGCGTTTTCCACGCGCAAAGCGATGGGTACAGACATGCTCCTGTGAAAGTCTGCAATAACAAACAAAAACATATAAACTCGCATGATTAATTTTTAAGACACCATGGCTATCAGGCAATGTGTGTTAGCGGTGACGTCATCTATATGAGAATAAAGGTTGTCAACATAAACTAAAAGATACTTTATATACTCTTCAAATGCCTTAAAAGGCCTTGCACTTTTGACTATATACAGTACTGTGCAAAAGTCTTAGGCCATCCCCACCAGACTTGTTGTTTTAAAAGTTTTATTGTCCATCCATATTTATTTTTCAATCTATTTTATTAAGATACAAACAGAAAATACAGGAAATATGTACAAAAAAAATTATTTCTTTTAAGCATCATCAGTGTTCAGTGTGACCTCTCTTGGCACTAAACAAATCTTAAGTGTTTTTGAGCAGAATGAAGTAAAAAGACTAATTTCTTTAAAATTAGGATTTAATTTTATTTAGGTTTAAAAGATCCTGCAGTTTTCTGCTATTGCTCAAGTGGAAGGGGAGTTTACCCTCAAAACTTGATACATCAGTTTACATTTTTATACAGTTTTTAATACTATATACACATTTTCTGCATTTTCTGGATGTATTATATTAAAGAGACTAAGAAACAATTATATATGATCACTATAACATTGCAACAACAAATCTAATTCTGGCATGGTGGCTTTTGCACAGTACTGTATGTATGTTTTTGAAACATGGGGTCAGAGCCTTCTGCTTGACCTCAATTCTCTTATATTGGCCAATTTAAATGTTTTGGTTAACTATTCCTGTAAAGAAACTGTATGTAGGTTTCTGACTGTACAAAATAAAAAAGTACTACAATATATTTAGGAAACATCCTTAGTTCACATATCTGTTTCTCTGAAAAACAATGTGGTTGCCAGTTTTTACTTAAATGCGACCTCCAGTGGACGCAACTCCAAAAATGAGCCGCAGATTGAGTTATAAAAATCCACTTGTGTGGGTTTGTAATTTGCAGACAACAAAACGTCTCCAATATTTCGAATTTAAACTGCGTTACCAAATTTAACCACTAGAAGTTGCAGCTCCTTTAAAGGTGCAATGTGTAACTTTTATAAGGATCTCTTGACAGAAATGCAATATAATATACATAACTATATTATCAGTGGTGTATAAAGACACTATGAAATGAACTGTATTGTTTTTATTACCTTAGAATGAGTCATTATATCTACATACATGGAAGTTGCTGTCAGGTTTTTACAGTAGCCCTAAATGGACAAACTGTTCTATAAAGCGCGTTTTTTACTATGTTGTTAAGCATGTTTGTCCCATAGACTGTAAAAAAAGATGGACGACCCGACACGGCGCTGACATTTTAGGTCTTGAGTCTGCGCAGGAGCGATTTTGGAACCAGTCCTGTGCAGTAGTGTGCAGGAAGTAAAGCAGCAAAATCAAAGCCCCGCCTTCGCAGAATGCGCATATAACAGCTGTCAATCATGAAATGACACCACCATTTTTACGCCATTAAATAACTAACTAAAAACAAGCTTCTTTTAAAAACAAACACTTGAAATTTACATCAGCGTGATAAAACTACAGTAGTTGACAGAAACCAGCTTCAGAAAAAAAGATACTTAAAGTGTAATTAAATTGTTTAGATGGTCTCAAGTCTCATTGAATAACATGGGAGAGGTGGGGTTTATGACCTATACTAGGACCAGACACAGGGGGGCGATCGAGACGTTTTGGCTTTACTTTTCAGGGCATGTGCAGCGTGCTTGGTTTGTCCTGTGGCTGCTACCGTAGCTTCACTATGCTTTTTGAAAGGAAGGGGTGAGCTGTGGACGTGAGCCATTGGTTGAAATTCACAATCTCACCACTAGATGCCTCTAAAATCTACACACTGTACCTTTAAAGAGGCCAGATTTAAAATCCCCTGTGTTTTCACCATTTATATTTACAAGGGTCTAGAGACAAAGTTATTAGCTCACCATGAGGTTCTTTCAGGAGGTTATCTGTCTGAAGTTTGGCTTTTTTTCTTGCGCTGCCCTTCAGAAAGCTGTTCTTTGAGAGCTCAGAAGCCGTGGCCCTCTTATCTGGGTTGGGTTCAAAGCAGCACATGATGAAACCTTTAGCCTCCTCTGACATGCACTCTGGCACCGTGGGGTGGATCTTAAACATGCCCACCTGCAGGGGTACAAACCCGGTGTGATTTGAGGTCAATCAAATAGTATGCAATGACAGCTTGAGATGATAGCAATGTCCACATGTAATGTGGCTAAGGAATGTAAATAAGCCTCACAGTTTTTTTAAAGTAGTTATATAACAGTCTTTATATAATAATTCGTTTCAGATGTGGATACCGATTGGTCAGCTGTGCAAAAATAGTAACAGCTATGATGCAAAACTGTGCAGCACCCCTATTGTGTTTGTTGCATAACAGTGTTTTGTATATTCATATAGTGGCCTGTGATGAGAGTCTCACAAAATGCTTCTTTACTGGGTGTATGGGGGCTGGGACCCTAAATTGTAGACCGGACTGGAGGTTTGTGAAGGTATTTTAGGGAGCATGTATCTGAAACATATATCCATTTAAGCTTAAAAGCACACTAACCTTAAACATGGCCGCCTGAGGACTCCCCAGTTCGTGAAAAGGTGGTTTCCCCGTGGCCATTTCTATGATGGTGCATCCCAGAGACCAGATATCGGCTGGTTTCCCGTACCCACGAGGACCCTGGTCAATGATCTCTGGAGCCATATACTGCAGTGTGCCTGAGGTCAGGTGAATCAGAAGTAGTTTGTAAAGCAAACATACAAAAAGTGTACATAATGTAACATGAGACGCATGCAAGTGGAGAACTATTCAATACATGGCTCGACTTACCTGTGAATGTCTCTGTACAAGGGTTGATTCCTGCTAGTCTCTTTGAGGTGCCAAAATCGGATATCTTTAGCACACCGCTGTATGTATTTATCAAAACATTATCACCCTGGAGACATGGAAATCAATAGAATGCTATGAAATATGAAAACAGCATTTTGATGTTAATCAACTCCTGGCAGCGTAACACATCTTTTACCTTAATATCTCTGTGGACGATCTGGTTATCGTGAAGATATTTCAGACCCTCCAGAATCTGTTTAGTGTAGAAGACCACGGTTGCCTCATTGTCTTTAAGAGGTCCCCACTTTGATCTTAAGAGAGACGACAAGCTTCCTGTCAGGGGGAAAAGCAAGTCAACACATGTTTTACTACTGTTTCAGATATAATCCCTTAAACATTGGTTTTATGGTTACACATTGTCAGCAACCATTTCACAGTGGGTATCCCATTTCGGGTTTGCATTTGAAAGGGGACGTGACTTAAGGGGGAATTCCTTTATCTAGTCTTGTGTACAGTATAACACATTTCCTTTACACTCCCGTCTAGAAACCTTCCCCACCTCAACACAAAACGCCCTTACAAAGAACCATGGATTTCTCAACAGACTTTACAAAATCAATATTTCTCCATGTCATCAAACAGGAACCGTTCAAGTAAGAACAATGACAAAGCATAGCACACCTCCAGGAACCTCCTCCATGAAGATCTTGATGAAACCGTCTTCGCTTACTGAGCCCAGGTACTGAACGATATTCCTGTGCTTCAGCCTCTTATGAAGGGCAATCTCCTCATGAAGTGGCTGAGAGTAACTATCAGCCAGAAGAGAAAGATAAGAGACCATGATGAGACCAAGTAGATATATGATTATCTGAATCATGTAAATGACCACAATCACAGCGAATATATGCAGGGTTCCCACACCTTAGTTAAAGGAATATTCCATTTTCTTAAAAGAAAAATTCAGATAATTTACTCACCACCATGTCATCCAAAATGTTGATGTCTTTCTTTGTTCAGTCGAGAAGAAATTATGTTTTTTGAGGAAAACATTGCAGGATTTTTCGCATTTTAATGGACTTTAATAGAGCCCAACAATTAATACTTAACTCAACACTTAAAAGTTTTCATTTGAAATGCGAGTTTCAAAGGACTCTAAACGATCTCAAACGAGGCATAAGGGTCTTATCTAGCGAAACGATTGTCATTTTTGACAAGAAAAATAAAAAATATGCTCTTTTAAACCACAAGTTTTCGTCTAGGTCCGGTCCAGCGTGACCTAACGTAAATGCGTAGTGACGTAGGGAGGTCACGTGTTACATATATAAAACGCACATTTGCGGACCATTGTAAACAATAAACTGACACAAAGACATTAATTAGTATCAGTTGACATACAACAACGTAGGAACGGTCCTTGTTCAACACACTTGTAAACTGGCGCATCACGACCGGATCTAGACGAGAAGTTGCGGTCTAAAAGTGCATATTTTTAATTTTTCTTGTCAAAAATGACAATCGTTTCGCTAGATAAGACCCTTATGCCTCGTTTGAGATCGTTTATAATCCTTTGAAACTCGGTTGAAAAAAACTGTTAAGTGTCGAGTTAAGTATTAAATGTTGGGCTCTATTAAAGTCCATTAAAATGCGAAAAATCCTGCAATGTTTTCCTCAAAAAACATAATTTCTTCTCGACTGAACAAAGAAAGACATCAACATTTTGGATGACATGGTGGTGAGTAAATTATCTGCATTTTTCTTTTAAGAAAATGGACTATTCCTTTAACTTCAAATTCAAGGACCTTTCAAGGACTTTCCCGGTCCAATACCCTCAAATTCAAGGACTAAATGTGGGGACACATTTCAAGTGAGAGCAAGGTTACATCGTGTTACCTTTTAAGATACATTGTTAAAGTTCCCTTTAGAGGGAACTCGCGCTACATCACTGCGGTGACACTTTGGGGACGCCTCCAAGGGTAAGTGTGTCTGAATATGTATATCAAATTTAACCAATGGTGAGGCTTAACTAAAAAGACAGGGTGACGCGGGAGCCAGGAAGTATATCGCTATTTGAAATATTGCCAAAGACGGCGTAACATGGACGCAGGAAGTATGGCAGAGCATACGCAGCGTCTCGTTCCCTTCTCAGGGAACAACAGTTACATACGTAACCCAAGACATATTGTTTATGTGTCAAACACAACTAAGCAAAAAAGCATTTTGGTATGAATCAACATTCGCATACAGAAGATATAAGCATTTAAATTAACAGTTTAGCATGTGTGCTAGAATTTTTATGAAATTATCCTGCACTACACAGGGAATAATATGGATTTTTTCCCAGAAAACTTGGATGAAATAGATTCAATCACTTTCAATGACCTGTATCAATGTATGTATATTTATAAAAACTTCCCAGGGCCTTGGATTTTTTTACCCAAATTCACCAACCTTTAAGGATTTCAAGGACCCGTGGGAACCCTGCAATGTGTTTTCATTGTTCATTCCATGAGTTTTATGTACTATTTAAATAATTATTTCAAAGCTGAATTGATTGATAAAAATATTTCTTACAACCATAAATACCAGTGCAATGAAAAAACTGCTTTCTTACGTGCTGTCCCTCTCTGGGATTTCTTTGATAGCAATGCGCACTTGGTTGCTGAGGTCTCGACCAGCATACACCACCCCATAGGTGCCTTTACCCAACACCACTTTGTCTCCATTCTCATTTCTCTCGTACATGTACTGCAAGAAGTGGAGAAATAAAACTGTCATGTGATCCCAAGAACTGAAAGCACTCAATAACTTTTGTATACCTTTTGTGATGTAATACATATGCATACAAATTAATCAAACCTATATGCTATATATCAAGATATCTTTTTCAAAATTGACAAATGTACACAAAAAGCAACTGCTGGCTGACGCCGGTAATCTCAAAATATCCTAATACTGTCTGTTTAACGATTACACAACAACTAAAACAAAGCAATCGTCAACTAAGATAAGTTAAAAGGCGACTGGATTCTTAAAAGCATAGCTAAGCACAGTTTGGTCATAAGCAGCATTAAAGTACACAGTTAATGTTTACATGAGCACTGAACCGGAAGAAGGACACAGAACAGGAAACAGATTTTAATGTGGAGTTAAGTTACTAAAGTTAGTAAAACGGGAAGCAAACCATCAGACAGTGCAGTTACATTATGAAACTAGATGTAATGCAGTGGTTCTCCAAATTTTCGGTATCTGTATGGTGCATCCTTTCGTGAGCCCCCCAAAGAAAATTCATGACATAAAACAATTGATAATAAATTAAGGTGTTTAATTGGCCCCCCTGTTTGAGAACCACTGAGGTACTGCAAGTCATGTAGTGGTACCATGTACACAACTGCGTTTATATTGTAATGACATCTATTTAACCCAAAAACGCATTCAGAGTAATGTTTTGCACGGCCACGGAGCTACAGTGTTTACTCTTTGGGGAAGAGTCAACCAAGCAGTGAGTTGGGATAGAAAGATATTTTAACATAGAAAAAAATACTTAGGTCCTTGGTCCTGGAGGGCTGGTGTCCTGCAGAGTTAAAGGGATACTTCACCGATTTAGCATTCAGCTTTGTATCTGTAGAAACCCGGCAGTATTACTGAATGACCATGTTTCCCTCCATCATTTCCCCCTGAGAGGAGAGATATCTGCATTTTGGTTCTGCAAAAAAGTCCTCCGATGATGCAAAAATCGTCATATTACATCATCGGAGGACTTTTTTGCAGAACCAAAATGCAGATATCTCTCCTCTCAGGGGGAAATGAGGGAGGGAAACATGGTCATTCAGTAATACTGCCGGGTTTCTACAGATACAAAGCTGAATGCTAAATCGGTGAAGTATCCCTTTAAACTGAAACATCCCTTAAAGGGACACTCCACTTTAAAAAAAAAAAAAATAGTCTCATTTTCCAGCTCCCCTAGAGTTAAACATTTTCAGCATTTAAACAAGAGTTTCAATATTTTTCTATTTAAAACTTGACTCTACTGTGGTTGCATTGTGTACTAAGCCCGACAGAAAATTAAAAGTTGCGATTTTCTATCATTCTGGAATAAAAATCAAGGACTTTGCAGCCGTACCATGGGTGCAGCTGGCGCAATAATATTACACAGTTCCTAGCAATATTGGCGTAGAAAGTTGCAACGTTTAATTTTCGTCGGTCTTAGTACACAATGTAATTACAGAAGAGTCAAGTTTTAAATAGTAAAAAATTATATTGAAACTCTTTGGTCATTGTTTAGCGCGATGCTAATGGTCTAATCAGATTCAATGGATTATGCTAAGCTATGCTAAAAGTGGTAGCACCAGACCTGGAGATCAGCTGAATGGACTCAAAAATTGTAAAAATCAAATGAATACCTGTAGAGGAGCTGGAAAATGAGCCTATTTTCCAAAAATGTGAAGTGTCCCTTTAACACACCTAATAAGATTTTGATTAGCTGGATCAGGTGTGTTTGATTGGTTAAAGCAAAACTCTGCAGAGACAGGGGGTTCAAGTTCAAAATGGTGCGCAAAGGTTTGCTGCGGTTTCCGGGTTGGACGACATGTTTCCTGGAAACGGTGTGCACTGATGTGCAACAGGGTTTGAGATACATTTTTGTTGTTTGGTGGGTGTGTCATAACTGCAGTCCAATCAGCAGAAACAAGTAAATGAACCACGCGGTACTAAAGAGACAGCCCGCACAACGGGTTCAAGTTGGAATGTTCTCTTTCATTCTGGACGGCAAGGGCAATGACTGTAACATTAAGTGTATTTACAGTATTAAACACGTATTTACAAAAGAACAAAAAGCATGGCCTCTCAACTACCGTAGTTGCAACCCTTGCGTCATCACAACAGAGTGTTCAATGCATCACCATTTCTGTTTAATAAACGTTGTGCAAAGTTTTGTAGGGGCTGAACGCAGCCCAGGCCCCGTCCCTCCAGGAAGAGGGTTTGACACCCCTGTTTAAATTAAATGGATACCCAAGTCTGTACAAAAAATTAGGAAATACACAAGAAACAAGTTGAGTTTTTCACCTCTAAAACTCCTTCACCTCCTTCACTGACAGCACTGGAATCTTCCACTGTAGATTCAGTTTGATGCAATAGAGAATTCACCAGATCACAGAACCTGAAAAGTGACATTCAAATTACAGGATAAGAGCATGAGGTGAATGTAAAAGCATGTGAGTCATGATATTTCAGTGAAGGATTTCCTCATGATTTCTACATTATTCTTCATTCTGCAACTGCGCTCAATTATTTTGCCATTACACAATCACTTATGCTTATTTCATTAGATGACAAAAGCTTCCCGTACATGTTGTCTTTGGCAGTGTGTTTGTGGGCGGAGCTAAGCTTACCCTTTACAGTGAAGATCACTGGGAAAGTACAACTGGAAGTCATCGGAATTATACAGGACGTACAGGAAGCAGCAACGTTCATCAAACTTTGAGATGCTGTAAGAGAGGAATTTTCAGGTCCCAGTTATTGATATTAATATTATCAACCTACAAAATAGCAAGTATTGGAACATAACCTGTAAAGAAGCTGTCCACTACCCTAAGGGCTAAAAACAGGAACATAAAAGGTATAAAGTTCTTTGACCTACAGCTTAAAAAAAGCTGGAAAGGAGATAACGAGCGTCAACTAAAAAGCAAGGAAGTTTCTAAAAAAAAAAAACTATTCAGAGAAAATCTGTGGCCTGTGGCCAAACAAAGCAACCCTACTGGGGACTATAAACTGCTGCATGAACTCTAAAAGCTTCTCTCAGCCTGTCCGAAATGGAAAATTAAAAAAACGACAGTATTCCCAAAAATGTACAGTACCTTACTCCGCGAATGGCGGATGACGGGAAAGTCCACTCGTGAAGACCTTTCTGGGAAAGCCAAAAAAAGCTAATTACACACATGTACACAAAACAAATTTCATAGCACAGTGCAGTGCTGTCCTACATTTTAAAGATGAATTATTTATAAACATGTAACTACACTGCACAACAACACAATGCGATGAAACCGCAGCCTACACAATAATACGTGAATGCATTGCGTGTGTTTTTGTGTACGTGTTTACCTCAAGAGGTATAACGTGTCTCAGCTGCACCGTTCGAGTGTTGTCTTCCTCACTTACACTTATTATGCTGGGTTGGAACACTTTAGTGGGTTCCAGAATGAGAACCTAAAAATAATTTGGGTTTGTTTATGTTCTTGACGCTTTCTTTAAATTGTGGTTAATGCCAAATAAAATCAGTACAGTACAGTACAGTAATGTTGAGGAAACAGAATGTGGTCTTACTGGGCAGCGTGCTGTGGAAACAGTTGGCTTGCATGCCTGTATCATCAACTCCATCCAAAAGTCCATAATTTCCTGTGTGGGATGATTCACTTCTCGTGGTTTGGCAAACTGCTTGTACAGTATATACGTCTCCATAATGGATGCAATATACCTATTATCAGAAACAAATCAACTTTTAAAGCACACGTGTCTTACTTGAACCGTATCTGCAGGAAATTGCATAGTCTGTTTTCGAATAAAATAGAGAATTTTGTATTTTAAGTTGTTAAAATTATTAATTCTTTCTATTTGTCTTTTAATTCCTAATTATTTAGAAACTCATTTGATTTTTTAGTTGGCTAACAAAACTATTTTTGCGACTCTAAAGATGAAAATAACCTTAATTTAAAAGAAATGAAACAAGACAGTATCAAAGGTTTATACTACTTAATCGACCAAACCAACATGAATATTAAGTAGAGCTGCATAACGATTAGTCGCGGCTAATCGTTTGCAGAATAAACGTTTTTGTTTACATATTAAATGTGTGTGTAATGTGTATAATAATTATTTATATATAAATGCACACACATGCATGTATATATTTAAGAAATATTTGCATGTGTATAAAAATGTGTATATTTACATATAATTTATATCATATATTTATTGATATTATTATATCAATATATTTTTTCCTTAAAATTATACAAACATGTGTTTGTATTTATATATACTGTGTATAATAACCATGTAAACAAAGCTTTTATTCTGCAAACGAATAGTCGTGACTAATCATTAGGCAGCCCTAATATTAAGTTAGTAATTTCTTTTACTCACCACATGGGTGCATTGAGTCGGTAGAGTTTCTTAGAAGCTTCTATCACTTTTTTATGCTCATTGGCCAAGATCCCGGCCCCCAGATAAAACCCCACATCCCAGTAGTCCTGCATCTTCTCCAGACAGCCCTTCCTGCCCAGCAGGCTACTCAGGGTGACACCTGCACCCCAGGCACAAAGAACCGCTCAAACCAAAACTCATATACCTACCCCCCATTACTCTGGGCTATAGTTTCAATTTCAACATAGTCAAACAGTATCTATTCATGCACTTTCAAGTCTGTTTATGTAAAGCAGGACAAGGCATGCATGTCTATAGACAGAAAATAAGCCATGCCAACACCAGTTTAACCTTCATGAACTGCCATTTCTTACCATTGTCTATACACATTGTTTTCAACCATTCAACATGTCCACTGCCTCCAGCATTTAAATTCCACAAGTAGGCCACTAAATATCAGTAATGCAAAACAGATGATACATAGCTCACAAAGCATTACATGACGGGAGGGGCAGATCATACATGGTGACCTTTTTGTTTAAGGAGCACATAATCAGGACAGTGAAGCTAAATGAGGGATGCATAAACAAACCAACCAACCTATTTTACGCAACGCAACAGAGGTGTCGAATTCATGCCCACCGGCTATTAGGAGCACAACATTATTGATTCCAGAGTGCAGAGTGGGTTCGATCTCGAAGGCCTTGCCATACCTGCAATTGAGTGGAATATTTAAAAAATTAGCAAAACATAATTGGATCAATGCTTAAAAGAAAAGTTCACCCTATATTTTAATCACCCCATACCACCTTAAATGTATATAACTATCTTCTTTCAGACAAACACAGAATTATCTTGGCTCTTTTCAGTTTTATAATGGCATCAGATGGCGGCCAATTTTTAAAGGGGCCATTTTCGTAAGATTTTTTTAAAATGTCAAATAAATCTTAAGTGTCTCCAGAGTACGTATGTGAAGTTCAGCTCAAATGGATAATTTATAATAACATGTTAAAATTGCCACTTTGTAGGTGTGAGCAAAAATGTGCCTTTTCTAGGTGTGTCCTTGAAGTTTAAGCCCAAAATACCACATAAATAAAGGGTTTCTGCAGGTTTCAACAAGTCGAATTTAAGACTTTTTATAACCTTTTTAAGACCATTATGAATGAAATTTCAGACCTATATGACGGAAATAAAATCCATTTTTATAGTACAGTGTGCAAACGCCCATGTGTTTTTCTAAGACCTTTATCTATCATGACAAAAAACAAAGATGTATTTTCTTGGGGTGGGACTTATCCTAATGGGAACTCTGTAGATAATTTATTTATTTGCCACTTTGTATGTGTGTCTTTTTAAATGCAAATGAGTTGATCTCTGCACTAAATGGCAGTGCTGTGGTTGGATAGTGCAGATTGAGGGGCGCTATTATCCCCTTCTGACATCTAGGGGTGTCCTCGACTAAGGATTTACATATTCGAATCAGAATTTTCGAATCTTTCCATAGTCGACCGATAGTCGAATCATCTATGTTTGTGTGCATGGGTTGGGAGGGGGCCAGACCAGGTACAAATTGGTAACTTTTATTTTCTTTCACAAGCAGCACACATAAACAACTGTCTGATAAAGTGACCAAAACTGTCTTTCAAGTAATAAACGAAGACAAAACTGACGATGCATTTATATATATATATATATATATATTTTAAGGTAAAATGTAAGGCAACATTTGTTTAATTATTCCTCATAACATTTTAAAGCCACGATCTACAGAACATCACACAAAAATACATTTTGATAACTAAAGCTAAAAAAATAACAAAGGTGATCCTCCTTGGAACCTCCGGCTACAATTCAGTGTTTTTATTTTATTTGGAGATAGCGCGTCAAAGCAGTCATGACCAAAAAAACCCGACAAATGAGAAATGACAAATAATTTGTGATTGTGACTGTAAATGATAAAAACTAATCTTTATATACAATTCATTAAACTTTAATTTATAACAAGAAAAACACTGAAATTAATGATTTTATAGACACTACGCGTTATTATTTAGCACAGAAATACCTGCTTGCTTGCTTTGACTTTGATCATCTCTGTATTAACTTTAGATACAGAAAGACCGGATGATATTATTTATTTCAGGAATCTCTTTGCTATCATTTGAAAGTGAACACCGACTGACCATAATATTAAATCACAAGAAAGACATTCGTGTCAGGCAGAAATAGGTTCGGTGCGGATACTAGTTTCCGTTTCATCACCGAAAAAAAAAAAACGTCTTACCTGTTTTGTAGTTTAACTTTAAGATAGACAATATAACCACTCCGTTTTAAATACATTTTAAAAACTTATACTCGTCGAAAAACATCCGTTTTTTAATGTTTAGTTTGATGAACTCCTAAATATGAGACGCATGCAGAGCACCTAGCCCGTTCGGCTAAATTACATGCGCAAGCATATCCAGCACGCAACAGCGCAACATCGATACAACGAAAAGCTATCCAAAATGTACATACTTAAATTAGATCGGAATTTACGTTTATAATAAATACAATTTTTTAAATAAAATAAGGTCAGAAGTAACAAAGTGCAGAACAAATATGCAAAATGCCTCAAGTGCACGGAAACAAAACACAAGCCAAATAGTTAAATCAGATAACCCAAAGTGATTTATAAATAAAATAAAATATAGAAATTATTAAAAGAACGAAAGTCATAGTTTAATTTGCCAGCTTTGTCTTTTAAATGTCGAAACAAAGAGGCAATGGTTTATAAACATAGAAACCTCTTATGGACGTGAAGCCCGGTCACAGGGGTTGTTGGATTTATTAACAATTTAAAAATATTTATTGAAAGCTGCTACTTCACATATTATTTGCAGCATTATCATAATATGCAGTATATTAATATATTGTGAGAAAGCTGTTATATGTGAATTCATTAACACATCTGCGACAATTCGACTATGAGATTGGTAGTCGAATCAGGCTTCTCCTATCGATGCATCGAATCTTCGACTATTCGGGGTCACCCCTACTGACATCACAAGGGGAACCAAATTTCAATTACCTATTTTTTCACATGCTTGCAGAGAATGGTTTACCAAAACTAAGATACTGGGTTGACCTTTTTACATTTTTTAGGTTGATAGAAGCACTGGTGACCCAATTATAACACTTAAAAAAATTTGATTTCCCCTTAAAGCTCAAAAAAGTACATCCAACAAGCAAAACAAATTCATACGATTATGAAATGTCTTCCGAGGTTCATTTTTGGGTGAACTACTAACAGGGAGGACTAATATAATTTTAATGTTGTGTGTACATTCAAATGCTTAAAATAAACAGTTAAAATTTGCCAATGCAGTACAAAAAAATAAACTTACTGATTTAATCTCAGCAATGCTTTATATCATAATATGCATTTTTGTTTCTCAAGTAAGTTTATGTTTAAATATGTTTCCCGGAAAAAGACAAAAATACTATCTGCACTTTGAAAAAAAAAGTTTCTGCATTTTTTATTTACAAAGGGAAAGCAAAGCACACTATAATAAAACGGATGTTTATCAGTGCGTGAAAGGACCCACCAGTAACATGCTTTGTCTCTGCTGTCTGTATCTTTGAAGCCCGAACTCAAGAACATGTCCTTGTAGATGCGACCGCACAGGCAGTAAACATCTGAGGCCACCGAGCCCCCCGATTCCACAATGGGTAAAATGAGCTTTAAAGCCTTGGCACGGTCACCAGGGTCATTCCTCCTGTGAAGTCATGTTAAAACAAATAAATTAACTTTTTTTAAGTGAGGTTCAGAGAGCACTATGAATATAATTATTGATGTAAAACAAAATAATTATGAATAAAACAAGCAAGTTAACAGGACATATGTTTAATAGGAATCGAGACAATGCCCACCTGTTCAGTGCAAATATATATTGAAATTTGATGTTCTGATGTGCCGTCACCATGCACATGGGCAAATTATTTAATGTCTCCACCAGATTTATTATAGAAGCATAATCCTTGAATCAAATGGGGAAATAGGGAAGAGTTACATTTCAATAAATTATTCATACATTTGACTGGCCCCTATAACATTTCACAACCTCTGACAATAAATCTTGCATATTCTTCAGTATGTGTTGTAAAAATTACGGTAACTTAACATTTAGCATACGCTTCCATTTAAAGCGACTTACAAATGAGAGAGCATATAAAAAAATCTATGTTAACAAGTAGAAATAAAGTAGATCTTACTGTTTTAATACACATAAATTTAAATAGCACAATATAAAAAAAAAACTTAAATAAATTAAACAATGATGATCATTTACAGGAAGTTGCTTTAAGGAAGCAATTATGACTGACATATTACGGCTGGCAGGACTGCATTTCTACATCTCATTAATAATTAAACAGATTGGGGTGTGGATATCACAGCAGCAGTCAATACGTTCACACAAAGACGTGCTGACAGAAGTATGTAGGTATGTACTAAACACATCAAAGGTTGACAAAATGCACAATTGAAAAATATGATAATGGGGCTATAAATGGAACGAAATGTGAAAAGCTACACACGTTGTTCGTCAGATAACATAACTTCATGTTTATACAAATGACTCACCGGAATGTCTCTGTATGACAGAAGAAGGCTCATTACGATGTCTGGACTCAGAAGCTCAACCGAGTCCAAGCGCTTCTGGATCCGACCCAGTTCCTGACTCAATGCCTGTCCTGTGTAGCGCTCTCGAGCCAGACGGATCTCTCTGCGGATCGCCTCATGCAGGTATTCACTGCGGGCCAGAGAGCATTTGACTTAAATTTAGACTGTATGAAAGTAAAACAGTCAATGACATAAAGCCTTACTGTCTTAATTGGTAAATATGAGAATAGTAAAACCAAGGTCATAGATTTGCTTCCCAAAAAAATATTTCAAAAATGTACCACTTAACTGTTAGAACAGTAAGTCATTTATAATAAAAAAAAGTAATGTGGATAAATGTAAGTAAGTGCTTCCATGTAAATGACTTCCATGGAAAAAATAACATGAGGGTGAACAAATAAGGACAAAATTCCTATTACGTATTTCTTTACTGTAAACATACAGTACAGATTTGTCTGGTTGCCTATAAAACAGATTAAGAATCATTCCCAATCCTGAATCACATTTTTATTAAATAAACAGTAAATATTCCACACTTACCTAGAATGAATGTGAACACTTTCAAACAACTTGACAAGTCGATCCACCAAAGGGGTCAGCAAGGATTCAAATTTAAAGCTAGAATGGAGGAAATCTGTGATTCCCCTCATTAGTGTGGCATCACAGGCAAACACTTTACCCTGCGGTGACACCATGTAGGGGATAAAAGTGTAGCTCCCACATTGCTCCTATTAGGAATGCAAAAGATCAAATGAAAACCAACTCAACTTTTTAACTATAGTTTTGATACAGGGGAGACCAGGGCCAGTTGCCACAAGGGCCATTTGTCACAAGGGCTATATCTCTGTAGCTCAACTGCTAGAGGATTTGCGTTAGCAAACACACATACTGAAATAAATGTATAGATTGAATGAAGAATAATGTTTTGGATAAAAAGCATATTGAAATTAATTTTTAATATTTTGAGGTATATGTCCAATTGCACAAATGATGTTGTCAAGAGTTATATTACTTTCCATTTACATATTTGCCAGACACTTTCATCCAATGTGACATTCAAACTATACATTGTATAAATCAGTATGTGTATTCCTTGGAATCAAATCCATGGCCTGTGCTTGGATAAGTGCAATACCCTACAAACTGAGCTGCTGGAAAATACAGGGAAAACAATTTTCCAGGTAAAAATTGTTGATTTATTTGTAGCTAATGCTATACACAAATTGTCTCAAAAATAAAACTAAATTTTATAATAATAGTGGAATAAAAATCTGACAAGTAGCCAGCTTTCCTTACGTCAATACTGCAAACATCATCAGTTATGATTGTTAGTGTCATGAAAAAACATTCACACCTTTACAACTTGCAGATCATCTTCTTGTTTGTTACAGTACAGGATGACATTGTTGGTCATACTGAAACTCTCTCTGACACCCAGGTGATAAAACAGGGACGGCTGACAAATACAGTTGCTCATTTCCACCACAGCAACATCTAAAACAGAGTATAAAATGCACTTCATAAAAATAAACATACATATCTCTGGAAGTTTTTTTAGCGCAGTGGTCCCCCTACACAGAAAGTTGTCCAACAAAGCATAATAAATGATTATGAATTATGAATAGCCTCAATTTTAATATTTATTTATTATATTTTTTATATAATAGCTTGGTTTCTTTTATGCATGTTTGTATTTATATACATTGTAATGATGAAACATTAAATAAAATCAACCAGTAAAACAAGTTTTCTGTAGACTTCAAAAAGTAGCCCTCCAAATTCTTTTATCCACTGTGGTAGCCCTTGCTCACAAAAAGGTTGGAGACCCTGTCTAGCGCGTGTCACAACTTGCCTGCGTTGTAGAAAGTGTCCAGGATTTCAGGGCTGCCGAGGGCAATACGTTCGAACGCAACGCTCTTCATTACTGCGTGCGCGTCGGCGCAGGCTTCTTTAAGACATGTCAGCGAAAGGTTTTCCTCTGTTTGCGCCACGGACTTGTCCTCAAGCGCGATATACACAACCGATAAAGCCCTGGTACGATTCCGCGGCGATATCGAGTGTTTATTGACGCCGACTTCGAGAGCCAGCGGGTCCTGCCATAAACTTCCAGCTGAAACTCGGACGGGATCCCTCCTTTTTGTTTCGTGCAGGCTCATGCGCCTGCGTTCAGTCGTGTACATGGTGTGTGTTCAAAATGAAGTCTAGCTTATTGAAAAGTCATCCTCTTGAAGGCACTCCTGACATGCCTTCACTGTGACGTTAAAATATTCCCGTGGTTTTTCCAGGTAAGACTCTGAGGAGGATCCGTATTGACGCGCCCTCCCACTTTACCCCGCCCTCTTCCACCGAACAGCTGTGCGACCCCTGCCTGCCACAAGATGACACCGACAACTATTTCACAACTGCTTTTAAAAAATCCCCTTGTTTTGGAAACTGTATTTACACAACCGTTCAAAGGTTTTGTGTCACTTCACAAAAATGTTTTTCGTCATCTTAAAAATCTTTTGATCTATAGGAAATATGCGAAACATTTTTTTTGTGGACAAAAATATAATTATGTCAATAGATAAATTTTTTTGTTTTAAAACTTTTTTTAATTATAAAGCTACATTTTAAAAATCACGGTTTGTCAAACTCTAGGCAAAGGGTGCTAAAATATACATCGTTTTGATGTATTTAAGATGTTATTGGCTACACTAAATTCCTATATTTGTGTTTACCATTATTCTAAAAAGTGGAAAAATATAATGAATGTTTAAGTGACCCTAAACTTTCGAACGGTTGAATCACTATTACGTATACATAAACTTTATTTAATTAAATTATAATTTAGTTTGTACAAATTATATGAATTAATAGTTTATATTATATAATATAACTAATAATCATATTATTATTATTTAAGATTTAATGTAAAGAAACTTAATCTAATGAATAGTCAAATGACGAAACAAATAGTATCTAAAAAAGGATTCATTATATATATATTAAAAAAATCAAAGGAGAGGTGACAATAATAACTCATTCGTTTATTATTATAGAAGCTGTAGTCGAGGAACAAACAAATTACACTGAGATAAACAAGCTTTTGCCTTCTTGACCCGTTTGATTGTGGTCTTTATCGTCCCGTGCAGTCTTGTGCAGCCCCTCCCCTCTCCACGCGCCGCTACTGACACACACACAAACCAGACTGCACGCGCACTACAAACATGGCTGATAAACACTAACCCTCACGTTTGAGAAATTACACAAAAACCTTTCCGCACAAGGTAAATAGTCCCCTTCCTACCGTCCGTAACAATCGCGAAGTAGCTACTTCATCATATATATTTTTTAGTTATCAGTTTACAAGAAAACGCACAAAACTGACCCAGAGTTGTTAGATGTTAGCATTTAGCTAATGCTTTCAGTACACACATTAGAAAGTATACAGTAGTTTTGCTTAACATTAACTTAGAAAAGTATGCTGTTATTTACGTTTAATCTGAGGGCTGTGAAAGTTCAAAAATGATGAAGTTCACAACTATGTAATATTAAACGTTTTCAAGTAGCATAGCAACATCAATGTTATGGATGTAACAGTTAGTTTGCATGTACATTATGCTGTTTAAAAAGTTACTTATTTTTAACTCCGTTCCACGCAAATGTTATCGAAGCAGTCTTGCACGCTTTAAAACGTATAAAACAAGTCAAATAAAAATATTTAGTTGGAGCTGTGTAGTGGAGAGAGTGTGTTGCAGTCGACTGTCATTTATGGAAAGAGGGAGGGACTGTGTGTTTGGCGCTCAAAGGCGCTCTGCTTTTGAACACAGAATTGAAAAACTGGAGACAGGGAGCCATCTTTCAACACAGCTATGCGGTTTTAAGGAGTATGCATGTATGTAGCTCTTTTTGTATTATGTTTGCTGCCTGGGGACATTGTTGGGGTGTATGACAACAAACGATTGAGATGCGCGGTAGCAGAATAACTTATTATTGGATTGCATACAAGCTGCGCAGTGCGTGGCTTAACGGCATCTTGGTGTTTATTGTTTTTGTCATTATTATACTATTTATGTTGTCTAGTTTAAAACGAAGAACTATCAAATGTAAAATAAAGTTGCTTTTAGGCGCACCACTCAGTTGATGTTGTTTATCACTTTGTGTTGACCAATTATCAATTGCTGTTTTCTATTCGTCTAACCTAACGACCCTTTGGGAAAAAAAATAGGAAATAATTTATTTTAAGTATGAAAAAAATCTGTTTCGTTATAAGTAGTTCTGTTCTAGCATAGAGTACCTTATGTCGTGGGAGATTGCAGACTATTGGCTAATCATGGCTAAGCATTTCGCAGTGACAGCTGACCAAGAAACCATATTCAATTCTTGCAATCTTCGTTTTGTGTTTATTTTTATAGAGAGGTTGGGAATAAGGTGGACCATGAAGAAACCTGTACCACAGAAAGGTATGGTTTAATTTTTTAAGCTTTGCGTTCGAAAACAATTACGATAGAGAGGTGTGTCATACAAATGGTCCAGGATTTATTTGTATCCATCTTGTTTTGTGGGCTGTAGCAAACATTAAAAAAAAAACAAAAAAAACATTAATGCAATACACAGCTCATGTTGATACACAGCTCTCTTGTTGATTTACAACAAAAGGATGTGTTTGTTTTTAAATGCAATGTGTTTTTCTGCCTCCAGCTATTGAGTGGAAAGAAGGCAGGAGGATCAAGCATCCTCGCAGTGGTCGCCCATCTCGAGTGCCATCACAGTACCAAGGTAGCAAACCCTTTTTAACTGACTGTTACTTTTGAACTATTGCTTTTTTAAAGGGATAGTTCGGCCAAAAATGATATTAAACCCATGATTTACTCACCCCCAAGCTGTCCGAGTTGCATATGTCCATCGTTTTTCAGACAAACACATTTTCGGATATTTTATAAAATGTTTTAGATCTTTCAGTTGATTAAATGTAATGTTACGAGGTCCACCCATAGTCCACGACCTTCAAGTCCAAAAAAAGTGTGTCCATCCTTCACAAATTAAATCCAAACGGCTCCAGGATGATAAACAAAGGTCTTCTGAGGGTAATCCCCACGGTGTTGTTGTAGAAATATCCATATTTAAAACTTTATTAATGAAAATAAATACCTTCCGGTATGCGGACGCGACTAAGAAGGCGGCGCTACCGGAAGTGATTTAAATATTTTACCCTTGATTTATACGCTATATGAAATAGCCAGAGAAGAGTTAGGAACTCCAGATGTCTATTCAGTTACTTTAATTTGCCTTTATTTTTAAGGACATTTCAGCTGGGAAAAGTACCTGAAAGAGACTGGAGCAATCGCTGCCCCTGCCCACTGCTTTAGACAGGTATGCATTTTTCCAGAATCTGTGGGTGCGTTCACACACATCCCATAAAGACACGTGATGTGTATTGTTTTTATATTTGTGCACTTGGATTGTTTCTGCAGCATTTTTAAGTTTGCTTATTATCTGCTATTTCTCTCTCTCAAAAAAAACACACATGCATTTATTTTCTGATTCGATAATAAAATAACTAGCGAATGCCGTGCTGTTCTATTATGCTGGAAACCATCTCATTTTCAGTGTGGATGGTGAGGAGCTCCCTGATCTCTGCTTCATTCCAGTTTGCAAATTTTTCATTGTGAATGTTGATCTCCATTTAAACCCCTGTGTCAAGGAGCTGAGCCATGACTGTATTGTTGCGACAACACAGGCGTCCTTACTATGACACACGGCATTGTTTCTGCCTTTTGTTGACACAGGAGCGTTCCAAAAATGTTAAGGCAATGTTACTAATTACCCTTTACGGGATCAATCTTAGAATCACACACTAGTTCTTCAAGATCTCTCCTTACTAGCACTAGCAGAATGCCCACTAGCCATTTTCTGGGATCAACGTACTGTGTACAAGGGCTTCTGGATTCACCAATTAAAAATCTTATATCTAATTCCATTACCACATTAAGTGCCTTGGGTATTTTAAGGAAAAATATCAAAAGTTAACATTAAAATGAACTCTATCATCTCTTTAGAGCACTACCCCTCCTGTAAACGAGTTTAAGCCAGGAATGAAGCTGGAAGCTCAGGATCCTAGAAACACTACATCCACCTGCATCGCCACTGTGGTGGGCTTGACAGGCTCTCGTCTCCGTCTGCGATTGGATGGCAGCGACAACAAGAATGACTTCTGGCGCCTTGTGGACTCTTTAGAGATCCAACCCATTGGGAATTGTGAGAAGAACGGAGGCATGTTGCAACCACCGCTGGGTGAGAAAGACACACAATGCTTATTACTCAACTTCATGAAAATTTTTATTATTAAGATCCTTGGTTCTTGTCTAGTAAGCTTTGGGATGCTATTCATTTTAAAAGACTTCTAAACATTGCTCATGTTCCAGAGTGATTTAAATGCAAAAGGTTAGATTTGGTTAAATAAAGAAATTTTTTTTTTCATGTATTTGGAAGACGCTTATCCAAAGAGATTTACAGTTTATTCAGGGACACATTCCTGGCAGCAAACCCACTATGTTACGTGCTGCTAATACAATTCGTTTGAGCCCTCCAAACGCTCTCGGAGAAGTTCAGGTTGTATGTGAACAAACCAAGAAATATCAGACCCCGCTAAAAGGACCTGAAAGCGAACCAAACTTAGACCATGTCCGGAGGTGGTCTGAGTACGGTTCGCTTTTGGGTTCTTTTGTGGCCCGATTCCTTTTTGAGATGTGAAATCAATGAGGTCCTGGTCCACTTTGTGTGTCGTTTGGACACTGCATCAAAATCAACTGTACAGAAAGCTGGGGTCTGAGTTCCTATGAAGTTGTGATGTGAACAAGAAAGGGTCTCATTAATTCTGAAGAGGACCGAAAAATAACTGGGTCCTGTTTTGAGTCCACTATGTTGTGAACACCAAAAGGACTGAAGTCACATTCGGCTAGTTCCTTTTCTGGATTACTTTAAGTAATCTGGGTTTAGTTCTTTTAAAATGAACTATATGTGAAAACACCCTAAATGTTGAGGTTTCTTACTGTCCGCTATATCAGCGTTTCCCAATTCTGTTCCTGAAGGCACACATTTTCTAAACCCACCTGAATCCACCCATCAGCTCATCCATCAGTAAAGACTCATGATGTGCGAGACATCCAAAACATGCACTGTTGGTGTGCCTTCAAGAACAGGGTTGGGAAACGCTGTTTCTTGCTTAGTTTCTTGCACAATGCACTATTCAATTTAATCTACTCAAGTAGGTTTGAGAATGCAAATTTTTGTCATGTAAAAGTCATCTCATTCTTTTACATGTTTCACCAGCACAAAAGGATGTGTCAGAGTACTGTCCCAGCTTGCATTCATACCCAATTAAACAGCTTCCCCCTTTAAAACAGATTTCTATACTTTGAGTGGTAATTGACTGTAAATGTTGGTCTCTAGGATTTCGTCTGAATGCCTCGTCATGGCCCATGTTCTTACTTAAAACACTCAATGGAGCGGAAATTGCCCCAGCCCGAATCTTTCACAAGGTAACTTTCAAAAGCAAAAACGCACACAACAGCATGTCTTGGCTGGCTTGTCTTAAAATTGTTACTTTTACAGTTTTCATCAGAGTCATGTACCTCAATAATTAGCAACAAAAGCATATAGTATCCCATGTTGCTCTTTTTCTAGTGGTTTGTAAATCTCTAATCGTCCCTCAGGAGGAGCCACCGGCCCCAGAGCAGAACTTTTTTGAGGTGGGGATGAAGCTGGAGGCAGTGGATAGGAAGAACCCTCATTTCATCTGTCCTGCCACAGTGGGTGCGCTGCGGGGCGGGGAGGTGCTGGTCACCTTCGACGGCTGGCGGGGCGCCTTCGATTACTACTGCCGATACGACTCAAGAGATATCTTCCCTGTGGGCTGGTGCACGCTTACAGGAGACAACCTTCAGCCACCCGGCACAAAAGGTGTGAATTACTCCTAATTAAATTGAGGCCACATCCATAAGAAATCTGATATTCCCTATCCAATCTTTATTCATTGTTATAAAAAGGTCTGTAAACATGACGTCGTATCAAGAAATATCTGCATACACACAAAACCACTGAAAGTGATTCAAATCAATGTAGTTTACAGGCCAGACCAGTATGTTGTGCTGTAATTCTGCCACGGAGATACACTAAAATCAAAGAAGATGACTTGGAGCATGCGCGTAAGCATTGTTGTCCATAATCTTTTGTTACTCACCGTAGTAGCAAAGGAGCAGAAGATTATTATTATTATTATTATTAGCTTTTAGTAAAGCTTTCAGTTTTTTAGCTTTCAGTAAAGCTAATAACCTTTGGTGGGACAAACACAAGCATGTAGTCTGCCACTGTTGTTGTTGGTGCTACCTAATGTAGCGGTGTTTGACTAGGGTCGAGAGGTGTGTCATTGTTTCACTAAATACATTTTCCATTGCATAGTACCTCACGGTTTGGTTTGGGTCAGCTCACCTCACTTTGGCTTGGTTAGCTTTTCCATCGAGTTTAGTAACACTTCGGAGTGGAGGGATTATAGGCGTGTCGTTATTTTTGTGCTGCCTACTGCTGTGACATAATACAAGTGAGGGCGTCTTTGTACATTCCCATACATTCTTTTATTTCTCTTTCCGCCAAAAAATTTAATTTGACCACCGCAAATAGATGTTTGCACATCGCGTTTATCACTACCTCTGTCTTACATGACAGTTTCTGTACAAACACCCGTGGCGTCAGTCAATGCGCTCCGCCAAACCTCTTTTAAGTTGCCTTTAAGCATAAATGCGGACTTGTGCGAATGTGCTGTGACAAATTGCAAGTCTGGAAAAAAACTGTTATGGTGTTCCTGATTCTCAACCTGTGGATGTTTTTCATCACTAAAATGGAGTTTGGGAACTTACAGCAAAGCACAGATGACAACATGTTTGCTCGAGACAGCGCAAGCTAGCATGAAGGTAAAGCTAATCTTTTACATTATAGAGATGACACTGGTAGTGACGATTCTCTCAGACCAATCGGTGATCTACAGTGTTTTTGTGTCACGTTTTGGTATCAGCTTGGATCGCTCGGAACCCCAACCGAGGTGGTACTAAAAAAAGTATCGGGTACTACATACTGCACCTAATGGAAAGCCCCAAAAGTAAGCTGAACCGACCCAAACCAAACCGTGGGGTACTATGCAATGGAAAAAGCCATTAGATTCACAGCATTCCAGACCGGGTTTAAAGGACACAGTAAAGCAACATAAAGAGAGCAAGACAGAGAATGATTTATGCACCGGTCTCAATCTCAGAAACAAACAAACAAGATTTCTTTACATGAATCAGCTTGCACAGTACAGATTTGCTATAAATGCATGTTATGTGTAGAAACATGAAGTGTAGAAGATCATGAACCAGGCATGTTTCAATTTGCAAATACAACCAAACACCACAGAAGGAGAGAAAACCTAGGTGCAGAAATATAGTAGATTTCGTTTGAGCAATAACTCGTAGAGGAAAATCAGAGACAACACATATATTTGCATGCCATGGGGTTGGCATCCACCCATCTGGGACACGTACAAACCTTGTGCCCAATAACATCTTGAAATGATTTGGGTAGGATAAGAAAAGAGGTTTAAAGAGACGACGCCATGCACAGCAAAACTTTTCAGGACACTTGCAAGTCATCTACTGTTGAACACTATAACTTCACAGCTAGTTGGGGTAAGCATGTCAGTTTTTTATTGCTTGCTGCAGAGTTGTTTTTGCATCCTTCAGGTCTCTCAGACTGATTTAAACTGATGCACCTTCATTTAATGCTCATTATGTAGGATTTTCATCTTTAAAAGGGGATTTTCTCCATCCTTCGAAGAAGCATTGACATTGTTAGAATACATCTTTGGGTATCCTGTACTATCAGCAAACTAAACATGGTTTTAGAGAATGCATCGAAACTAAGGGGCAGGAAGGAAGTGATTTGAGTGAGAGAATAAGACGCCACAAATTGACACACACTGCAAGATCAGGAACAGACCCTCTTTTAGTAAGGTAGCACGCTGTTCACTTTTCTCAGTTGGATGTACAAACTGCAATCCTGGACTCAATAACAGGTCTGTAAAGCTCATACTCGTTGAGGTTTGTTCATGTGTTAGTTCTTCTGCAAGTTTTGGTTGTGTTTAATTCATTTGGTGCTGTTGTTTACTCCACTATTTCTGAATTTTGTTACGTGAAAGTGTGCAAAGTTTTTTTTTATCTTGCTTTTTTATTCTTCAAGGTCTTTCTTTTATTCACTTTTCTTGTTGTACTCTCTCCCTTGCTCGCTCTATCTCTCCCTCTTTCATTTTATCGCTGTAGCACTTTAAAGGCCACCAACACCAAAAATGTGTAACACAACTTGGCTCTTTGTTAAGATGCTTCAAAGAAAAATGGGGCAGCAGAGTTCTGCACACAAAGCCTCTGCTCTGATGTTTATTGCTACTAGTTGTGGTATACCGCCTGAATTGATCTGCATTTTACTTAATGTACTAAACTGTGGATACTTCCTCTTCCTGTTCACATACATCAGCTGTTACATACATCATTACTTTGCTCTTCTTTGCAGTCGGGTTACCCAAGGTATTGGGTGCACCTGGTGCCCTGCCGGATGGTAGTATAGAGCTGATGGCCATCCCACTTATACCAGACAGACTGCTACCCCAGAAGCGTAAGCCCGGTCGCAAGAAAACCAAAGTATCTGGGCCCTGGGGTCAAAAAGGAGCGATGGGAAAAGATCCAGAAACGATAAAAATCCCCAAGAAACGAGGCCCTAAACCAGGAAGCAAGGTAAGCATTTTTTCTTTTAGACATCCTTAATTGTATATATGTGTGTTAAATGCGATTATATTGTGTCTGTGTTGTTTTTAGCTGGGCTGGGCCAAGAGAGCAGCGTGGCTAGAAGGTGCAATAGCAGGTCCAGGTAGACCTAGAGGCAGACTACCATCCAACTGGACCCCGACGTTATTGGAAAACGATATGGAGCCAATCAAGATACCAAAAAAGAGAGGCCCCAAACCAGGCAGCAAGGTGTGGCAAATTTAGCAAACAAACTTAAACATAGAGCGTGGTGCAGTGTTATTTATACAAATTAATTTACATACAGAGAAAATCCCGGTTGATGCCCAACCCTATTCCCACCTCTCCAAGCAGTAGCACTCCAGAGCCAGACACCAGCTCAGTTCCACTGGACAATGCCACCATTCCTAGTGCTGCCCTACAGGCACCGACAGGTAAGGCAAGAGTCTTAAACACTTGAGCCGTACAGTCACGTGTGACTGGAGAAAGCTGCACTCACAGTGTACTGTCACGCATTTGTGGTTTGAGAAGAAGCTGTGATGTCACCAGATGCTATTGGAGGGAGGCGCTGCTTGGCAGTTTTAAAGCTACATTCCACTTTAAAAAAAAAAATGTTCATTTTCCTTCTCCCCTAGAGTTAAACATTTGATTCCTAGTGATATTTATATTACGCAGTGCCCCGAAAATAGTCCCCTGCTATTGAAAGTAACCAAGGGGACTATTTTCAGGCACTGCATAATATCACTACGCCTGCTGCAGCCATGTTACATCAGCAAAGTCCTTGATTATAACGCCAGAATGAGAGTATAGTTCCTAGCCATATCTGCCTAGAAAATAGCAATTTTTAAATTTCAGTCGGTCTTAGTACACGATGTAACTACAGAAGAGTCAAGTTTTAAATAGGAAAGATATCGAAATCGTTGGTTATTTTTAGCGCGATGCTAATGGTCTAATCAGATTCCATGGATTGTGCTATGCTAAAAGTGCTAGCGCCAGCCCCGAAGATCAGCTGAATGGATTCCAAAACGGTATGGATCAAAATTTTAACCCTATGGGAGCTGGAAAATGAGCATATTTTCAAAAAAAAGTGTCCCTTTAACTTACACATTCAGCTGCTCAAACACTATTTCTAATCCAGGGCACTTTAGTTAGCATAACACAATAATTTTTTGTTATTTTTTTGGTGGGGCCAGTAAAAATAGTATTAAAATAGTGTTATAGTTTTTTCCCTCACTTTGCAATTCATGTGTCTCAGTGTGTCTATACCTGAATAAGTATGGCAACGTGGGTCCACACCTGGACGCACGACGAATCCAGTCCCTGCCGGATCACTTCGGCCCCGGCCGAGCATCCTCGGTACTGCAGCAATGTGTTCAGGCCTGTGTTGACTGTGCACATAACCAGAGCACAGTCTTCTGCTGTCTCAAACCAGGCCATGGAGGAGAGCTCGTATCAGGTCAGCATGCACAAACACACTTTCTGCAAAAAATAGCTGTGTAATATATAGGGGTGTAATGGCACACAGAAGTCAAGGTTCGGTTCATACCTTGCTTTTGGGTTTGATCTTACAGGAAGAAGCAACATATCCTAATTGCTGAAGTTCTTGTCTTTTAATTTGAACAGATAGTAATGCAAAACGAGTGCCCTTAAGTAGTTACAGTTTAGTACAGCTTTTGTGTGCACTTTTGCACCTGTTTTGTAGAGTTGATAAAACAAAGGTTATGTCGGCACAGCCATGTCTTTGATCTGTGTATGCAAAACAGAAATAAGAATTAGCAAGAATTCATTTACATATGATTTAAAAACTATTTGTTTTGTCATACTTTTAGATAAGTAATGAAACCAAAAGCTAGTGAATTATTAATAATAAAAACTTTTGCTCCTTATGCTTTTAAATGGCTTTTATGATACGTTGATGTCATAGGCCGAGCGGCCTGCACAGCACTGCTTGCAGTCAGACCCAGACGCACTTGTATTTTTTATCTAACTCCATGCACCGAACCACAGCATCCATGTTGTGATGGTCTAGGATGAATGCATGTACCATTACACCCCTAAAATTAAAATAAATTCCATTGATCTCATTGAGTCTGTAAACCAATAAGCTTGTTTACAATTCAGTAGTCATTTAGCTTTTTTTCTCCATGCTGTTTTTATTTAAGTAATCAAATAATCTGTAACCTTTGAACTGGCCACTTGACCCCTGAATTTGACTCCATAGCTTACTTTGAGCAACAGCATCACACTCTGACACTGCCGGCGGTGAACAGCGTGATGTACGTGCTACGCTTCCTGGAGAAACTCTGTCACAACCTGCACTGTGACCCATTGTTTAGTAGCCAGCCCGTCCTTCTGGGAGGAGTTCACTACGACAGCAGAACTTATACAGGTCAGCGATCATGCATGCAAATCATGCTGCTTTTGCAGTCTTCCTGTGCTTTTTAAAGTCAGGGTTGTTGTTGTCCATTGATGTTTGCTCTTTGTCATGTAAAGAGAATGCCTTGTATATGTTCTAGAAAGGAGAAACTTTTCAGAAAGTCTGAGTTCTGGACCTGGTCAAGGTACTAAGAGGTTCCTCCAACATGACGCATACGGCAACAATCCTGTACCGCACAAAATAGCTAAAAACCACCGTTTATCCTCAGAAGGTATTTTATATTGCTAAACTTGCATTTGAAAGCATCACTGAACTGGGAATATTAAATTTTTTTTAGTATTTCAAAGCATTTGTCCTATATAGTAACAGTACACAGATGTCACTATTTGGTGCTTACCTCCATTTTGGGGTCAATGTTCTGTACAAAGGAACAAGCAACACATCTCAAACACTAAGGTTCTTTTCATTTATTTTGAACAGACTGTACTGTGAATTACAGTTTGTTTCTGATAGCATGCATGCACTGAACTGTGGCGTCGGTACCATGACGTTTTAGGATGAATACATGTACCGTTGCACCCTTAATAGAGTACTATTACTTGAACAAAGTGCCCTTTTGTTAGTATTATGCATGTATTTTTGTGTTTGATCAGAGCCTTTTCTGATGGAGAATGGGATCGGCAGCTCAGAGGTCTCGGAGAAAACACATTTGCCTCCTGGACACATGCGTCCACTTTCTCAGAGCCTTAGCTCACCGGGGCAGCTACATCGTCTGGGATCAACAGGTATTCGCACACCGTAAAACTATACCATATATACCCAAATATAAGACAAGGCTTTTTATCTAAAAATAGGCTCATCTTATATTTGCGATATAGAAAAAAATCACGCGTGAAAGGGAGAAAGCAGGGGCAAACCGTAGAGGGCGCCAACACAATAGGTTCGATTTGTTTGATTAAAAGCAGATGGTTATTTTTTTCTGTCTTTTTTTAGAGTACCACAGTTACATACATACATGGGCCTAAATAATTATTGCATTTTTGTGGAAAGGTTATTAATTTTTTTCATTCATTTCTGAACTCATTCATTGACAGAGTGCACTTAACTCTTTCCCCGCCATTGACGAGATATTTCGTCAATTAAGAGAAAACGCTTCCCCGCCAATGACGAGATTTTCCGTCTTTCCGCAATACCGCTATTATCCACCAGGCGGCGCCCTTCCGCAACTTTTTAAAACCGGACGTATTGCCCTATGGCAAGCTGCTGCATGTCCGTGTCTGTTTTAAAGATCGCTCTGAATGGGATCACTATGAAAAGTCCGTCATAAAAATGGAATTATCTTTGCTTTTTGCTCAAAATATGGTGTTTTTGCAAAAACCTACCCATATTTAAAAGCTGATTGCAAAAGAACCACTAAAGGTAGGATGAAACGTTTTTTTTTGTTTGAAAGCAGAGGGTCTGTTCTTTCATTTGGTATATTGTATGTTTATATATTTAAAGAAGAACATTTTCTGGAAGGCATTAAACTTTGGTGAAAATCATGAAAAACGCTGGCTGGCAACTTTTTTTAAAACGCTGGCGGTGAAAGAGTTAATTTTGTGACAAATTAATCCAAATATTTAATGATGAATGTTTTTCAAATGAATTATCACTAGAATTTCAAATAAAATTATTTTCTGTTGAAAAATAGATTAGTAGTAGTCTGAAAATGGGGGGACGTCTTATATTCAGGTATATACGGTAATCAAATCGACTTCTTATATGTGATGGCTTAAAATGTAACATTTTAAGACATTAGTTGTCTAATGGCATGCAGTGAAGGCAATGTAAACAACTTTTAAACCCCAAATATTTTTGCTTAGGTTCAGAGCGTTTCCTGAGCTCAAGAGAAAGCCCACGACCCAGCGGACAGGACCCTGACCTGTGGACCGTGGAGGACGTCATGCAATTCATCAGAGACATCGACCCTCAGCTCGGACCACACGCAGACCTCTTCCGCAAACATGTATGTAAGAAATTGGGAGAAAGGTGATTTAATCACGTTCTTGTTTTGCATAAGAATTCAGTTCAACTTATAATGATTAGAGACTTGCAAATAGTTAAACTTTACTTCTTAAGCCTCTAACGAAGTTCGGTCAGTGTCAAAAATTGAGCATCACGATTCTGCAGAGTGAAGCCCCGAGTCTGTTTTTTTTGAACGCACAGCATTGCAAACGTCTCGTACAAAATGCAATGCATCTCCATGGCAACATACTACATTCTCCTGTAAGCGTGTAAGCAACGTACTTGTACATGTACGTGGGGTTTGAAAATTTCGTCAGTGTGCGGACAGTGCCCCAGTGTACGCGTAAAGGCCGAAAAATAGTCAATTTTTTACGTGTTTACAAGAGTAACTGTGGGTTCATACCAGATGATGAATGTTTTTCCAATGAATTATCACTAGAATTTCTAATAAAATTATTTGAAAGAGTTCAACGATTTGCGCAAGTAGATTGCATACAAAGTCAATGCAAAGACGCGATCAGACACGTCCTCGAGTAGGGCGACACGAATGACGCAATAGGGCGCTGCGTTTGCCGCGAAAACACGTGCTATTCGCCTCAAACGAATTCAACTCGAGCGAAAAATGTGCATGACACGGAGTTAAATCCCGCGAGTAATCTAGAGTGAGTAACGCGATACCCCAAGTTTAATGTGAACGTAGCATAAGGGACGGTTCACTTTTGCGTCTAAATCCACGCGTAAAACGTGACCGTCTGTTGGTTCTTGTCACATGAGTTGCGTTGCGCTTGCGACATTCTAATGTTTTTAAAAAGTTGAAATGTTTTTAATGCGATGCAGTGCGGACACGCCTGGATAAAACGAGCGCATCGCGTGCAGGTCGCAATCGCATCACTTCCGTTAAAAACGCGCATACTGCGCGCCTACATTTGAAATAACAAACTTGAGCGCAGTACTGTACGCACACCATCAGGTTTTTGAAATCCCATGTACATTGTACACGTTGGTCACGCATACGCTTACAAGAAAATGTAGTATGTAGCTTGAAAGATGCATTGGATTTTGTCACTATGCTATGAACGGTGAACGTCTGTGTACACATACGAGTCGAATAAACTTTTCTTTGAAATGCTGTGTGTTCAACCATGCACGTACTGTACATTCGTATACACATAAAAAACTGATTCTACTCCTGCCTTAAAAAATGGAGCATACTTCGGCCTTGACTATTTAATGATGTACCAATAGGAGTTGAACAGAGTAATGGTCTTACAACAAATATGGCTTGCTTGGGTTTGTGCTTTACCATTTCTGCAAGAAAATATCATTCATTCTAGAGTTAAACTGGTCTTGTTTGGGTGGTGCTCTTCTGTTGCAGGAAATTGATGGCAAAGCTCTACTTCTGCTCCGCAGTGATGTCATGATGAAATATATGGGGCTAAAGTTGGGTCCCGCTCTCAAACTCACTTTCCATATTGACAGACTGAAACAGGGCCGTTGAGTTTCTCTCTGACCCTCGAACTCTACCCCTGCCAAGCACATTTTAAGATGCATGCTGGGATTTTTACATCCCTCAGCAGTACTGTAGCACACGTCGGCAAGCTTTCAAGTGCCGGCCCTATTCATTTGATACACCTCCTTGTTTTTCTTTTTGTTGCGCCGTTGATTAATTATTACTGCACTGTTGTGCCCAGTTTTATGACCTTTATCATTCTGTCCGCACATTATACCAACGGTTCTTTTAGTATTGTTCCAGAACATATCACATGTTCGTGGCCTTGCCAAGGACTTGACTCGATTGAAGTGGATTGTATATAGGCCGTTTTTTGGCCTCGATTTTTATGACGTACAATTATTTGTATTGTATATTTTTTAAGCCTGTTCAATGAGGGCATTTTTATGGCATTTTTCAATAAAACGGTTTTTCTTCGATTAATTCCAGACAAACACTAGGTCCGACCGGAAACCAAAACCGGAATGGAATTACACCTCACCAAGAGACTGTTACTCTCATCATCCGACATACTTTATACACATAATGCAATTACAGTGCCATCGCACTAGACTTTGTGCATTTAAAATGACATTATAATTAAAGTGGGATGCAATAATTAGGGCTTCTGTTTTAAAAAAATTATATTTAACTAATAGTTATATTTTAAAATATATTTTGCAAATCATGCAGCTTTTCAGTATTATTTGAAGCCAAGAATTAAACGTTTACATCCTCGGTTTTTGTCATACAGATTCGGCCAGACTTTGGTACGAGATAAAAAGGAAACTTTTTTGCTTGCCTCTCACATGCTTGATGAACATATGAAAGTGAGAGAAACGCAAAGTCTAGTGTGAAAGTACATTTGCTCCTGTTATACACTCTGCCTGCATTTTATATCATGTTGATGTTTACATTGTCTGTCTTCATTGTTATTTGTACTTTTGAAGTCATTATATGGTAGAGTTCATACATTGAGGCCGTTATACTCGGTAAGCTTCAAATAAAAATATAAAGTTTTCTGGAGCTTTTTACTTTCTTTCAGATTTTTCATTTTTTTGCGTCAAATTATAGTTTAAATTGTAGCTTTAAAATTCATATCTTCATTTATTTTTCCTCCTTTTTGGGGGCAGTATTAATGTGTATCATGCAACTTTACATATGAGGGACTTGAAGTTTTTTTTAGGTATGCAGAAAAATCCCATGAATTATTAGATATGTTAGAAATATTATCCATCAAAAATGTTCATAAATAGATAATAATAATCAGAATAATAGGTCAAATAATCAGATCAATAACTACAAACCATTATTTCTCAACTAGCTGGCTATTTATTTAATAGGGATCCCCACTGGAAGCTTGCTCGGGCTGACTACCAAAACACACTTGTAGCCAGTCAGCAGTAAGGGGCGTGTCTACTAACCATCATTGTTGCCTGGGTTTCGTATGTGTGGGCCGGGTCTATCAAAAGAAGGTCCAGATTCTATTGGGGTAGGTGCGTGTATGTTTAGGTGATTTAAAATATTTCAGAGATCATGCACTCCGCCTTTAACATTTTTCAACATTAAATGTTAGAAAGTTTCGTGAATCCTTTTATTGTTTTATTCGTGAAAAGTGTGAATTTTAAATCTGCATTTTACAATGTTTTCTTTATATCATGACACAAGGGGGCAGCACAACCTTTTTGTTGCTTTTGTTTAAGTTTAGTGGCATCATGATATGGACCATTAAAAAGATACAGATCATTACAAGGTCCCCATGGGTAAAACTTTATACTACTTTTAAGCTCACTAGTTTACATATCTTTAAAAAATATGAAACGATACATATTTCATCTGAAATATTCAATGTTTTGTTTAAACCTTACCCTGCTAAAAATAAAGGTGCTTCACGATGCCATAGAAAAACCTTGTCTGTCTAAACGCTTCTTTAACCTCCTAAGACCCAAGCTTTGGTTTGTCTTTTTTTTCAGATTTCTACCAACTATTTTGGGTTTTAGAAGAACCAATAAATATAATAACCAAATATTTTTCTTTAATCATGAAGCAGTGTATTTGTTCATGTTCGTGTACAACAGGTTCCAGTTACACACAATTAAGTATTATGGTGCAAACATCAAAAACATTTGATGTCCACGTATGTGGACATTCAGGTCTTAGGAGGTTAAAGCACCTTTAACATCTGAAGAACCTTTCTGTTTTACCAAAGGTTCTTCAAGGTGAAAAAAGATTTGACTTAATGGTTCTCTGAGGAACCAAAAAAGGTCCTTTGGCATCACTGTAAAGAACCTTTTAAGCACCTTTATTTTTAGGAATATTTGTTGATCACATTGGCTTAATAAATCTTTTTTAGCATTGTTGACATGTAGAGAATTACCACATATACTGAAAGTGTGTATTTTGGACTAACAGTCGTGTTCTTGTGGCAGTTTTATCAGACTGACATGGTTGCACAAATAAAGCGCGGGGATGTAACATACTGTAAGTCTTACCACATTGATTCTCAAAAAACAGGAAGGTGCCTTTGAGGGTGCTCAATACATCAGTCAACGTGAGTATGTGTGCACACTGGTTTGCCAATACAGTGCGAATAACACGGTCATGTGACTTTGAAGCTCCTTGTAGGTTTGTAGTGTGGAAAACCCCTCTCTATCATACTGTCTCTCTCTATTATACTGTTTTAAATACATCTTTGAGTTTCACCATGCTGCCTGCATTGATACAACCTGTACAGATGTTAGTCAGAAAGAATCTGTTTGCATCAGATCTATTGAGATTAATTGGCAGGGAGAAGGTTGATCGAGCGTGCTGGAGTAGTACATACCAAAAACAGTTGCTTTACTAATTTAAGCTATCAAGATTTTAACTTTTAAGTTAAGTAATAGTTTATTTAACCAAATCTTTTTTTTTTTCGTTGTTAACCCTGATTTTCATGGATATCTTAAAAAAATATTTTGGTTTAACACAAAACTTTTAATAGCATGTGTAACATTTTGAATAATTTCAACTTGTTTACAATAATGCATTTATGAAAGGGAAAACATTTTCAAATCGTTTAAAGGCAACATATGATGAAAATTTATAAGTGCTGTCAGTGCTTCTATCAACCTAGAAAATGTGAAAAAGAACAACCCAGTAACTTGGTTTTTGTAAACCATTCTTTGCAAACATGTGAAAAATAGGTGATTGAAATGTGGCTCCCCTTGTGATGTCAGAAGGGGATCTTATTATAATAATAACGCCACCAATCTACACTATCCAACCACAAAACTCCCATTCAGTGCAGCTCATATGCAGTTTAAAGGGACACTCCACTTTTTTAAAAAAAGATATGCTAATTTTCCAGCTCCTCTGGAGTTAAATATTTGATTTTTACCGTTTTGGAATCCATTCAGCTGATCTCCGGGTCTGGCGGTACCCCTTTTAGCATAGCTTAGCATAGTCCATTGAATCTGATTAGACCATTAGCATTGCGCTAAAAAATAACAATATTTTCAATATTTTTCCTATTTAAAACTTAACTCTTCTGTAGTTACATCGCGTACTAAGACCGACAGAAAATTACAAGTTGCAATTTTCTAGGACAATATGGCTAGGAACTATACTCTCATTCTGGTGTAATAATCAAGGACTTTGCTGCTGTAACATGGCTGCAGGAGGTAATAGTTCCAAAAATATGTCTCTTGGTTACTCTCAATAGCAGGAGACTATTTTCAGGCGCTGCGTAATATCATTGCACCTCCTGCAGCCATGTTACTGCAGCAAAGTCCTTGATTATTACGCTGGAATGAGAGTATAGTTCCTAGCCATATCGGCCTAGAAAATCTTAAATTTAAATTTTTTGTTGTTCTTAGTACACGATATAACTACAGAAGAGTCAAGTTTTAAATAGAAAAAATATCGAAAGTCTTTGGTTATTTTTTAGCGTGATGCTAATGGTCTAATCAGATTCAATGAATTATGCTAAGCTATGCTAAAAGTGATACCGCTGAATAGATTCCAAAACAGTAAAAATCAAATGTTTAACTTTAGGGGAGCTGGAAAATGAGCATATTTTCAAAAAAGTGGAGTGTCCTTTTAAAGGACACACCCAAAACGGCACATTTCTGCTCAGACCTACAAAGTGGCAATTTTAACATGCTATAATAAATTTTCTATATGGTATTTTGAGCTAGAACTTCACATATGTACTCTTTGGACCCGAAGCATTTACTTTACATCTTAAAAAAGTATTTTGTAAAATGTCTCCTTTAAAAGCAGTAATATGCAGCTCATCTTGTTTATTTGATTTTAGCTGCCTAAATTGTCATTTTTACACATGCAGGGAAGACTTTTCAAAGGGAACTTCTGGTTGGGAGTGGGTGGAGTTTGCCCTGTCTGGATTGTTAGATCCGTTACTGTCATGCAAAAGTCATGACACGACATGCGTTTGGATAAGATTGGGTTGAGCATTGTGTTAGTAGCACAACATTTCTGGGTTCAGTTCCAGAGTACACATATACTGATATAATGCATAGCTTGAATGCACTGTAATTCAATTTGGATAAAAGCATCTGCCAACTGCATAAACCAAGCTAAAGGAATTTTTTTGTGATGTATGAACATAAAGTATGTAAAGAACATTCTGTAAAAATATAACTTTGATATCTTTAATGTTGACTGAGTAAGATTGAAATCAATGGGAAAAATCAAACTTTGAAGCTCCTAATCTTATTATTAGATTGAGACTTTAACCTGGATTTTACAGACAGGATCACAAATATAAATATATGTAATTATGAAGGTTGAATAAAGCTTAATAATTTTCACGTTAAAAGGATGGTTGTTTTGTAATCTTGTTATTATAGTCTACTTTAAAAATGCATCACTGGCCCCATAAATATAGAGCAATACTGTAAACGTAATGTTATTAGGTTTTGGCCTAATTAATAGACAAGTTAAATTAAGATGTTTAAGCATTTTTTATAAACATACCTTAGTAAAGTAAATATGTTACTGGTGTGTATCTTGAGACACATCAATGGCACTGGCATATTTTAAGATCTGTCAGTGCAAATTGTTTTCAGTTTAGGACTAGCCTTAAGCTTTGTCTGTGAAACCAGTTTTTTTTTTTCAATTATTTTCTATAGTAGTCAAATGTGCCTGTAACTCTCTTACAGCACAGGTTGTAAACAGATTTCTACCAGCATGATAGACCGTCTAGATGTGTCAAGAAACGCAGGTTCCAATTGTTATTTACAGTCTTTGCGATCACAGCAGGTATATTTAGAATCCAAGAGCATCCAGCAAACCCAGTGCTATCCAAGCGGAAGTGTAGACAGGTGCGCTCTCAGCCAGACATGTTACAAATATAAAAATCTGTCTTTCAGGCCCCTAGAATGTTCTGAATGCTTAGAGCGCCTGCAGACTATTGTGTGCCAGAAGGTGCTGGTTCAGTATCTACCATCTGTGATATGGCTTTGACCACTTTCAGCCCCCCCCCCTGAATGTTTTCATAGCTTTATTGCTCACGGTTGCATTTGTGCATCTCCTTCTGAGACACGATGTTGCCTGCTGATGTTTGGTAAATGTTGCACGGTCGTACGTCAGTTGTCAGTGTGATACTAATCTCTGGCGGCCAATATTAAACCCACATGGCATTCTCAATCTGCCACGTCTTAACCTGCCAAAATAGTATGTATTTGAAATTCTGCTGTACTAGTCTGGAGACATACTTGGATGACCTTGCCTGGATCGCTAAAGTTTGTTGATGTACAACTGTCCACAGGTTCCTTATGTTAAAGCAGCGTCTAGGTGTTAAACACTGAGCTGAGGGATACGCTGATCATATGCCCATCAGTAAGATTAACACACAAGAGTGTAAAGCCGCCCTCACGGGCGAGCACACACAAACATTGAAAAACAACAAACAGTGCCACTCCTGCTTAGCTTGTTGAAGCTGGCCTGGTTGTGAGGCAAGCTTCACACAGGAAAATGAATAATTTACACAGTGCCCTTAACTTCAAAAGCCCAAGGCAATAAACAGTGGAGAGGGAGGGGGCAAAGTCACAGAGCGGAGGGAGATCACTCAATACAATTCTCCAGCCGTTTTTAGTTATCAAACACACTGTGACATGGCCTGCCTGAACATGTGTGGCATTAATTGCATCATATGATATAATAAAGATCTTGATGTGTGAAAACGTAAGTTTGAATATCAGGATCTGTTAAAAGGGGTCATCTGCCTTTGCTAACAATAAACTGACTGGTGGATCCAACTTGAGCAGTAGCCTGGCTCCACCCTCCTACGTTCTTCCGCTTAATTTTCATTTCGTTTCACAATAATGTCTGGTACTGCTGTGTAGAGTTTCGTTTTCTCCTGCAAAAATCTGCAGGTCCAATCAGCGAACAGCGGGGAGTGGCTAAGAACGCAGACGTTGAGGTCGTGCGCCAGACTGAGTGACATACTATTAATTCAGAGCAGATTCAGAGTGATCTGGGCAGATCCAATAGTTTTAAACTTCAACAGAGGACCCTCCTTAACGGAAGTAACGCTTTGCAATGGAGTGTGGCCAGACTCTCTGTACAAATGAAATGAATGTACGAGTGTCTGGTTGCACCAGGCTACTTGAGCAGTGCCTTGGTTAAAAGTCAAAAAATTTTAATTTCCTGTATTTCTCTGTCCAATATGGTGATCTTAAACTCTAAAAATCCACATTTAAATCCCTTTAGGCATGCTCCTGATATTTACTAATAATCTATTAAATTAGTTAAAATTCATATGCAGGAAATCTCTTGTGAGAAACCAGGCTTGGCCAGGATGGTCAGTTCTCAGCTGCACCTCCAGCTGATTATTAATTTTATCTGAATTTTTTACATCCTGATGCCACAGGGGATACTTTATCATAGTTTAAGTTATATGGATAACCAATGTTTTCATTCCAGATCCCACAATACAACACTACTCCTATCAAATTATTTCTGGCTAGACTTGTCTGCAGACTTTTATACAGTGAACCATCAGATCCCGTTAGCCACCTTATCCTCTCTGGATCATAGGTCCTCCTTTTCCTATGGTTTAAATCCTACCTCTCAGATAGATCCTTAAGGGTGTCATGAAGGGGTGCCATGTCCACAGCTGACAAGATGGTCACTGGCGTCCCTCAGGGATCAGTGCTGGGACCACTCCTTTTCTCCATATACACAAAGTCCTTAGGACCTATACAGGCACATGGGTTCTCCTACCTTTTTTATACTAATGGTGGTGCCATTCACTGTTCAATATGGTGATCTTAAACTCTAAAAATCCACATTTAAATCCTTTTAGGCATGCTCCTGATGTTTACTAATAATCTATTAAATTATTATAATAATCTATTAATTTAATATGAATTTTTACATCCTGATGCCACAGGGGATACTTTATCATAGTTTAAGTTATATGGATAACCAATGTTTTCATTCCAGATCCCACAATACAACACTACTCCTATCAAATTATTTCTGGCTAGACTTGTCTGCAGACTTTTATACAGTGAACCATCAGATCCCGTTAGCCACCTTATCCTCGCCAGGGATCATAGGTCCTCCTTTTCCTATGGTTTAAATCCTACCTCTCAGATAGATCCTTAAGGGTGTCATGAAGGGGTGCCATGTCCACAGCTGACAAGATGGTCACTGGCGTCCCTCAGGGATCAGTGCTGGGACCACTCCTTTTCTTCATATACACAAAGTCCTTAGGACCTATCATACAGGCACATGGGTTCTCCTACCTCTGTTTAATTAATGGTGGTGCCATTCATTAGACTAAACTGTTTTTGTGTCATTCACCACAACAAGCCAAAGGACTTTGTGTGACCCACAGTTTTAAAAAACCCTGTTGTAAGAATTCACTTTTTCTACTTCTGCAACTGGAGACCAAGAGATTTAAAAATGCTCTAGATAAGCAGTAATTTTTGCTTTTAATGAGCCTGTTTGGCATTTAACATACAAGATATTTCTCAGAATGAGCGCTGACTTCATTTTCTAGACACAGGCCTGTATTAGTAAACCCCTCAGCCACAAACGGCTGTCAGGAAAGCTGCGTAAGAAAAAGAAATTGCTGAGCGTGTGATATGCTGTCAGAGGGGTGGTCTCCATAATCCTGCAAGGCTCCTGGGTAAAACCCTACAGAGAATTTCCCAGACTACCCATCTCAATTTCAGTAATTGGCTTGCTCTTTCTTTCTCTGTTCCTTTCAAACAAGAATTTTCTTGTTGTTTTATGACCTTGTCATTTGCTAATTGTAGTGAACCCAAGGCTGTTCAGATTGACAATTCAGGGAGCACACACAGAAATAACAGAGGGTGTATGTGTTTAGAGATTATTGTGGGTGGCCTCAGAGACAGAGAGCAAAACACAGTCAACAGTAATGTCTCCTGTCACACCCTGCTTAGCGTATGTCTGGTCTAGTTCCTTAAAGGAGTAGGACAGAAAGAAAGCTAATTCAGTAACAAAGACATATGAAAGATAATTATAATAAATTATGAAAATGGACACGGTGTGCCATTGCTTTATGTTTTGTGCTGAAACTGAAAGTAATAATTGGCGACACCCAGTTCCTATCTAACAGACAGCCTGTGGATCAGAAGTGGTATCTGAGGACGTCCATAGACGATACATGGCATTCTGTTCTCTTCCATACAATAGTCGCTTGCTTATCTACTAGAAAAATAACCATACACACCTAGATTTATCTGTTATCTATGTGTTAAATTGTTAAGTTTGAGAGGACGCCTGAATTCCCCAGTGATGTGAGATTAGTAGCTCACGCTGAAAACCCCCACGGTTCAATTCAACAGCATGTAACACTTCTCTTTTGAGCTGTCTCTGTCTTTAAAAGTTAGAGCAAATGTCATTTGAAACATCTCAGGCTTACGACTTGTTTACAGCTAATCTCATGCAACAAAACATCTCATCTTCTGGATGTTTTCTGTGAAACAGGGGGCTTTTACATATAAATAAATAAATGTTGGTGGTATTATTGATGCCTACAGAAATGTACAGTAAGAGTGTTGGGAATTTAATGCTGATGTTTGTAAATGTTTAGTTAACCCATTACCTGGCGCCGTCCCATGAGCGGGGCACCTGAGTTTACACTGAAAAAAAATATTCATTGAATTTAATCAATTTGTTTAAATGTAGCTTAAATAAATTGATTGCAACCACTTACCTTTAAAAAAATGTATTAAATTCAATGAATCATTTTTTTCAGTGTACTTTAATATTTATCATGTACATTTTTATCTAATCATGACAAACTATATGGAAAGGTCTAAGAGTCTAGAATAAAAAATGTAGGAAAAGTAATCTATTTTTTACGATATTCTGTTGTGAAACATTTACATTTTTATAATTTTATGTATACAATATGTATTTTTATTGCATTATTTTTATTTATTAAAGTAAATGTAAACTGCTATAACAATTTTTCATTTTAAATTTTCACGTCCAGACACTGTCACCTTTAAAACAAGACCAAAATTTAGCTTGTATACTAAAAAATGCCAAGAGTTAAATTATTTTGAAGGTATGCACCTATGGTGGACTTCTACAATGATCATTTTTTACCCTACAAGTTTGGTTTTGATAATAAAAAAAACTCAATGGACACAGCTCACTGAATTATTTTATGTCTGTATAAATGACTCGTATGCGCTTTTATATAGAAATCTTTAAATGTCATGCATAACCACTACTGAAACTGGACGGATCTCAAGTGAGAATGATCGATCAATGAGAAATTGAATACATTAGAAAATCCTAGATGGGAATCTACACTTCTTCAGCGTGACCACAAGGTTAGACCACAACATTGAGCAACTGATGTTGCTGCTCACAAGTCTAAGCATAAACAGGATGTGTTCATTTCAAAATATGGGGCAGTTTCCCAGACAGGGTTTAAATTAGTCCAGGACTAGGCCTTAGTTATATTAGGACATTTAAGTCGTTTTTACAAACATGTCTTACAAAAAACAGGGTTCCCACGGATCCTTGAAAGTTTGTGAATCTGGGGGAAAAATTCAAGGCCCTGGGAAGTTTTTAAAAATATACATACATAGATACAAGTCACTGAAAGTGCTTGAATTTATTTTATGCAAGACGTTTTCTGGAAAAAAAATCCATATTATACCCTGTGTAGTATAGGATAATATAAAAATTCTAGGCTTAACACGTGCTAAACAATTCGCTTTAAATGCTTATATCTTCTGTATACGAATGTTGATTCTTACCAAAATGCTTTTTTACATAGTTGTGTTTAACACATAAAAACATCTCGGGTTACGTATGTAACTGTTGTTCCCTGAGAAGGGAACGAGACGCTGCGTCTCCCTTGCCATACTTAATGCTTCCCTGTAAAGCCGTCTTTGGCCATATTTCAGATAGCGATATAGTCCCTGGCTCCCACATCACCCTGTCTTTGTCGTTAAGCCTCACCATTGGTTGAATTTGATATACACATTCAGACGCACTTACCCCTGGAGGCGTCCCCAAAGTGTCACCGCAGTGACGCAGCACGAGTTCCCTTGAAAGAGAACTGTAACAATGTATCTTAAAAGGTAACACATTGTAACCTTGCTCTCACTTGAAATGTGTCCCCACATTTAATCCTTAAATTTGAGGGGATTGGACCTGGAAAGTCCTTGAAAGGTCCTTAAATTTGAAGTTAACTAAGGTGTGGGAACCCTGAAAAAACATCACTGTTGTGCATCTTGAAACAAATCAGTGGCACTGATATATCTTAAAATATGTCAGTACAAAGGGTTTTTAAATGATGGCATCTTAAACATGCATTTTAATCGGGGACTAGGACAAGCCCTGTCCGCTTTATAGAAATGATATAAAGAAACCTCCCAATTAATACAGAAGCACCAGCGTCAACTCAAGAGCAAGTCAGAGATAAACAATAGTGCAGTTTTAACAAAGCGATTTACAATGCACTCACGGTATACATTTTTTATTTGTGTTTGATGGGAATCAAACCCACAACCTTTGCTTTGCAAGTGTGCTCTGTCAATTAAGCTGCAGGAACTCATTCACACATATTTTAACATAACAAAGGTCAACCATGTCTGTTAGTACATTTTTGCAACCTCACCATCCAAAGGCGTATATAGATTTTACCATCACAGCATATTTTGCTTTTGAAAGCAATGCAACTGGAGAAGAATACAATACAAGTATTAAGTAACCTCTTTGCACCCTTACTTCACTGATGAGGAACAGGAAGTGACAGTGAAGCGTTAACGGCTTGTCGCTGCAATTTTCTTCCCCAACCCCCGCTGACCACAGTATGCCCGTAAATGGACAACACTTTGCCCTCCATTCCCAGGACAATAACCATGGGGTTCGTGTAAACCGTTGTATTGTCAATGAAAGCACAGATTAACCTGGACAGTTTCCATTACCTCCTCCGTATACACACACACACACACCTTTATTACATTTGTATCTAGGTTAAAGGGTTGAGCTTCATGCTAGCGGTTAGGATTCGGTGTTCTGGCAATAAAAACAATATAAAAGCACTCGAGTGAGAGAGTATTACACAAGTTATGAAAGTGCAGTTCAATCATTTCTATTAAGCGTGAAATGTCATGTTTGCTTGTTTTACCAAGAAATGCTGTTTGTGGGACCTTAGCGATTCTAAGAATATTGCTTCTTTGCATCATATATGTGCAAGTATTTTTAAATGGGATATGTCATCACTTTCTCATAGCGGTTAATGATCAGCAAGTGATGTTTTGTGCACATTAAAGTGGGGGAAAAAATCTACATGGGCTTTGTGCAGATTATTGGTTATTGCAAATGTTTGGATTATTTCAAGACATTGCTGACCCCTCGGCTAAAGTAATTTCTTATAACCTTCATATATTTAAAGGGATAATTCTGTCGTTTTCTCACTCTCATGTTGTTACAAACCTGTATAAATTTATTTTTCCTGATGAAACACAAAAAGGAAAATATTTTGAGGAATGTTTAAAACCAAACCAATCATTAGCGCCATTCACTTCCATAATAGGAATGAAGAATACTATGGAAGTGAATGGGGCTCATCAATGGTTCGGTTACAAACATTCCTCAAATATCTCCCTCCATGTTCATCAAAACAAAGAAATGTATACAGGTTTGTAACAACATAAATGTGAGTAAATGAGAGAATTTGAATTTTCTAATATTAAATGGAGTAAGGCTATATCAAAACTTCATAGAAATCACTTTAATGCACCTTATCTCAATTAGATGATGAGACTTGAGCCTGGATTTCACAAATAGGCTCAACATAAAACCTTTAGCATGTTAACCTTACAAACCTGACAAAAAGCTTCATTGCTTTGTTCCCTTTCAACTTAACACATCCACAAATAACAGAGATTGATGAAAAATTAGGCCGGAGTTAAAACCTGGCCATCTTTATTAACAAATCACACACACACACGTTTAAACCCTCCTGGACCATGGAGAAGAAAGGAGGGACAAATAAATAAAAGCAACTCGATTTTAAGGCAATTCTAAAGCTCAGACAAACCAGTTGTAACAAGAGAGGCGTTAACCACTAGTGAGCAAGCAGTGGTTTGGGGGGGGCATTAAAACTTGGTAAAAAAAAGATACCATCCCTCCATCAAAACATTACACTTACAGTTTTGGATCATCCAGCTTTTGGATGCATGAAGTTCTGGGTCTAAATGAGTTAAGCAATCCCATTATGAAAACCAAGTTTTCCCATAAACCACAGGTTCTAACAACGTCATCGCTGCACGTTTGTTCAACGTTTACACGTCTGATAATAAATAAATACAATTTTAAAACTGCATCGAAGACAAACAGGGATTGAGTGTCTACATTGCACCAAGTTCACAGTTCTGAAATGTTCTTACATTCACCCATGGATCGCCGTTTTAGGGATCCACCAAGAAATAAGCAGAACTGTTGTCCTCTGACCAGGGCCTGACCACACATTTCTGAACAGAAAGACGTCACCTGTTTATACGGTGCCAGTGGTCACAAAAATCTAGCATTAAGAGAGTAACATCTCTATTTCCGCCCATAAGTGTCCGTTCAATCCAGGCTCAGCAGCTAACGGTGCTCTGTTGCTGTTTGCTCACGAAATCCGAAATAAAGTCAAACTCGTTTTGTCCCAGGAAGAGTTCAGGAAGCTCTTGCACCCTATCCAGTCCGAGCTCAATGACCAGTGACGTCAAAACCTCTTCGTCGATTAATTCGGCATCAAAATTGTTTAAACCGAGAGCAGGTCCAGACATGTGTTGCATGTTGGCCAGCTGGGCCTGACCCACCCTAAACTGTGCCCCGTTTCCCATGTGGTTGCCGTTCATGTGTCCCAGCGGGTGTCCGTGGTACTGGGTGTTGAGTTTCTGAAGGTGCATGCTGGCCATAAGCTGTTGGGATGTGAGACCCCCGGTCATGTACTGTTGTTGTTGTTGCTGCTGCTGCTGCGGGGGCTGTTGTTGCTGCTGTTGTTGTTGCACCTGATGCATGTGGTGGTGTTGTTGTTGATGCTGTTGATGCTGCTGAATGTGATGTTGCTGAGGTTGGCCCTGATTGTTAAACATCATGTTAGCCGACTGCATTTGGTGGTGGCCCATCTGTCCGTTCATAGGTCCGACCATGTTGGACCGCTGACGCATGGCGGCCTCCATGTTTCCCTGAGGCCCCGCTCCATAGTGCATCATTTGTCCGTTGGGCATCGCTCGGAGGCCGGGCTGGGGTCCGTGCTGTTGGGGGCCTGCCTGCAGGCCTCCGTTCATGCCCATCCGGTAGCCATGCAGACTTGCGTTTCCCTGACCGTGGTTCATTGGCATCATCATGTGTTCTGCCATAGACTCTCCCTTTAGTAAAAGATGGGAAGAGGGATTAGATTGAGTAATGGATTGATGGTAACAGCAAAAAGTGTCATTTAAATCTTTTTAATTTCAATTAGTGTGTGTTATAAATGCAAAAAAAAAGATTGAGGCGTGATTTTTTTTACATTTTATTTATGGGAGTTTGAATTAAATTGAAAACAGTGGTAATAACTACACTACAAAACGAATAAAGAAATAATCATGCAAGTCAGCTAATTTTCATTTCATTGTACAGTTAGGAATGTGTGTGTTGTTCCCTGTAGCAAACTGACTGCTCACTAAACACTACAACATCTTAAGATTCAATAGTGCACATCCAAACATCATGATTAAATGGGAGTAGTATTAAGTATTAGTGCCCTAAACTGCTTACTTATACGTAGCGCACGTCCTATTTCCAACTAAACACGCTGAAAAAAAATGCGTTTTAGCAACAAAGACATACAAATGCATTTGAAATCTTGTCAGATTTTTATCAGAATTCGAACGCATACATTAGACTTGTTTTTTTTAGCTTGCACGTAAAGTAAAAATGCACGCAAAGAAAGTCGGCATGCAGCTAAGCAAACAATGGATCTACCACCCTAAGCACTACACCACTGGCCGTGTCTCACATCCCAGCGTGCTGCCTACGTAGCCATCATTGTTGAGAATCGCATTCAAAACACGCCGCACGCGCACACAATGCTGTCTACCAAGATAGCGCGCGACGTATTAAGCCGCAGCCGGTGAGTTTCAGAAAGCGTTCATTAAAAATGTCCTTACCCCCGTGTCCTGTGCACACACCGCTCAATGGATCCGCAGCAGCAGGGCAGATTAGGTCGATTTAAACGAAACCGCCGAAGAATCACAATTTATATTCCGTGAGGTGAAGCTTCATAGTCCAGTCACAAGACGCGCTGCTCGCTATCTTCAAACGAGTGTGTGTGTTTTCTGGGTCAACTCCAGGCTTATATACATGAGAAAAACTGAGAGGTGGAGCTATCGTTCTCTCGTAATCCTTTGTTGCCATTGGCCCTGCTGCTTAATATCAGTGTGCATAGAAACCCCTAGCGGTTTCTGTCAAACACTGGCCAATTTCTCTGTTTCAACAGCTCGTGATTGTATTTCTCTGTATGATTTAAACTGAACCGGAAATCCCTATCTAAACGAGATGGGTGCGTGCTTACGACCAAAAATACATCTTATTACTGGATAGACAGATGTTTAGATGAAGATATGTGATTGCATTTTAAGTTGTTCTTCTGCCCTCGGTTGAGTGTGGCTACTCAGCCTATGCAGCGAGCTAAACATTAATAAGAGAAGGTGGTTCCAATAATGACCAGACACAGTTTTTTCCTTCTTTTGTGTCTTTACTGTAGACCTCTCTTTTTCTTGATTGTAAAACTGTGAACATTACAAACAAATTGTATTAAAAATACATTATTTAACAAAACAAGACACATTTCTACGAATTTAAATGCTGGAATACATCAGAATTCAAGATATAAGAATCACAAGATTACATCTTTAAATTACTCAGTTTGTATAATTTGTAACATACTAAACAGAAGCTAGCTACATTAGCTTGAATTAGGTCACAAATAACTTTCTGCTTGTAAGAGTTAAAATAACCTAATAAGTAACTAAACATTTAGAAAAACAAAATTGATCACTAATTACTTACAGATTATGGCATATCAAAGCTTCCTGAAGATATAAGGTGTCTGAGATGAGAATAGCATGTCAAAGCCTCTGAACCTTTTCTCACACTGCATGTAACAAACTTTTTAACAACACATCATGAGGAGCACACTCAATATATAATAGAAGAAGAAACCCTTAAAAGAGGTACTGACCCCTAGCGGTAAGATAAAGAAATGCACCAGCAAACTAATACAATACTATTGAACATAGAGGGACAGAATACTCCCCGCCTGACATCTATAAAATGTCATCCATAACTAGCATGTGGATACAGGTAAAATACAATGAAACAAAGTACCTGATTTTAAGTACTGTCCTTAGACACCAATAACACAACCTCACTTATAGGTCTTATGTAGCATCTGAGTTCACCCTTGCGGAAAATCTTCACTTCTATTTTCCTGACAAGTCCATCCTCGCTTGGGAAGATTTTGGTGATGCGTCCAAGTGGCCAGTTGTTCCTATGTTCAAGAGCCTCCTTTAGCAGAACAACATCTCCTGTTTGTAGATTCGGTTTTACTGTTTTCCATTTGCGGCGGTTCTGAAGTCCTGAGAGGTATTCCTTTTGCCATCTGCTCCAGAAAACATTTGCGAGGTATTGCACGCGCCTCCATTGGGCTCTGAAAAGATCCCTGCTTTCAAACTGACCTGGTGGGACTGGTGGGTTCCCAACTTTTTGTGTGAGTAGCATGGCAGGGGTAAGAATGGCTGGGTTTTCTGGATCTGTAGAAACGGCTGTGAGCGGACGAGCATTCACTATTGCAGTGACTTCAGCCATTAATGTCACCAATATCTCATGAGTAAGTTTTGCATTTTTCTGTTCTAGGAGCATTGCATCAAGGATTTTGCGTGTGACCCCAATCATGCGCTCCCAGGAGCCACCCATATGAGATGCATGTGGGGGGTTAAAATGCCATTTGCACTCAGAGTCTTTGAGAAAGCTGTGAAGTTTGCTATTGTGACAGCCCTGTTTATCTATTTGCAGCTCTTTGCAGGCGCTCACAAAATTTGTCCCACAATCGGATCTAAGAAGTTTGACTGCACCCCTGATGGCGAAGAAACGACGTAGGGCATTTATGAATGATGATGTGTCCATTGATTCTATAGTCTCAATGTGAATGGCACGTGTGCTCATACATGTAAATATGACTGCCCATCGCTTAGCATCCGATTGCCCACCGCGTGTTTTTCTGATTACGACAGGCCAGGGGCCGAACACATCAAGGCCTACATGTGTGAAAGGAGGGTCCGTGGACAGCCTGTCCTCTGGTAGATCAGCCATGATCTGCTCCTGTTGTCTGCCCCTTAGTTTGCGGCATGTGACGCAGTTGAATATCACTCTGCTTATTGCTCTTTTACCTCCCACAATCCAAAAACCTGCAGTCCTAACTGCCCCTTCAGTAAAATGTCTGCCCTGGTGGCATACTTTCCCGTGGAAGTGTTTTATAATGAGCTGGGCAAGGTGGTGCTTTCCAGGGATGAGTATGGGATTGGTTTCATCTGATGTCAACTGTGCACGTTTTAGTCTCCCACCCACTCTGAGGATTCCATTAGTGTCGATGATAGGGCTCAGTTTGCTAAGTGGGCTTGAGTTCTTAAGGGGCACACCTTTTTCAACTTGTCTCATATCCTCTGCGTAAACTTCTCTTTGAACAATGCGAATGATAGTGTTCTTCGCTTGGTTGAGTTGTTTTTCAGTTAACTGTTCTTTACAGTTGTGCCAGCCGTGACAGGGGCTCTCTGTGTTCGGCTTAAATGACTGGGCAATGTGTTGGAGTTTGGCTATAGCTTTAAGTAGTGCGTTCCAACTCGAAAACTTTTCAAATCTGACACTACTGAGTCTATCCTTTGAGAGAGTGGTGGCACAAGTAGTGACCTCAGGTCGCAGTTCATTGTCAGTCTCTGGGTCTACAAGATCAAACAACTCTGCTTGTGTGTGACTTTTTCCTGAATTAGAAAGGAAAGCGGGTCCACTGATCCATGTGGAGCTTGAGAGCTGCTCAGCAGGTAGTGCTCGTGTGGCATGATCGGCGGGATTTAAATGAGTGGGCACGTAATGCCACTGGTGAGCTTGTGTAAAGCGCCTAATACGTTCCACTCTGTTGTGCACATAAACATGAAAGCGTCTCTTTTTGTTAAAGATGTAACCGAGCACTACTTTGGAGTCAGAGTAGAAGTTCACCTGTTCGACTGCAATGTCTAGCTCCTCCAGTACTAACTCGGCCACCTCAACAGCCAGGACTGCTGCACAAAGTTCAAGTCTGGGTATAGTGATGTCTGGTTTTGGGGAAAGCCGTGCTTTGCCGAGAAGGAAACCCACTTCACTGTGTCCATCTCTATCTGTGAGTTTGAGGTAAGCAACAGCACCCACTGCCTTAGTGGAGGCATCACAAAAAACATGGATCTCCTTGTTTAGAGCTGCAGATAGTGGTATTGAGGTGTACATTCTGGGGATTCCAAGTTGTTGCAGATATTTGAGGGAGTCTTTCCAATGTTGCCACTGATGTAATTTGTCTTTAGGCAGTTCAGTGTCCCATTCACAAATGTCAGTGGAAATGTCTCTCAGTATGACCCTGCCTTCCACAATGACTGGGACCGCAAAGCCAAGCGGGTCGTAGACACTATTAATGACTGACAGCACCCCCCGTTTGGTAAAGGGCTTTTCATTGACTGTTACCTGAAACTTGAACAGGTCTGTGGACAGGTCCCAGCCCAAGCCTAAGCTGTGCTGCATGGGTGGGGTAGTCTGCCCTAGAGCAAGGCCCTGCATGTCCATTGCAAGGTCCTCACTTGGAAAAGCACCTGTGATTATAGGACAGTTAGATGAGATTTTGTGCAGCCGTATGTTACACTTAGCCAGCATCTTCTGAGCTCTAGAGAGAACGTCAATGGCCTCGTCTGTGGAAGAGAATGATTTTAGTCCGTCATCTACATAAAAGTGACGTTCAATGAACTCTCTTGTATCACTGCCGTATTCCCTTTCTCCCTCCATCGCTGACCGTTTCAGTCCATAGATCGCCACTGATGGGGAGGGACAGTTCCCAAATACGTGTACTCTCATCCTGAATTCCTGCACTTCTCCATCCAGATCATGATTTTTGAACCACAAGAAGCGAAGGTAGTTACGGTGGTCCTCCCTGACAAGAAAGTTGTGAAACATTTGCTCAACGTCTGCCATGACTGCGTATGGGTCAGACCTGAAACGCATCAGAACTCCCACAAGAGTGTTATTAAGATCTGGCCCTTTAAGTAGCACGTCATTGAGAGAAACGTTGCAGCATTGAGCACTCGAATCAAAGACTACCCTAATTTTCTCTGGCTTTTGAGGGTGGTAAACTCCAAAACTAGGGAGATACCAGCATTCTTGGTCTGGAGTAAGAGCAGGAGCTGGTTCGGCGTGACCTTTACTGAAGATTTTGTCCAAAAACTCAACATAATGCTCTCTCATTTTAGGTTTCCTTTTCAGCGTTTTGCGGAGTGACATTAAACGACTGAGGGCCTGGTGCCTGTTGTTGGGCAAACGCTGTCTGGGCGTCCGGAATGGGAGTGGAGCTACCCAATTATTCGCATCATCTTTTGCAAAGCCTTTGTGCATAATTTCCAAGAACAAAGCATCTTCTGCTGAAAGTGCCACTTTGTCGTCATCTGTAGTTTGCTGGAAAATGTGCCTGCCTAATTCAACTTGTGTCTTATCAAGTGTATGGCGGCTTTCTGTGTATTTGTCCTTGATATAGAACTTGTTTTCACAGGGGCTGAGGTAAGTAGGGCGGCCGTTGTTAAGAATGTTTGTCTTAAAAGAGTTCACTGTGGGTTTATGGGCACCTGAGAGGCAGACATCACCTACAACTACCCATCCCAGATCAAGGCGTTGAGCATAAGGCGCACTGTTTGGACCATTCACCTGACTGCGGACCTTGTGAGCTCGGATAATGTCCCTGCCCAAGAGGAGAAGGATTTCTGCTGATGGATCCAGAGGAGGAATCTGCGAAGCGATTGCCTGTAGATGAGGGTGAGCCGACACAGCCTCAGCAGTGGGAATCTCATCCCTGTTATCTGGAATCTGATCACACTCTGTTAGTATGGGCAGCAGCATGGACACTTTTCCATTTACATCCTCAATAACAAAGTCACTGGCTCTGCGCCCTCCAGTCTCTGATAAGCCAGCGCATGTTTTCATGGTGTATGGGAGTACGGTACTCTTTACATTAAACATGTCAAAGAAGGCGGACCTGGCTAAGGATGAATTGCTCTGGTCATCTAACATGGCATACATCCTCCTTTTCTCTTCAGGGGATGTGCGGGGATACACGTTGACTAAGCAAATCTTAGAGCAGGATTTACCTTTGAGGCCTGGGCCACACACTTCTGTGCAACTGGTTGTAGTTACAGGGTTTGAGAAGTCGAACTCCCCGCCGTGGCTCTGAGGCAGAGGGTTGGAGTCTTTAGGTGTCCACGGAGGGGGACCAGCATGCATTGCGGACACGTGCACGTCACTCTTACATTCTGAGCATTGAATAATGGCTTTACAGTCTTTAGCTCTGTGACTTGTGGAGGAACAACACTTATAACAAATAGAGTGTTCTTTCAGAATACCTTTTCTTTCATCCAGTGTTTTTGACCTAAATCCCCTGCATTTAGCGAGTGAATGGGGCTTGTGGTGAATGGGACATAGCTTGTCCGGATTAAGAATGGATGTTTGAGTTGTGCCGCTTGTTCGACTAATGTTTGTTTTGTTCACTGCAACCGGAACTCTGTACCTGGTTGGTTTTACCAGTGTCTTTTCAACTCTTGGAGCTACTATGTTTGAACTTTGTAACATAAAGCTAGGGTCTGTTTTCATTTCAGCATAGTCATTTACAAACTGAACAAAATAGGAGAAAGGTGGGTAAACTGCATCATTGTCTCTTTTGTATTTTGTCCCTTGTTTCACCCATGACTCCTGGAGCCCGTAAGGGAGCTTTTCAACTATTGGATTTATGCCCCTTGGGGTGTCAAGAAAGCTAAGGCCTGGCAGATAACCTTCACTTTGGGCATACATTAACTCTAGCAGAAGGTCTGCAAGCTCCTGCAGCAGGTGAGTGTCTTTATTGGATATCTTTGGAAAAGTCTGTAAGCGTTGGAAGAGTGACGCTTCGACTACCTCTGGAGAGCCATAACTCTTGTCTAGACGCTGCCACAAACGTTGGAGGCCTGCTTGTGGGTTGTTCACATGGACTGCCCTGATCCTCAGAGCATGTTGAAGGGACTCCCCGCTGAGCCACTTGGTTAGAAGGTCAAGCTCTTCACTGGGCTTGAGGTTGAGGCCTTCTATGGCGTTGCACAAGATGGACTTCCAGGACAAGTAGGACTCAGGACGGTTGTCGAAAACCTTGAATCCCGCTGTCAGCAGATCACGGCGTGCTAGGTAGGCTGTTAGATCCGACAGTTCAGCCTGAGGAGTCACTGAAGGTCTAGGCTTGGGTGAAATATCCATTTTTATGTGTGTAGGAGGGGACCTCAGCTGCTCCCTGTCTGCAAAATCAGTGAAATGTTCACCTGGAGAGGAAGGGACTGGTGTATGGCTCTGTTGTAGATGGTGAGATTTGTTATAACTGACCAGTTGTCCTGTGTCAGGCTTTTCTTCTTCTTTCACATGCAAACTGGAGTTGGTGAAGTGATCATTCACATAGTCTTGAGCACGTCTAATGGAAGGAGGCGTCTTAGGGGAGATGCCTTGCTCAGTGAGGTCGATGGCGTGGTGCTCCTCATCAGCTGCCGCTTCCAGGACATGAGCTGCAGCAAGCGCTGCTTCAGCCTCACCCTCCTTCTTCAGAGCGTTTAGTGTTGCCTCGATGCGTGCCTTCTCAACCTCCATGTCGATCTGGCGTTTGGCGTACTGTGCTCTGGTGCGGGCAGCTTCTGCGTCTGCTCGTGCTCGTGCTGCAGCTTGGCTGGTGGACGAGCGGCGTGAAGAACGTGAGTAGCACTCCGACCGGGCCACCATCTGGGACATAGGTGGTGTAGTTTCAGACTGAGACATCTTGGAGGCTTGATAAGTAGCTAATCTTTTTACTCTTCTGCCCTCGGTTGAGTGTGGCTACTCAGCCTATGCAGCGAGCTAAACATTAATAAGAGAAGGTGGTTCCAATAATGACCAGACACAGTTTTTTCCTTCTTTTGTGTCTTTACTGTAGACCTCTCTTTTTCTTGATTGTAAAACTGTGAACATTACAAACAAATTGTATTAAAAATACATTATTTAACAAAACAAGACACATTTCTACGAATTTAAATGCTGGAATACATCAGAATTCAAGATATAAGAATCACAAGATTACATCTTTAAATTACTCAGTTTGTATAATTTGTAACATACTAAACAGAAGCTAGCTACATTAGCTTGAATTAGGTCACAAATAACTTTCTGCTTGTAAGAGTTAAAATAACCTAATAAGTAACTAAACATTTAGAAAAACAAAATTGATCACTAATTACTTACAGATTATGGCATATCAAAGCTTCCTGAAGATATAAGGTGTCTGAGATGAGAATAGCATGTCAAAGCCTCTGAACCTTTTCTCACACTGCATGTAACAAACTTTTTAACAACACATCATGAGGAGCACACTCAATATATAATAGAAGAAGAAACCCTTAAAAGAGGTACTGACCCCTAGCGGTAAGATAAAGAAATGCACCAGCAAACTAATACAATACTATTGAACATAGAGGGACAGAATAGTTGTCCTTAATAACATGACCTTTGTTTGTAAATATGCATATTAAGGTTCTTTCTATCATGCAAATATAGACAGACAGACAGATTCCAATTCAGATGCATTTCCACTGTTATGGTCTTTGTTGGTTGAATAATCCATTTATCTAGATTTTTAGCTGTTTTATTGTATGTGTATTTAATGTAAAGCATATTTTCAACCATGCCAGTACAGACAGATTTTTATGTACAGACAGACAGTTTTCTAATTAAAATGCATATACACTCTCAGAAATAAAGGTACAAAAGCTGTCAATGGGACAGTACATTTTCAAAAAGGTTCACCTTTGTACCCAAAGAGTGCATATAAGTACTTCAAATGTAGATATTGGTAGTTCAAATATACGTATTGGTACCTAAAAGGCATATATTTGTACCTAAATGGTACATATAAGGACCTTTTTAAAGGGTACTGCCCCAGTGACAGATTTTGTATCTTTATTTTTGACAGTGTACACTGTTATTGCCTTTGTTGGTTGAATAATCAATTTCAACCAACTATCTATTTAAATAGCTAGGTTTTAAGCTATGGATTTATTTTTATTTATGTTTATATTTACATCACATGGCATTTATTTGTAACTTTGTATATTCAATGTTATTAAGGTTTTTAATGTAAAGCCCCTTTACCTTACCCTGGATAGATAGGTGATTCTCACAAAATCCAGTGTCCATTCTCACGAAATCCGTGTCCAGCATTAGAATTTTTAAAAAGCCCCCAATTTTTGGCACATATAAGATTTAGGTCTGAACTTACTATAAACATTATTTTTAGAGGATTTAAAACATATTTCCTACAAAATTATTTACATTTTTTTAGATTATCATTATCACAAATTATCATTACCGCAACATTACATTAAATATATGCATTTACAAACTCATGTTTCGGTAATGAGAACTAAAAAGTTGTCTAGGTACTATGACAAACAAAATTTCAACTTTTATCTTGAGAGAAGAAATAAGAACTGCTTACCTGGTAGCCATCTTGAGTGTCACAGTCAATTATGTCCCTTCCAACAATTTTTTTTATTTGTGAGTTCCATGAGGGCTTAAACAATGATTGAAAATTGTTGCGGAGGATGAGAAAAATTTTCTTGGACACATTTATATTCCTTATTATTGATTGATCATTTACCAATGATCACCAAATACCACATGTTTCTTTACTCTAAATGTTTATAGTATAACATGCACTGAAGCTTTTTATTTTTTAGATTTTTTAATTATAAATATTTCCAAGTCAAAGAACCAAAATCCAGTCATGGACACGTTGCGCTAATGAAAAATTTCCCCTTAAATGTGGAAAAAACAACAAAATTGGTTTGTATGATGTCATTTGAAATCATGTGCAAAATAGTACATGAAGAGATGTTTGTAACTGTATGCTTCTTATTTTGATACTCTTACTTTACATTTACTTTTTTATCAAAATGTTTCTAATTTCGCGAGAATCACCCAGATATCAATCCACTTTTTTCATCCACTTTTTTAAGTAAGTTTTACTTGAAATTTTAAGCAATTGCATATGCAAGCTCAACTTACTTAAAAAATGGATGCAACAATGATGCACTATATTTTTAAGTAAATCCAGCTTTTATTTTTTCAGTGTAGATAGATAGATGGGCCTACATATTTTTTGTAAAGTTGTCTGTCAATATGTCAAATCCTCTTTTTACCTTGCAAATAGATAGATAGACAAAAAGATACAGTTTAAATCATCTTGTATTCGCATCTACAACAATTATATGCACTGTATTATTGAAAAAAGTTATCACAATTATCAGTCTGTCCAGTTCATTGGCCTTACTTGTTGTTCTCTATGGCTGTTTTTGTTTTGGTTGATGTGAGTGTTTATACACGAGTGTGTGTGATCAGTGGCAGTGCATGTGACCCAGGGTTCTGCTGTGTGCTGTGTCTTTGCTGGTGAGAGAGGGGAGGGGAATGGAATGCTGCTGCTATTCTGGGCCACTGGCTGGGGTGTTGGAGAGCATGCAAGCCTGGACTTCATGTGCAATTTATGGTCTGTTTCAGATCATTATACAACAACACCAAGGTAAAAGCTGGGCCAGTAGAGACCCCCACTATATATTAAGTTATTTGTAATATACCCTTTAATAGACTGATTTGATGTGGAAAGACCCAAAGTCTGGACCACGATTACTTGCCCGAACACAACAACACTGGGCTTGTCTGTTTGGGAGAACAGAGAATCAACATTCTCCGTTTTGTCACAATGGCTCTCTGTTTACCCAGAGGTCATCACTGGTCAAAGCTGTGGATCACACCTCTAAAGTGCATTATCTCTTGACAAATTAACATCTCAATTCCGCTGCCTTTGTTTTGTGTTATTGGCAAGACCTTGGGTTTAATTTGTATGATAATCTGTTGCCACCTTCAGCAGCATGTTGTAGTTTTAAAGTGTGAAGACACCATGTAGGGGTTATAGGATGTAGTTTGGGACACAAGTCACATCAACTTCACGTGATGGGTCAAAGATGAGTAATTATGATAAGCACAAAGTGATTTTTGTTCACCTAAACTTTACAAACTGAAACAAGTACAACTTATCTAACAGATAAAACAGCGCTGATGTTGTTGTTTACACAAAGAATTTGTTCTTTTAATTAATTTTCTATGATATTGTGAAGAACCTCATGTACCTTTATTTTTAAGAGCTTTTAATTGATGTATGGTTTGTTAGGATAAGACAATCTTTGGCCAAGGTACAACTATTTGGAAATCTGTAATCTGAAGGTTCCAAAAAATGTTAATATTGAGAAAATCACCTTTAAAGTCTTTAAAGATGAGTTTTTTTTGTGATTGTTGCTGGCAAAAATACTTGATCTTGCAGCATGTTTTCTTAAAAAAATGCGATGGAATATGTGGGATATTATGCAATTTTATGTGATGAAATTGCGGGAACTTGCAAAAATTGCGGGAACTTGCAAAAACTGCGGGAACTGTTTTCTGTTTTCAGCTTTTGCAGCTTTTCAGTGATGTTCACGTCACATAATCACGTCACTTTATAACGTTTAAATGGCTGCGCTTGTGTGAGGTAAATGCAACATTTTTCAACTTTCTGCTAAGATACATGTGATTTTTGCTACGAAAATGCGAGGATTATGAATCATGCAAGCCCCGCATATTTTGTGCACAGAAATCTGCAATTTATTTTTGCTGGCAAAAATACTTAATCTTGCGGCATGTTTTCTTTAAAAAATGCGATGGAATATGCGGGATATTTATGCAATTTTATGTGATGAAATTGCGGGAACTTGCAAAAATTGCGGGAACTTGCAAAAACTGCGGGAACTGTTTTCTGTTTTCAGCTTTTGCAGCTTTTCAATGATGTTCATGTCACATAATCACGTCACTTTATAACGTTTAAATGGCTGCGCTTGTGTGAGGTAAATGCAACATTTTTCAACTTTCTGCTAAGATATATGTGATTTTTGCTACGAAAATGCGAGGATTATGAATCATGCAAGCCCCGCATATTTTGTGCACAGAAATCTGCAATTTATTTTTGCAGGCAAAAATACTTGATCTTGCGGCATGTTTTCTTTAAAAAATGCGATGGAATATGCGGGATATTTATGCAATTTTATGTGATGAAACTGCGGGAACTGTTTTCTGTTTTCAGCTTTTGCAGCTTTCAATGATGTTCACGTCACATAATCACGTCACTTTATAACGTTTAAATGGCTGCGCTTGTGTGAGGTAAATGCAACATTTTTCCACTTTCTGCTAAGATATATGTGATTTTTGCAACGAAAATGCGAGGATTATGAAATCATGCAAGCCCCGCATATTTTGTGCACGGAAATCTGCAATTTATGCTGTGAAAGTGCAGCATATTTGAAAAAATGAGTCCCCCGCATAAATATGCGGACTTTGGTTGATTATGCGTTAAATCATGCCATCATTCTGCAGGGACTGTATTACTAATGACAAATAAATCTTTGATATATCTACGGTAGGAAATTTGCCAAATATCTTCATAGAATATGATCTTTTCGTAATATAATGATTTTTGGCATTAAAGAAAAATCAATAATTTTGCCCCATACAATAGATTTGATACAAAAGATACAATTTGATCCATACGTGGTTGCTTAAATATATATTACGCTGGGTTGTTGGATAAAATATCGACAAAACCAATCAAGTTAAATTACTATAGAAATTGTCCATGCATGTTTGACCCAACCATGGGTTGAAACCTCTGAGCATTTTAGATTGAAACACCCGACCATAGGTTAATTTAAACCCAGCGTTAGTGTTTGTCCATATTTTACCCAACCACAGGTTTTGAATAAATAATTATGTGAGAAAATTCACACCGCATTTGATCAATTACCCATGTAACAGGTTTGATCCAGTCCTCAGGCCAGATATACACGGTCCATTGAGATCTCAGGTGTGGGAGTTGCTAATTTACCTAGTGTCACAGCCCTACAAGGGCGTAGATGTAGACAAGAAGGCTTAATGTCTGTTGACGTTTAAACATATGATTAAGCCTAAACAAGTAGACGTGCCTGTAGATATTACCACTGTAGCCTTTACAGTTAGTGGTTTAGCAGTCTGTTTAGACACCTATATTCCCCGTGTTTCTGCAGTGTACGTGTCTGGCTTGCCGCGGGCTCTTCCTCCCCCACACCTGATTAGCAAAGAGTTAGGAGCTGGAGGAGGGGCCAACCAGCTGCCACTGAAAGCTGCCTACCACACAACTCAGGAAAGACTAAATACAGCTGATATTTAGCCTGCACATGTAAATCTAACAATGATCGTGCAGAAATGATTGTCACGGAACAGGTTTATCAGACTATGTTTACAGGAATAGTTCACCCAAAAATGAAAGTTCATCAAGTTTAATCACACTCATGCCATCCTAGATGTATATGACTTTCTTCACTTTAACACAAACTAATCATTTTATATTTAAATGCCTTCATGGTATTCTTTTAAATGGCAAAACTCTACATCTATCCATCATTAAGGTAATTAGCAAAACTGAAATGTAAACAAGATCAGAGTGCTAAAATTAATTATGGCGACACGTCAATAACTTCAAATCTCATTGGTCCTAACTTGTAATGTGACTTGCTGTCACATGCGCGTTTTGTCCCTTTTATATAATTGCATTTTAATATAAAATTTATTTGTGTTCAACAGAGGAAAGAAAGTCATATACATGATATACATAAAAAAATGATAGCTTGAATGCACTGTAAAGGCCTGTGTATAGTTCACCTTTTACGCATATGCAAGGGATTGCGTACAGTGCGCGTGATGCACATTTCGTCATCAAAATAGTATGCACGTACTTGCGGATTTTTGTAACCGAGCATACTTTGTATGTGCAGGTAACACATGCGCACATTAATTTGTTACCGTAATTAGTTTATCTTCAAGGTGGCAGCCGTGCCCTGGGGGAAAGTCATCTCAGATGATAGTCGAAAATAACCACATAAAGAAAGCGGACTTGAACCTGTGCAAGCTACATCGACAATGGAGACTATATATGAGAGCCGTGCATAGAGGTCAGGAAGCACCCTCATTTATACAACTGTACCTTGAAAGAGTACAAAGGTATTTACATGAGTTTTAACTCGTGGCGTCACCTCTTTAGACCTACTTATCCGTTCCTTACGGACACCTGTAGTTCAGGTGAGGTATTGCATCTGTCCAATGCCTATGTACACATTCAAGTCAAACTAAATTTGTTTGGCGAGGATTTGTGTTCAACTGTGGATGTACACTGGTGTACTTGTAAAAAACAAGAATAGCCTGAGGATGAGTAAATTATACATTTTCAACTATTTCTTTAAAGGTCCCCCTTAACCTAGGTGTTTTCAGCAATATTAAAATAGTCTCTGGTATCCCCAGAATGTGTCTGTAAAGTTTTAGCTTAAAATACACTACAGATCTTTAAATTATACAATGTTGAACATGGCCATTTGTGGTTGCAATTGAAAACGTGCTGATTTTATGTGTCTTTTTTAATGCAAAGAAAGCTTCTGTTCCCCTCCCCGTATGCAAAGTAGGGGGTAGAGCGCTTACACATGTGCTTTTACATTAAAACATGTGTCTCTGGCAGAAGGTTGAACTACTCGCTCATAAGGCGGAGTCTGTTAGCGTTTATGGTTGGGGCGTAATCAATGTGACATCACATTTATAGGGAATCCCCAACAGCATGTTTTGTGTGTTAATTTTCACGTTTAGCACCACGTTGTTTAAATAGCAAATGCATTTGCGCACCCTTTTGCGCCCATGGGCGTTCTGGTCTGAAATCGAGGTGTGTTCAGGCGCATTGTTGGCGCGTTGCTATTTTTAAGGCAACTAAAATAGACTACGCCATTGACCAACAAAAACCTGGTCTAAAGTCAATGGCGCAATATGTTTTTTGTTATTTAAAGAGCGCATTAGTAATATGCGCCTATAAACGGGATGACAACATGGGTTTGCTTATCACACACATGAATGCGCAGCAGCACAAAAACACTTTTAAATATAAAAGATTAAAGGATTGAATGTAAACGATTATTATTGAGTCTCTTGGATATAAATGAGGACTAATTATGAGACGTAAGAGAAGGCGTAAAGAGCTGCTTCACCTACAGCCTGGTAAGTAAATAAATGCTTTGCTTTAAACAAATGCATCTGTTTTTAATTTTTTTTTTTTTAAATGCTACCTCACGAATTTATTGTATATGATGGATATGTGGATATGGTGAGATGAGAAACATTTTTAAGGTATGCTTAAAAAAACTCATGGCGCTGTCCGAGTGCTGAAACATGCAGAGAGCCGTTTGTAAATTCTTTATCTCCTGTTTGTTACAAATAAAGTATTTTCAGAGTACAAACCTTTTCTTACATACTTGATGATTTTGGATAGCCATTCATTTAAAGCAATTAAAAGCCTGCTTTTTTACTTCCATGACGGGTTTTAAAGGTTTTAATAAAAAAAACAATTTCAATACAAGTGAAAAACAACACAATTATTTAACATTAATCTTAAACTGGGGATCTTCTTCCTCCGCTCAGTTTTTCAGTTTACAAAGTCCGTCATCTAAATATGGATTAGACATAGCGCCAGCGCAACTGGCTTTTAAAGGGGATGAGAGCTGAGACTCTCATTGGTTTACTGCACGTTACGCCCAAAATACTCCCATTACTCATAAAAAAAAAGGACCAACCCTTTTCGACCATGCGCTTGGCTCACAAACCACTTTTTACCGTCATTAAATTAGCAAAAGTGGATTCGGACATGCCCATTTAGACGTTGCGCTGTGCGCTTTAGACAATGCACTTAGATCGTTGAAATAGGGCCCTTTATCTGGAAAGGCAAGTTATTCAACTAAACAATAGCACAGAACAGCAGGCTGCATTGGTGTCCGTACATGTTAAAGTAACATACACAGTTATTTACACGATACACAATAGCATACAGAACATACCTGGAAGCCAAATCAAGTTCAAAGAGGACTGTAGACGGTAATGGTTTCTCTTGGTTCATATTAAATAATTTTGACGTGTAAGTCGCACCTGACTGTAAGTTCCAGGACCCGCCAACCTATGAAAAAGTGTCACTTATAGTCCGGAGAATATGGTATATATACATGCATGTGTGTGTTTTTGTATATACATAATTATTATACAGAGTACATCCACATATATTGTAAACAAAAACTTTTATTAGTCGTAACTAATTATAAGGTAGCCCTAGCATAAACACAAGTTAACGTTGACAGACTTTTTATTGGTGAAATATTACTAATATTCTAATTTGGATAATTTGATAATTATTTGTAATAGCCTAATTATAATTAGTTACACGGACATTTAGCTTGTAGGCCTAAAGATTTATAACCTAGACAATGAAAACACCTCCTATTACAACCCACAACAGAGTTGTTTTGCCACTTTGCTTTGTTTTGCTCTGGCTGATCAGACTCTATTTCAACCACCCCACCCCCTCCGAACCAGTTACAGAAACACTTCTCCATCTACCTTGTTTATTTAGCTTGAAAATGACCCCTGTCTCTCTCTCTCTCTCTCTCTCTCTCTCTCTCTCTCTCTCTCACTCTCTCTCTTGCAAGTGTTGAGCAGCTGGATATTGGCGCAATGCTGTTGTTTTTGCATCATGTTTTTGTACGATTTCTCAGTAAGGGCTGGGATATTGTTTTCATCAATGTGTTGGAATGTAGGCATAAATATTCTACAAACTATGAGTAAGATCATTACATGAGAAGCAATGTCAAAAGGTTCATTTTAAGTCAGGGAGGTTATTGGTTTGGGAGCTGGCTGACTTACAAGTGCACTCCCAAAAATGACACAATAATGAGTTGTGACAGTTAGAAGGATTGTCATGCAGTATTACCACGTTTTGTTACTTCTGGCCCTTTGCATTTGAATATGATTTAGCACCACTGTGTGTTGACTCCCATTGAGTGTTTAATCATTTCAGTCATGAATATATATCATCGCATATTTCATAAGTGACACACGTAAATACATTTTAAGTAATGCTTTGGGTTATTTTTGCAAGGATCTTGTGTAAGATCTTGCATCATAAGCCGTGTGCGTACAGTATTAAACCAACCCTCTGTCTTGTGAGCGGCCTTGAGATTTGCATCGTCACAACTATAAAGCATAGTTCAAATGTTCCCATGACTGCATGTATGACAGCAGGGCCTTCTGCGGTTTAATCAAAACAGAAACACACCTGCTGGGCTTCAGAGAATCTTCTTGCAACACCCATTTCCCCGTTCCTTCCCCCAAGAGCCAAGACATCCATAATGCTTTGTCTTTTATAGGTCAACTTCTCCTAAAGTGCCAAGACTTAACACACACTTAACAAAATAATAAGCATTACCACCCACTCAAGGCTCTGCCCATTGAAGGTGTTCATTTCAGTGCTCCAGAACCATCGCAGACATTACCTAATAAAGCACAATAATCACCAAGCTGTCTGCTGGAACATTCACAGATACTTAAGGAAAAGAGCTTCGCAGAAAATCAGGATGGCAACACCATCTGTTATTGTTGTTGACCGCAGTGATGTTGGTTAGCCTACAAGACATTCGGTTGTAAATCTGTAACTCCATGCCAGTGTCTTGACCAAACAAGACATCTCTAGGGAAAAGAAAAATCACAAATCAGATCTGCACAATCTTTCAATTGACCCTTCGCATAGCCTGCCCTCCTTAGTTACTGTTGCTACGCCTGGCAAGCGGTTTAATGATTATTAATAATTTAATGATTATAAATCAAACTTAAGCTTATCCATAAGTCTTGTAGAATAAACACAAGACATTAACCTGACCACAATGATACCATTCGCCCGCTTATACAACTCACCCTGGGAGAGTCACGATCGGATCGGGGTACTCAGGGGTAGGCCGTCCATTAACAAAATGCTAAAATATTTTAAAAATATGTCAGTCAACCTCCACCTTGTCTTTAATCATCTTTTTTACGTTCAAATAAGGAACAAAGAACCGTCATTATTTCCAAGCAATGATGTGCTGAGTTAACTAGTTAACGTTTGCTAACATAGCATGCTCTTACATTGGAACAAACATATGTGTTTTTGTTAATCCTGTCAATATTTAGTTGTGAATAAAGCCTTCCACACTGCTTGATCCACGTCCGGCATTTCTCCCCTTGGGTTTTAAGCTTCGCAAAGGGAAAAAATCCACCGCCCCGTCCAAACTTTTAGGATACCGGGTATCAGATTTACACAATCCATACGTACAACGCTTCGGCATGTTTCTCTCGCTCAAAAACTTGTCAGACCTAATTACGGTTGCTAAACCACGATTGACCTATGCCGATTTTTGGCCTTGAGTTAGTGAAGGGTCAATTGTCTCTCAAATAAATGATTTAAATTAGCCTGATCTCACATGAATGCATAGCTTTTTGTCGAGGTGGCAAATTTTTTGTATAAATTACAATGTAAAAAAACATTTGCAAGTAATTTCAACCTACTTTTTTAAGTTTTGACTAGTGCTGTGCAAAAATTAATCGCGATTAATCACATACAGAATATATGAGTGTGTGCAATTATTATGTATATATAAATACACACACACACACACACACACACACACACACACACACACACACATTCATTTAGTATTTAAGAAACATTAACATGTGAATATATATTTATTTATATTTTTATATACACAATATGATATATAAATTATATATTTATATTTTTATATACACGATATGATATATAAATTTTATATATATATATATATATATATATATATATATATATATATATATATATATATATATATATGTGTGTGTGTGTGTGTGGTTAAATAAACATAATAATTACACACACATATATTATGCAAAAAAATCACTTTTATTTTGTATGCGATTAATCACGATTCATCTTTGCCCAGCACTAGTTTTGACTTGTGATAGGTTGGGGGTAACGCATTACGAGTAATGTTCATTACGTAATAATATTACTTTTCTGAAGTAAGAAGTAAAGTAACGCATTACTTTTTAAATGTGAAGAGTTTCGTTGAAAAACAAGATAACTCCGTTTTTTAAATTTTTCAGAAATCTCGTTTTTTGGTTGTGCATTCCAATTAATATCAATTCAACTGCATTTGGTTTGTTTTGATTTAAACCTTCATAACTTAAAAAATACAGCTAAGTAGCACCATAAAACAAAATAATAACATGATAACATAATAATAAACATGTTTTGACAAAAATGTAAAAAAACGGAGTTATCTCGTTTTGCAACGAAACTCTTCATGTACACATTATTATTTAAGTTACTTTTTTAAAAGTAATGCAAGGTACTTTTTTAGTTTAATTAATTCACTAAAAATGATGTACTTAATTAAACTGAACGTCACATTAGGCACTCTATGCGTACACGCCTGTGTAGGAACAGTTTGAGTCAGAAACTGAGATGGCAGACCAGAGTTCGACATTTTTGTGATGAAAAATGCTTTTCAGTCATAAAAAACACCTGCAAGGCATAAAAGAGATCAAGCGTTAACCAAGAAAAAGTAACGCAAAAGTAACTAAAAAACTAATGTAAGCATTACTTTCCATGAAAAGTAACTAAGTAACGCAATTAGTTACTTTTTTGGGAGTAACTTAATATTGTAATGCATTACTTTTAAAAGTAACTTTCCCCAACACTGGACATAACTTATAACAAGTTGAAATTGTTTAACTTAATTTGTTAACTTATAAAAATATATGTTGATTGGACATCAAATTTTACAGTGTAATATGATGTGAATCATACAAAAAAGTACAATTATTAGAATAAAGGGAAGCAACAATATAGCCGCCACTTGAAACCCAACAACACTGGGACAAAAGTAGATTGCACCTTGTTAAATACAAATTGCACAGAAATTTGTGTACCTGTAGCTTTGTGGCAAGGTTGTGGGTTTGAATACATAACGATCAAATGTATAGCTTATTATAATGCACTGTAAGGTGCTTATGGATAAGCTTTTGGATAGATCTCGTTTCTCTTGATTCTATACAATAATCTTACATAGACGATTTCACTGGATCTTATAATGTCTTCAAATGTACTCATATGCCAAGATTCACTATGAACTGAATCTTTTTCTTTTAACTCCTGCAAGACTTAATATTCAAAAGCAATGCTGTCTACGTTAATTTTATGATTATATTGTATAACACACCAGTCTATTGTAAACAATATCTGAAAAACATCTGGGAAAACGTTAATCTTTTGAGCATTAAACTGTTCCTCCGTTGGTTTCAGCACCTGCACACTAAGTTTTGTTCACGCAAAACAATCTGTTTCAGTTGCGATGTGTGCACAGTTTTGCATGATCTTTCCGCGTGATCACAGCTGTAACCTGTAGGTATCTGTGTCCTATGTAGGTCTTGTTGTAAGGGTGCGTGAGTCATGTCTATGACTCTCTCTGTACTTACAGTGGAGTGGGATTAGACTGAAGGTATTGTGGGTGCCACAGCCTTGAGTGTTTAACAACCAGATGGTCAGCAGTGATTACTGGACCGATACATCCGACAACCCTATGCATAAGAGGAAAATCACATTTACATGCATTTGGCAGATGCATACATTTAAAATGACTTTCAGTGCATGCAGGGTACACATTTATCGTGTAAGGTCATACGTTCAATTAAAACCAGTGAAATCACATGATAGATTTGTGAAGGTACACTTCGACCTTGTTTAATATTGAACATTATATCCAAAGTGATCCCTGGGATCAAACCCACAGCCTTTGCATTGCTAACACAGTGAGCAACAGGATCTCATAAATAAAATAACACATGTTAAAGCTATATGTTTTAGCTTTTTTGTCTTTTGTTGGGATCTGTGATTGATCAGTCAAAATGAGAAGCTGACCAGGCAATTCTCACTGAATTTTCCCAAATGGCTCATATTAAAATCACCCAATTCCACTTTAGCTGTCAAAACTACCTCGCAAAGTTGAACCAGAGTGAATTGCTCTCAGTTTTTCTTTCTTGTCATCATTAATGAGTGAAACTAAAATCTGATTCTGTCTGCACTCTCTTGCAACCCACCCTCAACTTTACTTTATGTTTTGGTGGTGAAGTGGCTTTGGGGGTGGGGGTTTGTTTTTGTTCAAACTTCTCATACAAGAAATGTCTATAAATACACGCAGCGCTTCCTCTTAGTGAACAGAACGCCCAATCGCAGGGAAGTGGAGAGGCCGTTGGACGTGGTGACTCAGGGCCATGAGAGAGGACAGTGGGTGGATACATGGTTTCTGAGGAAGAGTCGTGCAGTCTGCACGGGAGTAAAGGGGGGGATTTTACGTCACAAGGAGGGAAAGTAGCGAACAACTTCTCGAAACCCAATTTAGAGAGCGAAACATCCCATTTAAAATGGCAAGTTAAACTACAATCGACATAAATGTCAATGGCAGGGTTTTTGAACTACGGGCGCCATTGGATCCAAAATGGAGAACTGTAAATGAACCCTAAAAACGTTGTTCTCATGTAAACGCATAAGCTTAACACTTTTCCAATTCTAGTTGGAAATGTTGCCATGTAAGCAGCCTTTGTACACAACAAAGGCACTAAAAGCATAGTCTTATTTTAACAAATGGTGAAGGGAGGTGCATTACTGTCATAAAACGTAAATTTTCAGCCTCGGGAGATTAGCCTTGTCCCCCATTACTGTATTTGTTATTTTAAAATAACTTTAGTAGGTAAAAGAGCCTATTTTAAAGGGATAGGTAACCCAAAAATGAAAATTCTGTTATCATTTCCTCACCCTCATGTCGTTACAAACCTGTATTAATTTATTTGCTCTGCTAAACACAAAGGAAGATATTTTGAGAAAGTTTCTAACCAAGCCGTTTTTTGAGCACCAGTGACTTCCATAGTAGTATTTATTTCTTACTATTGAAGTCAATGCTGCTTCTGTTTCCTGCTTCATTACGGATATCAAATATCTTGTGTTCACCAGAACAAATAAATGTACACAGGTAAATGAAGGAGGGTGAGTAAATGATAACAGAGTTTCATTTTTGGGTGAACTATCCCTTTAAACACTTAAAAAAGGGCAATCAAATTGATTTGAATCGGTACACTTATATGTTATTAAGCATTTTGTGTATAAATAAAGAGAATTAAATTGTGAAACACTTTTAAACGTTGTGTTTTATAATTGAAATAATTAATAATAACAACACATTTTTAAATTGGTGTTCCTGTAGCATAAATTATTCCAGCGTAAAAAGCTTAATTCCCATGTGGGAGCAAACATACTGACATGCTAATAAAAAAAAAATGTATAGCTTAAATGTAAGACACTTCGGATAAAACCATCCCCCCAAATGCATTAATGTAAATGCAATAAACAAACTTTGATTATGCCGTTATAATGAAATGGGTATTGGAAATACTCTGTATACTGTACACCCCAATGAGCTTTATTATTGTATATAAATTCCCTTTTCGATGTTATCACATCACTGTTTACTCTTTCCTTCTGTTTAATGGAAGTCCTGATTATTTATGGGTCTGGAGACAGGGCTATCCATCAACACAGGAAATCAATGGCACATCACTGTGCTGTCACTAAAGGTTGGCCTGTATTCCAAAATATCCAGATCATGAACACGCTCAAAGCATCAGAACCCCTGCATATTAAATAAACCTTAATAGTACCAGTAGTGTAATATAATGCATTTTACAGAATGTTTTTTTTTTGTTGGCGATAGCCAATTTTTGTATAATTTAGAGTTATAAACTAAAAAATAACTATTAATTGTTTGTTGGAAACTGTTAATAGTTTATTTTCGGATAGGGGTAATAGTTTACAAATCTGCTATTAAAAGTACTCATATGGGAAATTATGATTTCTGAAACATTAAGCAATAATTATTCCTGAATTTGCAAGTGCAAAGCCATTTCCTGCAAATGGCCTCATTTTTTATCAGCTAAAAATAGATGATGAATGCAGGAATTAAAGTTTGCTTCTGCACTGTATTACACTGCATTGCTTCTGTATTACAAACAAGTACACTATTAATTAGGCTGCAACTATGCTACTTAAGCTTATTGAAGATATAAAAAATGAATTTAAAATGTTATATCATAAATCGAAACTAGAATTTGTCAAAAGGGAATCACAATTACCAGAAGGTAAAGTGACTTTAAACAGTGAATTCAGAGGAAGAATGTAGTGATTTTGGGGAACTCCCATACTACATATTCAGTAATGACAAGATCGTGTTTATTCCAAATGCCAAACAAAACTGTCTTATCTACATGTGCCATCTTTAAATTTTTTGATGATCTTGAATCTTGTCATTTAGGGATTCTTAAACTGTGGGTATTTTCCACAGGAATTTCGTTACTGAGTTTATGAGCTATAAAAACAAGATTTGCATACGGGATGTAATGGAGGTGAATGATGACATTTTACCTTAGGCATTGTTTGTTGACATTTGAGAATATCTACCCATTGTGTGTGAAAAGCATTTCTTTAAACAAACATTTCTGCATAACAACAGAGAGACATTTTAAATTCATTTTAATTGATTTATTTATAATTGATTTAAATCTTTTTATACAGACTATGTGATGTTTAATGTTTTGGGACAATTTGAAGTTTCCTTTTCGTTTCTATCTCAGTTTGATTTGAAATATAGGGTCATTACATGAAACAGGTACCTCTTTCAGTTTAGAAAATCCAGGTAACAAAGAAAAGACAAATGCGAGCTTCCGTATTCAAATATTTGGGATTCTGCGAAATTCTTATTTGCTAATACAGAAAGTGAAAGTTGGAAACACAGGCTTAAAAACGTATCATCAAAAAAGGAAGAAAAAGTCTTACTCCTTTAAAGTTCATAAAGTTTTTATTTGACTCATGTATGACACAACTGTCCTACTGCTACGTACACACCAAATGCAGGGCATCACGTTAAGGGCGATTTATAGTCGTGCGTAGGTCCTACGCCATAGCTACGGCCTGTGCGTAGCTCTGCGTAGCCTGACGCGCACCTCAAAAAATTTCTAACAGCGCGTCGGCTCTACGCGGACCGCAAGCGCTGTTATTGGTCCACCAGAACCCCTCCCGCCTACTCGCGATATTCGTTGAACTCGTGTCTGGTGTGAACCCACAGTAATGTTAGGTACACACCAAACGCGTAGCATCACGTTGTTTGCTCTAGATTAGTTGCGGGATTTAACTTTGTGTCATGCTAATTTTTCGCTTGAGTTAAATATATTCTACTTGTGCGAAGGCGCGTTTAAGTCAAATAGTGTGTGTTTTTTGTGGGAATCGCGGCGCCCAATTCGCGTCATTCACATCGCCCCGTGCAAGGACGCGTCTGATCGCGTCTTTGCATTGACTTTGTATGTAATCTACTTGCGCAAATTGTTGAATCGCGTTTGGTGTGAACCCACAGTAACAGTTCACAGCCTCATATCAAATCTGAAGGCAAAAGCTATGAAGCCATAATGCAAGATGACTGGCAGCCCGATTACACTGAGACCTGTATAGATAACAGATAAGTTCTTGTGTCTAAATCCACAGGGAGATGAGACGAGGTGGCAGAGAGAGAGAGAGAGAGAGTAGTGAGCGCACAGTGATGCTTAGTATGCAACATGAATCTTTTATTATCCCCTAGCCCAGTTAATGAGGTGGTGCTTCTTTAATAATTAGCAAAGCCACTTAGGCGTATTTCCATCGCAGAGCTCAAAGATGCTCAGGGCATTGGGGAGAGGATGGGAATGTGGGACGCAGCCGAGCAGATATGCTGGAAACCACACGCTGAGAGAAGAAGATAAACACGTGTGTTTTCGTATGCGCCGAAGTTTGGGAAATGATCACTTGGTTTTCCAACATCCCCTTTCTCGTAGTGGATAACCGGAGGGTGTTCACCAAGTTGTAGGAGTAAGATGACCAAAAAACACACATACATACAAAAGAACAGGCCAGGAGCCACATTCTTGACACCCAACCCCATTACCCTCCCCCAACAATACACAACCCTCCCCCCACTCGTGCACACCGGTTCGCACGCAGACACACACACGCACACAGAGTCTCTCAGGGACGGGCTGGTTGTGTAGTTTGCCCTGGATGTTTGTGCGTTTGTGTGTGTGTGTGTGTGTGTGTGTGTAAGGTGGAGAGGGGGATGTTTTCTCTTCAGACAGCTAATTGACTCACAGATGTCAGGATGAACAGACAGTGGGATGGCAGTGTAATACACACACATATGCACTCATAAATTGGTATGCAAACAGATACATTTTGGCCACAGCTGGTATAAATACATTCAGGACACAGAACAGCCAGGTAAAAGTACCTGTACAAGCGTTATGTAAACGCAAACACCTTCACAACATTTACTGGTGAGAAGAACATATTAAGTCAGGCTGTAATCTAACCTGAAACTCTGTTTTAAAGAGTTTACCACATCCACTTTTACTTCTTCTGTAAGGTGGTTTATGTGTTAAAGAGCACCTATTTCATTGCTAAAAACAACGGTATTTTGTGTATTTGGTATAATATAATGAGTTCGCGTGGTTTATGGTTAAAAAACACATTATTTTCCACATACTGTACATTTTTGTAGCTCCAGAGTTCACGTTTTTCTTGAAACACACAGATTTGAAAAGCTCTGTGTCCCTGATTGACCAGCTAATCTGTACGTTGTGATTGGCCTGAATATCTCTGACGTCAGCCGGAAATGTGACGCTCCTTACCATGTTTGAAAGATTTGGTTGCTAACATGAGTTAACTTACAGGCTGTCCGAAGCGGGAGGAATTATGATAATGTCGGTCTTTTCTACATCACCAATCCCAGGAAATAAACTGTTGCCTACAATCCGTGTGTTTGTTGTAGTCCAAGAAAAAAGATTTACATAACTCGCGTCATCGTTTACTTTGGGGTTTGTACTTTTTGCATATCGTTAACATGTACTAATACACACTTACACACCAAAGGAAATGTAAAAACGTGAATCGGACAAAAGGTGCTCTTTAAAAATGATGTCTAGCACAACAGACAGTGCCGAAGTTTAATTTTAGTTAGTTATGACTTAAAGTCAATATGCTTTGTTTACATTTTCTGTATGATTTGTTTTTATTATGCGTGGTTCAGACTACACATTTTTTTTTCTGTTATAATAGTTTCTGTTATGTGTCAGATTCCTAAAGTTGTGGACAAGAAATACATCAGACTACACTGTATATGACTACACAGACTACACCAACAGCCAGGGGACTGCGGATGAAAAGTCGCCTTTGGCTATTTCTGGTATGTAATTGAAACATTTGTTAGAAATTGTACATGATCCCTTTAAAAAAAATCTTTCTCGCTTCCCATTTAATAGTTGCTTGCCACCTTTAACCACGAATGTCATCCAAGTCTGCCAGTTGACTTCTGGAAACAATAGTGTTAACATGATGAATTTTTTTAGAAAAATGGCCACCGAAGCGTTGTGTCTGTCTTGTCTTTTAACCTGTTAGAAGTTGCTATAAATTATAAAAAAAGTTGTCATTTATTTTTTTAATTTATACCAGCTTCTCACTAGTCAAGAAAGTTGACTTCCTCTAACAAAGGATTTTTTTACAGTGCATCAGCAGCAAAATAATAATCTTTTTTGTTTTTCCATGTTTAAAAGTGTACAGAAGAGCTTTTGTGCTACTATTGGTAAACGTTACAGGCCAAAAAAAAAAATTGTACACTCTAGTACGACTGTTGATACGTTGTCCCACATTCGTAGCATTGGTCGTCATCACTATGACATTGCACAAAATGACACGATCGAATTTTGTATAACCGAAACCAATGTTGTTTATAGATCACCTGAGTCACCTTAAACTTACAGTGGCTGGTATTTTGAGGTCTGAACCAAGCATTAGGTGTTTGCTTCAGATCAAATATTGATAATAAGCTTGTCTTAGAAAGTGAGAACGTGGCTTTGTTTTTTTGCCTGAAATAACGCAATATTCTTTGTTGCGGTCTCCTCATCAATGTCTTAGTGGTTTCCAGCAGACCAGTTCAATTCACTTTGATGATGTCACAGCATTTGTTATCAGATAACTCCAAATAATCAAAGACCTTCAGCGTCGGGAAAACAAGCACACACTCACTTATTCACACTCCCACGTGCACATACATATTAAGAAATCTGTGTGTTGTCACAAATCCCCAACAGACAAAACATCACACAGATGCCAAGAACAAAATCATTGCGTCAGAAACGAACGTAACTCACCACCTTTACTCAGTGTGACGTCAAAAACACGTGTCCGCCCATACCGCAGATTACCCCGAATCATTTAAATACAATTCAGAAATCAAGCTGGACATGCGGCGCTGGCCCAGTCCACTGCCCACAAGTGCAAAGTTGCATCCTGTTATTCCACTAACCCACGCTGCTGTTGTCATCCTTTTCTAGGAAATCGTGGGGAAGATGTTGTGCCACTGGCAGGGTTTCATTTCCAGTACTCTGGAGTGACAGGAGGTTGGGGGATGCAACAGGACACAGGCGTTGTCTTTGTATGTGTCAGAGTTATTCGCTTTTATCTAATACAACATGAAACAAGCAAATAATGTCTTTGTGCTCAGGATTGTAAGGATTTGTTACATAACCAAAATACGTTTCTTGTATCTGGTCTGTTCTTGCGTCATGGAAAATGAATACGGGAACTTTGCATGGCTGCCACAAATCTTTTGGCACTATAAGCCAATTCAAAGAATATAATTTAGCAATCAATTTTCTAAAAGAATGGCTACAAAAAATGGTGACTACCACTTTCTATCTCGAGCAATTGTGGCTACCTACTCGAGCTAAGGTCTTGACTTCAAACACATATTGATAAAATATATAGCTTGTAATGCACTATAAGTTACTTTGGACCCAGCAAGCAATTTTATGTTTAATAGATACCCTATAGCTGTCCGAACACGGCCCAGATGTCTAAAACAAGGCAAAATTTGGGCTGCCAGTACATTTTTTTATGAAATAAATTAATAAATAAAAACAAATGCTCACTGTTAACACTGTTGACTTTTCTTACATGATGGAATATCATACATTTTGCAAGTTATTTAGGGAAAAAATTATATTTGTAACCAAATCCAAGTATATTTTGGATAGTGGGTTACTCATAGCCAGCCTAAACGGTGAAATGACGGCTATTGCTTGCTGGAAGAGTGCCTGCCAAATAAGGGTGTCACGATTTCGATTTTAAATCCAAAACGATCGACATTAAGTCATAACCTTGAACTTCGAATTAAAGGGACACTAGGCAAGTTTGAGTATTATTTCTCTACGAGCTCCCCCTAGTGTCTGGGAGTAAATGTTTTTAAACACACTGTCCTAAAAACGAACTGTTGTCCTTCCCCCCTCGCAACCCATCAACCCATCTGAGCAGAGGAACCAGCTATTTCCAATCTAGTTATGTCTATTACTAAGTTAGGTAAGTAATATTTCCTTCCCAACTGATTTTTTATTTTTATTGTGTTGTCATGCACAGTAGTATTTTTACCGTGAAAGACCGATATGAACAAGGCAAACTACTACTTTTTTGTGTTTTGGTTTTTTTTTGGGAGAGTGGGCATGAGAATAATATAATTATAAGTAAATAAATAAATAAATATATATAGACAAGCAAAGGGAAAACGTCATTCGACGAGATGAACTTATAGACCTTACTAATATAACTTTAGATAAATATTATCCTTCTACATCTATCTATCCATCTATCTATATATATATATACGTGTATATAGGGTGACCATACGTGCTTCCTGGACGCGTCCTGGCCAGGATTTCGGTGCGTCTTCAGGAAGTCGTATTTGTTGACCGCATACGCCATTTAGTTAAAAACATAAGACATGCAATCATAGTGTCATTCTTACCTTAAAATGTAACGGTTGCTTTTCTGAAATAATAATAATAATCCTCTATGACGTACGCGGTCGAAAAATATGACTTCCGGAAGCGCACCCGAAATCCTGGCCATGGCGGTCCGGGAAGAATGGCACGTATGGTCATCTTATATATATATATATATATATATATATATATATATATATATATATATATATATATATATATATATATATATATATATATATATTTCTTTTCTTGGAATTCTGTGAAGGGTTTTCGCTGCTTCTTCCCCGGCTCTGCCATTTGCAACAATCGCTAACGTAAGCTGTGTTTCGTTTCGTTCACCTGCCTCTGTGTTTGCCGTAAAGTGATCCTGCTTCTCGCAATATCTGAGACTTTGCGAGACTGAAGGACACCGGGTCAGATACACCGAACTTGCAAGTCAAAAGATAGCATGGCAGATGCAGGAGACACCACGCGAGCTGCTCTTTACAGGGGAAACAAAAAATAGCAAGCGCCTCCGGCCTTCAGCTAAACTCAGTAAGAACAGAGCGGCGTCTGTGCCAGGACTGGTCGTTTCTCTGAACTGAGATCCGTTTAATTTTCACAACAACTTATTTCAGTTGCTTAAGAGTTATGAAAACAGCATTTAAACATGACTTATAGTGTTATCGTCTCACAATCTCATCTGATGGTAATAAAAGTGCGTTTTTAAGGTGCAAAGTACTGACAGGAAGTTTAGTTTAATCAGATATGTGTGTGTACCATATTTTTCCATGGCACCACAACTTGCATGGCAGGGCATCTCCGGGGTCAAGGTCAGATATTATATTTCATAAGAGTGTAGTCTAAAAATGGAATAGCATTTTTTTGTGCTTTCAAAAAAAATCTAAAAATCGAGAATTGGAAAAAAAACCAAAAAATCAAGGTTTTGGAAAATCGTGACTCCCCTACTGCCAAATGCATATATGTAAATGTTTTGCAAAACCGTATGTCAACCGTATATTCTTTGTTTCGGCTTATAATGCCTGTCGAATATACTTTCACTTTTATCCCCCCCAGTTCCTCCTCACTGAGACAAAGTCAGCTTGATTATGACTAAATCTGGCAGCAGAAACTGCCAATGGTAAAGACATTATTATCTATTTCAGCACTACCAGAGTGAATAATGCTTCATTAGCATTCAGTTTCATGTGCGCAGTGATGACATTATCATCAAAATGAGCTGCAGCATTGTTTACGGGCTGCTACCACTGGGGTTTTCTTGGGTTTTTTGGGAACAGGATGTCGCTGGCAGTCTTATCGTACAGTACCGTTCAACCTCTGGTGTGGCCATAACACTTGACACGGCTCAATCGCAAATGCTTTAGTGTGGTGAAGGGGTTGTTGGTTTGGTGTTTGTATTATTTATTTATTGCATGCGCATGTTTGTGTAGGCCCTGCTTTCTGAACAGTTATTATTTCCTGTGATGTTGCACAATTAGTCATTCTAAGGGGGGAATGAACAACATGTCAAGGAGGTGGGTGAAACACAGAGGTTTCGATTTTCATAAACACACACACGCACGCACAACAGGATTTGGAAACAAACAGCAGGCGGTTACTTCCTCTTGTAATGAGACTTCTTTAAAGAGTTTGAATTATGATGCATGGCCTTACTTAAAGCTGCAATCTTAAACTTTTTGGTTAAAAATAATAACATGTTCATAACTTTTTTTTTATAAACTTAAAAATGTATTTATAATCTAAGCTGCCGGGTATGATTTTGTGGGAAATTTGAACTTTACTTTAGCTCATGTAAGGAATGTATGTAAAGTAACCTGCAATTTAATTTGTATTTTTTTAAACAGAGATAGCAAAATAGAGGCAGAAGTAACAGATTGCAATTTTTATTTTTTAGACTCTTAATTTTACATATACGTTATGTTCAACAACGCATTCCGTAAACATCAATAAGGGAGGCAAATTGCTTAAATCGATGCCCGTTATGCATCACCATAAGTTACACCACAGATCAGATGTTTATTGTGTCAATGTTCTTAAGCATTGCATTGTCCAAACCCTCAAATCTGTCTTCTTCTGAAGAAATCTGGATGACCAAATCAATATCGAGTCTCACATGACTTCCTCAGATGACCTTCGCACAGTTCGGATGAATGGTGTGGCGAATCAGCAATGCGTGGGCCATGGCCCATGTGATACCTCCGGTCTGTAGGACAAATACATGTTTGTCAACCTTCACAAACACTCCAGTATTTGTTTGTGTGTCTGCTACAAATGTCTCCCTCCACAGCATCAGTACGGTCAATCGACATGTGCGTGTCTTCGAGTACTTTAAAATGTATGCAATTGCGTTTATGCGCAGTGAAAATCATTGTTCATTGAAGATGTCTTCCAGGTGTACCTAGCAACAAATATCGGGTTTAAAAGATGTTTAATAGCCGTCCATCACATCCCAGATATCTAACATTTAGGCTGCTGGTGAAAATAAAAAAGTTTGTGTAATCATAGCCCAAAAATAGGTAAAATAAAAATAAATAAATAAATGAAACCAAACACCTTGTAATTATTGTTGAATTGCTTAAATTTGCCTCATATTAATATAGATATAGGATTATGATAAACATTTTCAACATTTACAAAGCAGCGTTTGTATTATCTATTCACAAATTGTTTTTTGTTGTGGCTGGCAGCGGGAGCTACTTAACTCTTCCGTGACTTGACGCCAAAGGCTCGGGGATATCAAGTTACGTTCCGCAAGTTACGTTGCGGAAGTTACATTGCCACGTAGGCCTACGTAATTTAACCTTATCAAAGAACGTAATAAAATATAAAAATATATATTCCCAAATATTTAATATATATGCTACAGGGAATTAGACATATCTGTTTTCTAATTTTGTTTTTAATGACCCGCCCCAATCCGCCCCGCATTAAAGTTACAATTTCTTTACCCGCCCCAACCTGACCCGCAGGTTATCACTAGTATCCACAGCGACGAAGTGATTGACAGATTCTCCTCAAAACATTGTGTTCATCTGCGCTGTTTCGTGCCGATGTACAACCCACGTAAAGTTGATAATTCTGCTAATAGCTGCAATTGCAGATTTCGAACAGATATGGCGGCAAAGAGGAAAAACGCCGGACAGCAGCTTTAACCAAATTCAAGTTTATTTTGGCTAGAAGTGCGTTACTCATGGACGGACTATATCGGGCGTATAGTTAGTGAAATGCTTGCAGCGAAAATAATATCAGAAAATTATTATAAATGTTTGATTTTATAACTCTTGTGACTGTAAAGCTGGGTGTAAACGGCTTAAAACGGACAGCGTAAATAAAACACGGACCAACAAGATGAGAGAGGTGGAGAATACGACTGCGCTCTGTCTATGTGGACCATCACTTGTGCGGATGGTGATTTCCATATCAATATTTGAGAGCTGGTGAATAATTTATGGACCCACTGATACAATGAACGCTGAGCTGAAAGATACATGCGCTCAGCCCTCAAGGGTACCCACGTATATGAAAGACAGACGCGCACACATCAGTTGCGGTGGTCGGCATTTATTGTCAAAGGGTCAGTTGTTTTGCTCCAGTCCCTTTAACTTTTCTTAGTCTCTGTGTCGTACGTTATAACCTACGGGTTGCTGCTTCTTTTAGAGAGCAAGTGGTCACAGAAAATGACATCTGCTCTGTAAGAGAATGCCCTAATTATTCATGACCATTTAGGCATTGTGAAGTTTGTCTGTGTAGCATATGTGTCCTCCTCAGTAGCGCATTGTTAGGAGCTCACTTGTTAAAGACTCTTTCATTGTATTTTTCACTTTGCCCGACAATAGTGTAAAGTATTCATGCAATGAGTCTCTGGGTTTTGCCCAAAAACCTATTTTGGGATTTTCTTGTGATTGCTCAGATTCAGATTTTCTTTCTCTCTCTCTCTCTCTCTCTGTTTCTGTCACTGCCCTAAATCTTTTGGTGTCTCCTTGAATTACTTTCACTGTGAGCGGCGATCAATATTTGTAGCACATTCACATTTCAAACGTATTGATATTCCGGTAACTCCCGTGCAATTTGCATGCGAGGAATTCTTTAAAAGGAATTCTCAATATCCTCAATGCAGTCAAGTTCTTTAGGACAAGAGGCAGGCTATAATTACAACAGAAGTCACACACACACACAAAACTATTATTTGCACCTGGGGCATCACCTTGGCTCCAGACAAAGGAGTGTGGTTCTTTGTGTGAGTCTTTGTTTCAGAGGTGCAGCATCAACGCCTGTTTTTCACTGTCGTCATACACATCAGACCATTGGATGAACAATTTAGCAGTCAATATCAGAGGTCATACTGTCTGTAATATTCTTAAAGTCACACCAAAGACAAAACTACTAGGCTCACCTAGGATATAAAAATCACAAATGAGATCTTTTAGTTTCTTCTAGAAGGAATGATATTAGATAGTGACCAAATTTACATTTTTGTAGTAATTGCATATTTATCTTGAAAAGTGCAATGTTTTAAACTGTACGCAGTTTCGCTAAGAGCCCAGCATTTGTGATCATTTACCATCAATGACAAATTATGCATTTACATTTATCCAAAGTGACTCGCAGTGCATCAGTGGCGGCCGGTGACTTCTTTTTTCGAGGGCGCATTATGCGAAGTTCGTCACAACATGTATGTAGCCCGTCATGTGTGTGGTTCGTAATTTCAAAATATGTGTTCGGCGCGTCAAATGAACCTGTGTGCATCACATGTCTTGTCAAAATAAGTGCCTGCTGCAGATGGTCTAAAGGGTTTATGATAAAAGAGACCTCACGTTTGTCAGATACTCGCATCATCTCATGCGTAATCAGAGTTTAGTGTTAAGGGAGTGTTTTGCGTGTATTTTGTGAACATGAGCATTTTTTTTTGTCATTAACGGTTTTGACGCGTGTGCAGCAGGCACTTATTTTGACAAAACACGTGATGCACATGGTTCCTGATTTTGAAAACATGAGCAACACACTTGACACTCCGAACACATATTTTAAATTTGCGCCCCTCGGAAGAGCACTCACCAGTCGCCACTGCAGTGCATTACAAGGTATACGTTTGATTAGTATGTGTCTTCCCTGGGGGTTGAATACATGACCTTTGCATTGCTAGTACAATGCTCTACTAAATGAGCTTTATAGGTTTTATAGCCCTGTGCTCTTTTTCTCTTTCGCATGTAAGCAATTGTCTAATTTGTGCCTGTTTTTATTACTCCTAAATGATTTTAGGACAAACATCTGAAACTGTTGAGTTGACATCTTAAATGAAAAACATAACCGAGAAGTCAATAAAATCTCCTAAGCTGTGAAAGGGAAACCTCTGAGCAATAAAATTTCCCTCTGGGTATAATTCTACAAATCAGCAGGAAGTATATCAGCAGCTAGGTTCAATACATTCACAAACATCCCTTAGATCGGGGTTTTTATGGTATGATGATATGTACATGTGTAACATTGCCTTTGTCACTACTGAATGTGTCATTGTTAGAGAAGACTCTTTACTGGCCTGGAATGTGCTTAACCTAGTTAATATGACATCTCTACACTATTAAAAATAAAGGTGCTTGAAAGGATCTTCACAGTGACGTGATAGAAGAACCATTTTTGGTTCCTCAAAGAACCATTCAGTCAAAGGTTCTTAGAAGAAAAATCTAAAGAACTTTAAAAAAAACTGAACGGTTAAAGGTTCTTAATGGAACCATTCATCCAAAATGGTTCTTCTATGGGTTTTTTTGAAGCATCTTTATTTTTAAGAGTGTACATTATCTTCAGCACTTTGTTTATTAATGTATTATGTTATTTGTATTATTTTATATTCTGATGTGAGTGGTTCTTGTCTGAGCAAAACTTACTGCCTTTATGCTGCGGTTTCTGGAGCGTTGTTAGGTGGTTGCTATTTTGGTCTGATCTTCACTCAAAGACCGGGAATAAAACACACAAATTATATGCTTTAATAATACAGTTTTTGATATGCTTCAGTCTCTGTTTTTATAAAAGGTCAACCAGTACAATCCGAATGTGTAGTTGTGACAAGGAATACCATTTACGTTTCCAAGCCTCTACTCAATTCATATGAGACTACAATCTCAATAGCTGTTTATGAGTGATGTATATTCATATCACACATTTTAGCTATATCACTGTGTAGACTACATTCTTCATGCCCCTGCAGTTTTTGGTAGTTTTACAGCACGATTCAAGATTCCACATTTCCTTTGGTGTGTAAGTCTGTATTAGTACATGTTAATGAAATCCAAAAGGTACAAACCCCAAAGTAAATGATGACGCGAGTTATCGTTTCCAACGTAAATCTCTTTTGTTGGACTACAACAAACACACGGATTGTAGGCAACAGTTTACTTCCTGGGATTGGTGATGTAGAGAAGACCGACATTATCATAATTCCTCCCGCTTCTGACTCAACCTGTAAGTTAACTCCCGTTAGCATTGCATTGTGAGCGAATCTTTCAAACGTGGAAAGGAGCGTCACCTTTCCATCTGACGTCAGACGTATTCAGGCCAATCACAACATACAAATTAGCTGGCCAATCAGAGACCCGGCGCTTTTCAGATCGATGAGGTTTACAAAATCAGTGCGTTTCAGGAAGAGAGGGGAATCTGGAGCTACAAAAATGTAAAGTATGTGGAATAATGTGTTTTTGAACCATAAACCATGCAAACACATTGTATTATACCAAATACACAAAATAACGTTGTTTTATAGCAATGACTTTTAAAAATAAAAATGCTACTCAATGCCATATCTAAAGAACCTTTCTGTCTCATAAAAGGTTCATTGTAGTTGAAAAAGGGTCTAAAGACTTTATAAAGGTAAAAAAAACTGGTTATTTCAAGAACCATTGACTGAAATGTTCTTTGGGAGCCAAAATTGGAATGCATCACCACTAATACATTTACACACTTGGCAGACGCTTTTTTCCAAAGCAACTTAGAGAGTGTATTCAAGGTTTACATTTTTATCAGTATGCCCTGGGATTCAAACCCACAACCTTTGTGATGCTAACACAATGCTATACAAACTGAGCTACAGTAACAGTTTAGAAAACATGGATTATCTCAACATTCTTAAAGGGGGGTCTAATGATATTTCATGCATTCTGACTTCTTAACACAGTTAAAGAGTTGGATTTGTCATGCTAAACATGGACAATGGTTCAAAGAACCATTTGGTCATTTGACGGGTATTTCTGTGCCGAAAGCACGTCATCGAGGTTTGTTCAAGTTTTGGAAACCTTTTATTTCGGCTACTGAATCTGTTAAATAAGCAAGAAGAGTGGAAGTCCTTATATGGGCACTTCACCCGGAATAGCGTACGCACACACCAACCAAGAGCTGACACAAAATCAACTTCACCAAAAAAAGTGTGTTTTTGTTTGTGGGGATAATGTACGTTTGTTCAGCTACCCAAAGAAGCCAGCATTATGGGAACAATTGATGTTTGTTTATCCATGGTAGAAATGGAGTTGTGGTAAAGTGTTTGTGTAACACTGGATTTCGTTTTAGGTGGGCGGTCCCAGTGATAAAACAACAAGTCATGAGTCACAGGCGGTAAGTAAAACTGCATCAAATGTCTGTGTTTTGTTGGCAATTGATGCGTAAGTGCATATAATGTAAGCAGCACAAATATTTAGTGAATCATCATAAGTTATCCAGAGATAGTGGAATAATGTTCTGTGTGTGTTGCTTGCTTGTGACCCCCTGCATCCAGGAGCTTGGCTTTTGTTATTTTAGAAAGTAGCGGTACAGCTGATCTTTTTTTTTTTAAACTAATATGTACTCAAGATTAACATGAGATTAGCAAATACAGCGTGTGTTATCTGACCGTTAATAATAAAGGTTCCACTAAAACCCCATTCACACAGCACTTTGGTCCCGGAAGCATTCTGTGTGAAAAAGACACAAAAACAATGTCATAAGGGGCGTGCCATCACTCAAGTGGCCACGCCCCTTAATTATGCAGAACTTTAAGGCTTAATATCATTTAAACTGATGAGTTACAAAAAAATTCACCCCCCTCACAGTTGTCATGAAGGGCAAAAATAGCTATACAGACCAAAAATACTTTTTGTACCAGGCTATAAACATAATATTTTATACTGTAAAGTTGGGCATTTTAACATGGGATCAAAGGGAATTGACTCCCTTTTGGAGCCAGCCTCTAGCGGCCAGTCGATGAATTGCAGTTTAAATCACTTCCGGCTTCGTCAGAGAGATCGGAAAGGTTGCCCCTTGGATCAGACGCGTCCTGCGTGGGGCGATGCGAATGACGCGATATGGGCGGAGCGTTTGCCACGAAAACACACGCTATTCGCCTCAAAAGCGTCTTTACCCAAATTGAAAGTATTGAACTCGAGCAAAAAAATTTGCATGACACAAAGTTAAATCCCGCGAGTAATCTAGAGCGAGTAACGCGATGCCCCGCGTTTGGTGTGTAAGGTTCCATCAAGAACCATTAACATCCATAGAACCTTTCTCAACTTATAGGATTAGCAACTCAACTTTAGCAACTCAAAAGTCAATGGTTCGATTCCACGAAACACCCATTGATAAAAATAAAGTACAGCTTGAATGCTGTTAGTGTCTGCCAAATGGATAAATATAAAAATATAAATAGATTGGTGTAAAGAACCCACTAATATTAATTCCTTGACCCCTCTTTTGATGCTAATAGAAGAATAGACGTTACACTCACACTTATCTAGAACCTAACAAGGTTTACAATCAATAAACGCATAAACAAACGAGTCAGTGAGACGCAGGCAATGGCCTGTTGTCAGTCAGTGTTTTCTCCCCCAACAAAAGAAGCTCCATTCATCTCATTTGCCACCATACACTCAACCCACCTCCCTCCACCCCCCTCATCTCCTTGCTCAAGTTCCACTCCCTGCATACCACATCTCTCGCTTTCAACTCCCCCCCATGTTATCTTTTGTCAAACTGTCCTTCTCTCTTTCTCTGTCACTCCCAAAGCCGTCATGCATCAAGTAAACAGATGTGTTAACCTGAGAGCTGTATTCATTTAAACTAACAAATGTCAACACCGATTAACTCCAGTGGTGTGAAGGTACAAGAAATAAGATATGAAAAGTTGCAAATTGTTTTATAAAAGCTCAGTCGACTGCTCGTATAATGGCAACCCACATTTTTATTGCATTGTAGTTGGACTCTTCATTTGCTGTTCAGCCAGCCATGAAAGACGGCGCTTTGCTTTCTGTCTCTCTTTGGCCTGCACCTCCCCCCCTCTTTCATAAAGTGCCACACGCTTCCTGTTTATCTTTGAAACAACTGGACTGAAAGAAGAGAGGATCTGTGTCATCACTAAACCTCAGGTTGCTTTTCTGTTGCCATCTAACATGGTTTCGGAGAACTGTATACCTAAACCACTTCCAAATCCACCTGCTGCAGTGTAAACACTGTGTCTCGTCATATGAATTAGTTGAAGAGCGAGGATTTTCAGGAATGTGTATATTGTAAGATTTTATAAAATAGCACTGTCATTTTTTCCACTATGTTTGTTTCCTGTAGCTCAGCTGGTAGAGCATTGCAACAACAGCGCATAAGGTCATGGGTTTGATTCCCCAGGGAACACACATGCTGATAAATGTTAAGCTTGTAATCCACTGTACATCACTTTGGATAAAATGCCAAATGCATAAATGTAAATGTATTTATGTCATTCCGATCCTGTATGGTGTTACATTTGTGAAAAATATCTTGCCAGAATACACTGCCAGGGCTCCTAAAAGAACATTTGTATTATAGTCCATGCAACTTTTAAAGAGCACCTATTGTCCGATTCACGTTTTTACATTTCCTTTGGTGTGTAAGTGTGTATTAGTACGTGTTAACAATATGCAAAGGTACATACCCCAAAGTAAACAATGACGCGAGTTATCGGGCTCTATCTTACACCCGGCGCAATGCAGCGCAATGCGCGACGCAAGTGTCATTTGCTATTTTCCATCCTGCGCAGTTATCATTTTCACGTTTAGCGCCATGTTGTTTAAATAGCAAATGCATTTGCGCCCCCTTTTGCGCCCATGGGCGTTCTGGTCTAAAAAACGAGGTGTGTTCAGGCGCATTGTTGGCACGTTGCTATTTTGAGGCAACTAAAATAGACTATGCCATTGACCAACAAAAACCTGGTCTAAAGTTTAAAGACAATGGCGCAATATGTTTTTTGTTATTTAAAGAGCACATTAGTAATATGCGCCTATAAACGGGACGACAACACGGGTTTGCTTATCACATACATGAATGCGCAGCAGCACAAAAACGCTTTTAAATATGAAAGATTAAAGGATTGAATGTAAGTAAATAAATCGCTTTAAACAAATGCATCTATTTTTAAATGTTTTTAAATGCTATCTTACGGATTTATTGTACATGATTACATTGTACCTGTGGATATGGTAAGATGAGAAACATTTTAAGTAATGCTTTGTAAAAAATCCCATGGCGCTGTTCTAGTGCTGAAACGCTTCGGCTCTCTGCACGTTTGTAAATCATTTATCTCTTGTTTGTATATTTAGAGTACAAACCTTTTCTTGCATATTTGCAAATTATTTTATGAGATAGATTACATTCATTATGTAGGATATCAATACATTTACATAAATTCAAAGCCTGCTATTTGTATTTCTTTGACTAAAAGAAAAAGGCTTTTAAAGGTTTTAATTCAAAAAATTTAAATTTTTATAAAAATGAAAACACATTTTTAAAATTATTCTTAAACTGGTGGTCTTCTTCCTCCGCTTAGTTTTTCAGGTTAGGTCCGTCATCTAAATAGGGATTGGACACAGCGCCAGCACAACTGGCTTTTAAAGGGGATGAGAAAAAAGACTCTCATTGGTTTATTGCACGTTACGCCCAAAACACACCCATTACTCATTCGAAAAATACAACCTGATCTCACAAAATACGTGAAATAGTCACGCATTATTTTGCTCAGTTTTGCGTGACATTGTCACGTATTTCCACCATATTACGTGCCCCTGACACGACTTCTTTTCCGTGACAGTTTCACGTATTGGTTACTCAACTGTTTTTCCTATTTTCTTACAATTGTCGCTTCGGTTTGGGGTTAGAACAACCTTCTGTTACATAAAATGACAACCACCCAAACCCAACTCTAACCCCAACGTCAGGCGACGATGGTTTAAAAAGCATACGAATTTTTTTTATAAACCAATACATTAAGTGACATCCTAACGCAAACAGCAAATCTAACCCCAAACCGAAGGGAAAATTGTTTAAAAATAGGAAAAACAGTTGAGTAACCAATACGTGAAACTGTCACGGAAAAGCAAGTCGTGTCAGGGGCACGTAATATGGTGGAAATACGTGACAATGTCACGCAAAAATGAGCAAAATAATGCGTGACTATTTCACGGATTTTTGTGAGATCATGTTGGAAAAATATGTATATGTAAAGGCCATCATTATCATAATTCCTCCCGCTTAGACTCACAACCAGTAAGTTAACTCCTGTTAGCATTGCATTGTGCGTGAATCTTTCAAACATGGTAAGGAGCGTCACATTTCCGGCTGACGTCAGAGGTATTGAATCAGGGACCCAGAGCTTTTAAAATCTGTGCGTTTCAGGAAAAGAGTAAAATCTGGAGCTACAAAAATGTTTGGTAGTGGAAAATAATGTGTTTTTTATCATAAACCACGCAAACACATTGTATTATACCAAATACACAAAATAACGTTGGTTTTTAACAATAAAATAGGTGCACTTTAAAAAAATAATAGGTTTTTTGATAAATGTAAGTGATTAAAGACTTTATAAAAATTAATAGTATGGATTCCCAATAGTTTGAGCATAAACACCTTATTACTAAAACCTGACGACGAGTTTGTATGATTTTTTTTTTTTACAGAAAAATGAACACCATATGGGTTTGAAACAACAAAAGTGTAAATAAGTGTAAATAAATTTTTTGTGAACTTTTCATTTAATGTCCAGTGTAGATTTGAATGCTCTCATTAAGTGTAATTAGAGGAACTAGACATATCATTCATCTCTCTCACTCTCTATGCATCCCATTGGCTTCAAGCTATTCACCCACTTCCTGAGAGGCCACAATGACGTAGTCTGTGCCGTAACTGGGGCAATAAGAGCTGAAATCTTTCTCCATCCATCTTTACTCACCATGACAAAGCGAGATCAAGATTCATTTTAAACAAGGACTGATCTCAATATTTCCTCACTTCCTGTTAATGTAAGTTCATAAGGAAGGTCAGATCCATTACGAAAAATAGGTCAAAATGATTATATATATATATATATATATATGCTGTTTAAGATCTAATATCATTTTTTTTTATTTAGCTTAAGTGGTAGAGAGCATTGCGCAAAAGTCATGTTTTTTTTCTGGGAACACACGTACTGATAAAAAGCGGATGTATAGCTTGAATGCACTGTAAGTTCCCTTGTGAAAAATTAGCGTACTTAAGTGTATTGAAAGCATACTTTTTGTGTGCTTAAAATAATAAAAGTATACTTTTTGAGAAGTGCACTTGCTGATAATATAATATAATATAAATTAAAGACCACTTAAGCGTACTTAAATGGAATACACTTTAATGACACTATTTATTAACACACTTAAGTACACTTTTTACAACTGCACTTTGTAATAATATGTATTTAATTTTAACTTATAGTAAGTACACTTTCATCATAATATTTATAAACACACTTAAGTGCACTTTTAAAAATGCACTTTGTAATAATATCTAATTAATTTGAACTTATAGTAAGTACACTTTCATTATAATATTTATAAACACACTTAAGTGCACTTTTAAAAATGCACTTTGTAATAATATCTAATTAATTTGAACTTATAGTAAGTACACTTTCATCATAATATTTCACTAACACACTTAAGGACACTTTTTAAAAATGCACTTTGTAATAATATCTAATTAATTTGAACTTATAGTAAGTACACTTTCATTATAATATTTATAAACACACTTAAGTGCACTTTTAAAAATGCACTTTGTAATAATATCTAATTAATTTGAACTTATAGTAAGTACACTTTCATTATAAAATTTATAAACACACTTAAGTGCACTTTTAAAAATGCACTTTGTAATAATATCTAATTAATTTGAACTTATATAAAGTAAACTTTCATCATAATATTTCACTAACACACTTAAGGACACTTTTTAAAAATGCACTTTGTAATAATATCTAATTAATTTTAACTTATAGTAAGTACACTTTCATCATAATATTTATAAACACACTTAAGTACACTTTTAAAAATGCACTTTGTATTAATGTCTAATTAAGCTTAACTTAAAGAAAGTACACTTTCAACATAATATTTATAAACATACTTAAGTGCACTTTTAAAAATGCACTTTGTCTAATTTAGTTTTACTTAAATGTAACCCTGGTTAAATAATTAAATATTATTATTTTAAAAGTGTGCTTAAAAATAATAGAGACTATTCATACATCTACATTTATTTTATAAATGAGGAAATACATGTGAATAATTCAATCTGAATTATAAATCTGAAATGAGTAAACCAATTGGAGTGTTTAATTGTAAGCCCCGCCCCTTTTTTGCTTTCAGATCGCGTCTCAGTTCAGAGGAGAGATGCAGAGCGACAGAGACACTCGATCTAACGCGAGAGGGTTTAATTTGATTAAATATGACTCCTAAGTTCATATAAACTGAAGAAATCAGAATTTAACTTGCATATATTCAATGATACAGCGTGATTGTGTGGATTGAGAACTTTTTGAGCTTTCATTTTGACCTGGTGAGTTTGTTATAATTACCAATGTTATAATTAGCCATAAAAACGAATGTCAACACTTTAAATGTCATATCATTTTATTTGTTTAATCCATACGAGACAAAATGGTGTTATATTGTGATGTTATATGGGTTGGATTGTTCATTGCAGTGTGATTATGTAAAACCACATGGTGCGTTGTGTTCACTGCTGTTCGCTGACGCCATTTTGGTTGCACGTGCCTGTGAAAGACAAAAAGAGAGAGAAACACGTGAATGGACAGGTATTTGTCTAAATTGTCATTTATTATGATGATGGCACTTATGTATTTTATTTGTTTCCTGTATGTACAATTGTTAATCATTATTGATAGACAATATTGAATGTTTTTTCCTTTCGTATGAACATTCCTTGAGCTGGATTTTCCTAATTGATGGCGAGCTTCCATTTCGACCTGATTGGATCACGAATCTAGAAGGACAATTTTCTATTTTAAATATTTTTCTTCAGACAAGTAAGAGGATACATTTCAGAAACTGTTTTCTTATTTTGTTTGTTTACTTTATTGAACTGAAACATTTCAGAAGCACAATTCTGATAATTTAAGACTGATCAATACTCCAATTGATAAGAACTTTGAACTTGAGTACTGATTTCAGTGTGTTACATATATAATTTGTACCATCTTTGTACATTGATTGTGACTGTGATTTCTGTAAATGAGAAGCAATTCAGAGGGTGCACCCATAGGATATATAGTTAATTGTATTTTCATTGTTGTTTACTATTTTTTGTGATTAAGGAAAGAAAAAGAAAAAGAAAGGTTTCTCAATACTCAAAGTAAAATAATTAATTAATCAACTTACCTTCTGTCTCTGCTTGTTGCTCACTATCACTGCTACCTCCTCCTTCGCACCGTGCACCCTTCTGATCTTATTATTATGCCTGGTCCATAAGTAAGTGAGTTAATACCCGCTACATAAAGAAAGTACACTTTCATGGCAATATTTCTAAACACATTTAATAAATGATCATTAGACTGATGTGACCTACCAAAGACTTGTTAATTTAAAGTTCATGCAGTTGTTTTTTAGTTGTCTGTTAAAATGTTAAAAAATAATAACTTTGAGTTTATTTTTTTCTAAGGGTTGTAATTATTCAATATTGATAGTTGTTTGTTTGATTCCAATTTAACAATATTAAAATGAGTTTTTTTTTGTTTGGACATATACAACTCATAATTAATTTATTAAATGTACTTTTGCAATACAAAAAATCTGATTCATAATTTGACTACCAAACTGTTTTATTGTCAGTGTAAGCATTGTGGTTTTTGTTTGTTTGCAATGCATTAAACTGAAATGAATACATATTTAATTTACTAGATTTGTTTTTCAGTATTTTGAGAAGTACATAACCATATTTCACATACAATAGTAGTAGTTAAAGTACATACTGTAGAAAGATGCATTGAAATCACTCCAATGCACTGAAATCACAGTTCAACTGATTGAATTTAATTTTATATATTGGAATTTATTTGGCAAACTTGTATTTGAAACATTACATTTAATGAGTAATTAAGTGTACTGTTAATATACATTAACTTATTTTTAATTTCACATTAATTGCTTGACAGTAGATTGAACAGTGCACTTTAAGTATATTTTAAAAACACTAGAAGCAATTATGAAAGTAGATATAAAGTTGTAATAAAGTACCAATTAAGTTGTTCCAAAAAATCACTCTTAATGGCAACTTATTACATTTTATTTCAACTTAATATATGATATATGTGAAATTAATTACACTTAATGTGCATTCAGTGCACTGAAACCATTGCATTCAATTCACACTTAAGAGTATTGTTAACAGACATTAAATTGCATTTTAAATCACATTAATTTCATGTCATTATATTGTGTAGTGCACTTTAAGTATATTGTAAAAACACTAGAAGCAATTATGAAAGTAGATATAAAGTTGTAATAAAGTACCAATTAAGTTGTTCCAAAAAATCACTCTTAATGGCAACTTATTACATTTTATTTCAACTTAATATATGATATATGTGAAATTAATTACACTTAATGTGCATTCAGTGCGCCGAAAAGATGGCATTTAATTCACACTTAAGTGTATATACTTAAAGTGTATTATTTATGTAATAAGTACACTTTATAAAAGTACACTTAAGCACACTTTTTTTTCACAAGGGTTGCTTCAGATAAGAGCGTCAGCCGAATGCATAAATGACATGTGATGTAAATTCCTTGTTTTCATTGAAGCACACAGGATGCTGGAACATTCTGAAATCATGCTGGGAAAACATGGATCATCAGGTTTAGTCCATGCCACCTCAATAACATCCTGTCATTCTTAAAAATTCTTATATTTATGTTAGTTTCTCATTTCAGCATTTCACTTAGATATTAATGAAGTCACAATATAGATTTTTTTTGTGCGTTGCAGGCTGATGTTGATTTGCGGCAAGGCACGCGTTAGGACAGCCGTATCATTGGCAACACTGAATCATCAATTTAGTCTTTTTTCATCAATTTAGTCCTTTTTTTATCTAGGTGGCATTGGATACAAGCAGGAACAGATTCAATTAAAACACCAAAACAGACGTCCACCAGGACAAGAGGCAGTTGGACGAGAGCAAACGCAGCGGAGACGTGCGTCTCCTTGTTTTTCTTAATTCACTTAGTCTGGGGGATGAGATCCACCCACAGGCACTGGACATTTAAAAACATCACGGGGGAGAATCTGCAGGCCTCTGCTGCTTTTGAAACACTTTTGTCCTTTTTTCTTCTTCTTCTTCTTTTAGTGTTTTCTATGAGTTCCTCTAAAGAAAAATAGGACACATTCACTGTAAACTGCATTTACATAATAGCTTAGTTCCCCAGTCCGAGTGCATTTGCACTGATTTGCTTTTTTTGTTTTGTTGAGAACATCAAATCCAATTTTCTAATGTCTGAATGTCGCACGCCATTATTTTAAACACTAATTTGTTGTATAATGCGGCTGTAGTGCTTCTTTTCTGCTTCCTACAGGCATATTATGTAAAATCCTGCTAAATGTCTGTGATTAATAGACTCATCTCTATTATGAAGGCTAATTATGGACGGATAAACAGAATAAGACGTCAGTTTCTCTCCTCAATTTAGCCCACTATATCTGATACTAACTCCATAAAAGAATGAATTTCTCTCTTGTTATGCCCGTCCAATAATACCCTTCAATATGTCTGATCCACCTAAATCCTCAAAAGACTAAAACAGGAAAACAACACAAAGGTCAGCTGAGAACCAGTATAAACCCTGTCTGTCTCGAGGACGTGAACTGAAGGTCATGAGATGTTGACATGAATACATAAAAGCTGTAAAGTGGGCAAAACTGTTTCCACATAACCTCACATTGTGACACGAGCAGTCAAGCTTACATTTGAAGATAATGTCATTTTCTTGATGTTAAATACTTCCTTGTGTCGCAGATTAAATTCAAGAAACGGCTACAAAAAAAATCCTTGTATGAAGGATGGAAAGCAGGAATGTACAAATCTAATCTTTGTTAAAGCTCTTTTAATTTTTATATACAATAATATTACTTGAATTGTTAAATTAAAAAAATTGTCCTTTAAGTAGTTGGGCTATTTTTCAAGGGGAGGAAGTTTATATAGAGTTATTTATACAGAACTGAGTTTATACAGAACTGACTTTTTAATAGTCCCCTTCTGGTGTCCTTGTACCTATCATGTGAAATTTACTATGTTTACCACATTAACCTGCCCATGACATGAGTTAGAAAATATGGATCTAACCAAAGTCCTTTTATGAAAGTCGAGCCACTATATGCGGCCATGTTTGCAATGCCTCTGGATAGTTATTTCAGTCCTGCAAGATCTCTAACATCCAGCCCATTTGCACCAACATGCGTACAAATAACATGCAGTGTGATTATCGTGCAATAGATACGGCAAATTCCGATTTTGCATGCATATGATACGCCAATCCTTCCGTTCATTTATATGGCACATCGTTTTGTGTCGTTTTATTTATTGGTTTCTCATTTGTTTTCTGTTTTTTTTTTAATTATATTGTCACTTGTGTTTTGGGTAGTGATAGAAATACGCCGATATTTGCAAGTTTTATGTGTATCTGCATTGGCCGATACGTGGCTGCCGTGTACGCCGATGTTTTTCCGGCATTATTTAAAGACAGAGTGCTGGAAACCACAATCGATTGCAGGTCATGTGACTTAAAACAACCAACCTTTCCATGACAACAGCTAATCATAGCTGGACCAAGCGGGTTTTTATTTCTCATCCCTATGGGGCGGTATCCCGGACAGGGATTAGACTAGTCCTATACTTAAATAAATGTTAGAACTTCTCTTTTTAACATATCTTAAAATATACATCAGTGCATGTGTTTTGCCTCAAAATGGACACAAGTAATGTTTGTAGTAAGGCATGTTTGTTAAAACTAGTTATATTTCCTAATTAACCTAAGCTCTAGTCCTAGTTTAAGATAATTCCTGTCCGGGAAACCACCCCTATATATATTTGTAGTAGTAAAGTGCTAGAAATCAATGTCCTTTGCTGATAGTTCCTCATCATTGTGGAGAGTGCAGTTCATGGTTCCATAGCACCCTCACCTGTTTTTACTATTTGTTAAATATATATTTTTTAAGTTTAATAAATGTTACTTTTTTAAAATTGAGACTTGTAACTTTGGCATTATCATTGTGTAATTTTTATGATGTAAATTGAGTGAGAAAAAGCAGTATCGGCTCCAAATATCGGCTCAAGAAAATCGGCAGCCTGTATTGGTCATCGGCTAAAGCTGATGAAACAAAAATCGGCATCGTCACTGAAAAATTCATATCGGTCGATCCCTAGTTTTGGGTTAGAGCAATGTTTTGTAACATAAAATGACATCCTAACCCCAACTCCAAGCGACCATGATTTAAAAATAGACAAAACATGGAGAAACCTATATATTAAATTACACCCTAAAGCAAAACCCAAATCTAACCCTAAACCCAAGTGAAAATGGTTTAAAAAACAGAAAACAAATGCGGGTAACGCTTTAGATTACAGCCCGGAAAGTACTACGTAAGTACAGCGAATTTACAGCATATGTTTCTGCAATTATAGTTTACTTATGAAGTATGTACGTGTAATTATAAGGGAACAATTTATAATAATTGGGGAATAAAGGGGTAACAACCAGGAAAAATACAAATAATATATGCAGTAAAGTACTGCGTAAGTACAGCGAATTTACAGCGTATGTTTCTGTAATTATAGTATACTTATGAAGTACGTACGTGTAATTATAAGGGAACAATTTATAATATTTGGGGAACAAAGGGGTAACAACCAGGAAAAATACAAATAATATATGCAGTAAGTATTTTAGATTACTAAACAACAAAACTTGAAATTCAGTTAATGTGTTTATGCTATTTATTAGTACGATACAATTTATTTAGAATTTTCAATAAAGGTTACTTACCTTAAGAAAGAAAAAGAGTACAGGAATTTGTTGGGTCATCAAGCAAAATTAAAAATAGGCAAGGCAACTATGGTGAAAACAAAGCAAGCAAAACTAGAACTACACTCTTAAAACTAATGTGTTAAAAACAACACATAAGTGTTGATTCTGGGACGACACACTAAATGCGTTGTCCCAAAATCCACCCATCTCTGTGTTATTATGGAAACAAAACATTTTGTGTTACTTTTAGCACAACTTGTGTTATATTTTAACACAAAATGATACATAATGTGTTAAAATTATACATAATGTGTTAAAAACTTAACACACAAAGATTTGTAAAAATTAACACATCCTTTCTAAGAGTGTATTTTCTGTAGTTACTGTTTTGTGTTGTTACAGTCTAAGTCAAAAAAATTTACCCCCTTGTTTCACATAGTTACAGAGTAAGTACAGAATCTGCGGGCTGTAAATTAAAGTGGCACTTGTTACCCCCTTGTTTCACGTAGTTACAGAGTAAATACAACATCTGCGGGCTGTAAATTAAAGTGGCACTTGTTATCCCTTTGTTCCGAAAATATTATAAATTGTTTCCTTAAAATTACATGTATGTACTTTATAAGTACACTATAAATACAGAAATCTATGCTGTAAATTCGCTGTACTTACGCAGTACTTTACTGCATATATTATTTGTATTTTTCCTGGTTGTTACCCCTTTATTCCCCAAATATTATAAATTGTTCCCTTATAATTACACGTACGTACTTCATAAGTAAACTATAATTACAGAAACATACGCTGTAAATTCGCTGTACTTAACCAGTACTTTCCGGGCTGTAATCTAAAGCGTTACCCAAATGCGAAACTAATAGATAAAACGACACAAAACGATGCGCCATATAAGTGAATGGGAAGGACTGCCGTATCATATGCACGCAAAATCTTTGGCGTATTTATTTCACGATAATCACACTGTGTGTTATTTGTACGTATTTGGTGAGAATGGGTTGCTAAAATCACAATTAAACAACATATTTCTGACAAGCAATTTAACCTGTCATGAACTGTAACACAAATCCTTTTTCTTAAGCTCAAATTGCACTACAAAGCAGCTTTTTCGAGGCAGTTACAGCTACTGTGCAGCAATGGCCTGACGTAACTCCCCCATAGAGTTGTCAGTCTTTATCGATTGATGTTTGGTTCTTTTAACAAGAAGGCTGGACTTCCATGGCCAGATCGGCCATATTGAGCATTGCATTGTCTCCTATTTATATTAATAGGAATGCTTAATCTTGGTATATCTGATATATGTGATGTAACTGCAAAAAGTTTGTTCACATTAGTCTTATATCTAAAGTAAATCTTTTAACTATATTTTCAAAACTGTGTGTGTTAAAGTGCACCTCTTTAATTGCTAAAAAAAACTTATTCGTGTGGTTTATGGTAAAAAAACACATTATTTTCCACATACCGTAAATTTTTGTAGCTCCAGATTTCACTCTTTCTGAAATGCACAGATTTGAAAAGCTCTGTGTCCCTGATTGGCCAGCTAATCTGTATGTTGTGATTGGTCTGAATACCTCTGACGTCAGCTGGAAATCTGACACTCCTTTCCATGTTTGAAAGATTCGGTCACAATGCAATGCTAACAGGAGTTAATTTACAGGCTTTGAGTCAAATTATGATAATGTCGGTCTTCTCTACATCACCAATCTCAGGAAGTAAACTGTTGCCTACAATCCGTGTGTCTGTTGTAGTCCAAGAAAAGAGATTTACGTTGGAGACGATTACTCACAACATCGTTTACTTTGAGGTTTGTATCTTTTGCATATCGTTAACATGAACTAATACACACTTACACACCAAAGGACATGTAAAAACATGAATTGGACAATAGGTGCTCTTTAAATTTTTTATTTGTGACAATATGGAGATTCTGTGGGTAGAGCTTAGTACATTCATTTCATCATAAAACAACAAATTCCTTAAATGTTGAACGTTTATACGAAACCGTCAAGCTTGTTGTTTTAATAGCAGAAGATTTATTGTACGGAACGCCGGAAAACTGTCCAATAGTTATTATCACCCGGATGTGGGTCGCTAACACAGAGGTTACAGGTTCAGTCTCAGGAAAGCATGAGCCAAGAATGGACCCTGGAGAGTTTCTCAGCTCACAATCCAGTCATGTTACAAGTGTGCCCTTGACCACAGTGCTTAACCCCAGGTTACTCCAACAGTCTGTTTATGTAATTATAGTGCTGTCAGTTTAAATGAAAAGCTTAAGCTAAATGGCAACTAACAACCCATGTCTAACCTACTTGAAAGGTTATTTTATACTTCAGAGTGAACTTTTCAAGTAACAGTCAATTGTTTTGATAAGGCACCATTAAAAAATTACACGAAAATCTTTCCAAATATTTATAAGCTTCACACACAAAGACACACGAGGAAAAGCAAACATGATTTTTAATCGCTCTCTCGCACTTTAAGCTTTAATCATCCTAATGTCATCAGTTGCGGTTTTGGATCGCCTCTCATTTGGAATCAGTCCATTTACACTGCGATCCAACACAGCAGCTTTTCATCATCATACTGGACGTAACTTTGCTTTTCTGACCCAACGTCAGTGAATCCTGCTTTACAATCATTTAAAGTAGCCAACTGTAGATAAACTAAGATTGATATGGGCTCCTGTGGTGCCGGTGTAGTCTCCGTGCTTATCATATGACTGAAGGAGGAAAGGATGGGTTCACTGCACTGTTGTTGTTCAGCAAGTCGGAGATCCACACACCCCACGTCGCTCTCCAAGGCACTTCTTGTTAATCGTTTCCTATCATTGTGTGTTAGGGGAAGGGGGGTGGAAGCGATCTGTTTTCATTTGCAAAAACAGCTTGTTTGTCGAATCATAGTATCTGACAGCCTCCCAGGGCTGACGTTCATCTAGTTTCTGAGTGTTCATTCATTCAGCTGTTGTTTTGGAAAGAAGAATGATACTTTTAACCATTTTGGTATAAAAATGGCATTTTTTGGCCAAAGGGCCAAGTTTATTAATGCATGCACTTTAGACGGGTTAGTACAGGACATTTTCAGAGTACAATGTAATTGTAAGGCAGTCCAAGAGAGACTATTGATTGGCTGTATTGATTCTGAGAGTTGAAATCAGTAGGAGCAATTCGCAAAGACTGGAAACACAGAAATCTTAATGGTAATTGCAAGACATTACAAGTATTAACTAAGAATGGTGGACTTCTCCCATGCGTGATAAAGAACAATGACTGAAAAATGTCATTGAGCGACTCACCAAATTGTAGCTCAAAAGGTCAAAAGTTGTATGCTGTGAGAAATTTATGAAGTTTGTTGAAAATACTCATTGCTGCACCCAGTTCTGTGTGGACACGTCAAGCCTTTGTGTTTTCACCACAGTCTCATTAAATGACAATGTTGCTCTACCAGAATAACTTATTAATATGAAAGGGCATATTCACATATTTAAGCCGCGCTCTTGACAAACAAGAAGTCAATCTTGTGCTAATGTGTCTACACTCTCAAACACCCTGTTATTAAGATGCGTTTTGGTCAGTTGGATAACAAGTGACGAGAACAGGCCCATTCACACCTGGTGTTTTAATCCATCTCTTTTGTCTACTTTCTGTCCTGATTACTTTGAGGGGATGGTCTATGGGCGAGTCCATCTGCTTTCTTTAAAAAATGAAAAGCTAGAGAAATGACGGGTTTAACAAAGTTTTGTACATGTATAAATATGTTAGAGCTTACTCGCAAAAGAGGCAGAAAGCAGACGCTTTCTTATTTGCAGATGGTATCATAAAGATTGCACCGAACACTGTGAGTTTGCGCTAGAAGTCAAGTACGAACATTGTGCTAGGTTCATTACACCAGTGGTTTTCAAACTGGGGGCGGGTCCCCCAGGGGGGCCACGAGATGGTGCCAGGGGGGCCCCAGTTTTATGACATTTTATGAAATACATTAATTTATCATGAATTCTGTGTAATTAAACCTAAAAAAATAAGGCTACTAACCAAAAGCACTACTTTTTGTATAATTTAATGTTATTTTATTAAAATGTTGAGTTTTAGAACAGTTTTTTGTCACAAATTTTCTTTGGGGGGGGGCACGAAGGAATGCACCGTACACAAGGGGGGCCACACGCTGAAAAAGTTTGATGTGTTTTGGAATACCTCTAATTGTGGTCAAAAGTAGATGAGCTCAAAATGTTTTAAACTCTGTTAACATCGGTATTTAGCGTTGTCCACTTGTGATCCAATTGACAAAAATGCATTTTATTTACTTTTGTTGAAAAAGGTTCTTTTGAAAGCAGACAACTCCAGACAAGGGGCCTCATTTATAAAACTGTTGGTAGGATCCTTACTAAAAGTCTACTTATGCACAAAACCCAAAAATGGCATACGCCAAAAAATATAAAGCCTTAAAAAACAAAGCAATGTTCCCTTTATAAATCACACATCACCTAAGTGTGCGTACATGAATCATCCTCAGGTACCACCCTGCAAGCCCATTCTTTATTTTTTTTTTATAAATTAACAACCTTTGTGTGGGAACTGGCGTATGCACGTGTCGAGACCCGTTTTGTGTGTACGCACACTTTATAAATGAGACCCCAGATCCGACAGGATCCATTCTGGACCTGTCCCATATCCATAGTGGATCCGTCCCGGAGTCGTCTGCTGTTTGTTCTTTTAAAAGACTTAAACTGAATGGTTCTTTGGTGAACCAGAAATGGTTGTTCTGTGTTATCACTGTGAAGCTATTTCATAGGAAGCATGTGTGTTGTCATGGTTAAGTGTCTGGTCAGAACTTTATTTCCGGTTTTTGTTTGTTTAATGGTCTGACTAGTGGCTAAAATGAACGCTGGAACAAATGCCTCATCCAAAATAACAAATGTTTTGGTTTCTTAAAGACAGTAGATGAGCAATCATGAATCACCATGTGAATAGAGGTTTAGCAGCCGGTTAACATTTTATACATTATAGTGCACATTTTAAACAGCAACGTTAGCTCAGTGTCGTTTATTATACGCTTTAGCTATAAAATATGGGTAACGCTTTAGATTACAGCCCGGAAAGTACTGCGTAAGTACAGCGAATTTACAGCGTATGTTTCTGTAATTATAGTTTACTTATAAAGTACATACGTGTAATTATAAGGGAACAATTTATAATATTTGGGGAATAAAGGGGTAACAACCAGGAAAAATACAAATAATATATGCAGTAAAGTACTGCATAAGTACAGTGAATTTACAGCGTATGTTTCTGTAATTATAGTAAACTTATGAAGTACGTACGTGTAATTATAAGGGAACAATTTATAATATTTGGGGAACAAAGGGGTAACAACCAGGAAAAATACAAATAATATATGCAGTAAGTATTTTAGATTACTAAACAACAAAACTTGAAATTCAGTTAATGTGTTTATGCTATACAATACAATTTATTTAGAATTTTCAATAAAGGTTACTTACCTTAAGAAAGAAAAAGAGTACAGGAATTTGTTGGGTCATCAAGCAAAATTAAAAATAGGCAAGGCAACTATGGTGAAAACAAAGCAAGCCAAACTAGAACTATATTTTCTGTAGTTACTGTGAATATACTATTGTCTTGTGTTGTTACAGTCTAAGTCAAAATTTTTTACCCCCTTGTTTCACGTAGTAGGAGTAAGTACAGAATCTGTGGGCTGTAAATTAAAGTGGCACTTGTTACCCCCTTGTTTCACGTAGTTACAGAGTAAATACAACATCTGCGGGCTGTAAATTAAAGTGGCACTTGTTACCCCCTTGTTTCACGTAGTTACAGAGTAAATACAACATATGCGGGCTGTAAATTAAAGTGGCACTTGTTACCCCTTTGTTCCGAAAATATTATAAATTGTTCCCTTAAAATTACACGTATGTACTTTATAAATACACTATAATTACAGAAATATATGCTGTAAATTTGCTGTACTTATGCAGTACTTTACTGCATATATTATTTGTATTTTACCTGGTTGTTACCCTTTTATTCCCCAAATATTATAAATTGTTCCCTTATAATTACACGTACGTACTTCATAAGTACACTATAATTACAGAAACATACGCTGTAAATTCCCTGTACTTACCCAGTACTTTCCGGGCTGTAATCTAAAGCGTTACCAAATTATGAAATTTGGTAATCTACTTTTTTATTTTGCTTGTTATCAGAAATAAAGTAAAAGGACTTTGTTGTTATCAATTCTTAGCGGAGTTTACCGGAAGTTACATATGTTCCACGAAAGCTGTTTGTTTATGTTGTTACTACTGAAACCATCTATAGCTCAGTGGAAGCGCATTGCTTTAGCGTTAGCATAATGGGAATGCAGATGTGAATTTGAAACTCGTTTGAAGTGTTTAAAAGCATACTAGCAACCGTGTACCATAGCAACTAGCCAAAGTACCCACCCAGACTGATTCACATGTCCTGTTACTGAGTATGTGTATAGCACAGAGTAGAAGTGGTTACATAATTTAGTGGTGCAAGAGATGTTTAATAGTCATGTGAGAATTTTAAAACCTGGACTGGAGTTGGAGTGGTAAACTCATAAACTCTGATCATAAGCATGTTTGTCACTTACCCTCCTCCACATCGAAACAATAAGGATCAGTCCTTTCTATTAGTCATTACACAGCATCTGACCAGAAAAAACAGCTAGGAGAAAAGGAGGCTTTGTGGGGTGCTGTTTCCTCAAAGTATCCCTTTACTCTCAAACAAAAGACTCAGTTTGCTGAGGGTCTGAATGTGTCTTCGTGGAAGACCCAGAGTTGGGTACAACAGACAAACCAGTGAGGACTGGTTATAGGATGAATTTTGGGGGGTTTGGGAAGATAGTTTTTTTGCCAGTACTGGGGTTTGGGATTTCTGTGTTATTATTGAATTTGTTATACCATGTTTGCTTTAAGACCTTTGACACCAATTTATATTTCTCAGGTTAGGTTTTTATTTTTTGTACAGGCAAGTTGGAGAGGTTGTCACAATGGAACCTGCTATTAAACAACCAGAGGTGAAACACAAAACAGCAAAAATGTAAAGGGTACAACATCTACAGTAAGGTTATATTAGGTAACATTAGCTAACAATACTAAAGTGTTTATTAATCTTAGTTTATGCTATTAATTTCAGAATTTACCAATCTGTTTTAAATATCAAAAATGTTAACAGTTAATGTTATTATCAAATATTAACAAATGTACTGGGTTTATCCAACCCAAAAATATATTGTTCATTGTTAGTTCATGTCAGCTAATGCGTTTACTAATGTGCACAAATATAACCTTGTGGTAAAGTATTACGAATTAAAAATATAAAACCACTTTTTGACCAACAGATATTGTAATGAATAAATATAAATGTCCAACATATAAACCATGTGGCTTTCCAAACCACACTTTTATTAAAAAGCACCAGTGGTCCGATTCACAATTTTACATTTCATGTGGTGTGTAAGTGTGTATTAAATGTTAACGATATGCAAAAGATACAAACCCCAAAGTAAACGATGATGCGAGTTATTGTCTCCAAACATAAGAAACTTTTCTTGGACTAAAACAAACACACGGATTGTAGGCAACAACTTACTTCCTGGGATTGGTGATGTAGACAAGACCGACATTAACATAATTCCTCCCACTTCATACTCACAACCCGCAATGATATTACACAGCGCCCGAAAAATAGTCCTCTTATAACTTTCAATAGCAGGGGACTATTTTTGGGCACTGCTTATTATCATTGCGCCTGCTGCAACCATGGTACGGCAGGAAGTCCTTGATTATTATTACGCCAGATTGAGAGTATAGTTCCTAGCCATATCGGCCTTGAAAATTGCAACTTTTAATTTTCCGTGACTCTCAGTACACAATTTAACTACAGAGTCAAGTTTTAAATAGGAAAAATATTGAAACTCTTTGGTTATTTTTGAGTGCGATGCTAATGGTCTAATCAGATTCAATGGATTATGCTAAGCTATGCTAAAAGTGGTACCGCCAGAGCGGGAGATCGGCTGAATGGATTCCAAAACAGTAAATATCAAATGCATAACTCTAAGGGAGCTGGAAAAGGAGCCTATTTTCAAAAAAAGTGGAGTGTCCCTTTAACTCCTGTAAGCATTGCATTGTGAGCGAATCTTTCAAACATGGAAAGGAGCGTCACATTTCCGGCTGACGTCAGAGGTATTCAGACCAATCACAATGTACAGATTAGCTGGCCAATCAGGGACACAGAGCTTTTCGAATCCGCATGTTTCAGGAAGAGAGTGAAATCTGGAGCTACAAAAATTTATGGTATGTGGAAAATAATGTTTTTTTTTTCATTAACCACACGAACACATTGTATTATACCATATACACAAAATAACGTTTTTAGCAATGAAATAGAGGCTCTTCAAAAAATAAAATTGCCATAGATTTAGCAAAAAACTCATTTTATTTATAGATAGCCTTTTTCTAAGTATACTAACTGTATACTAGTGTGATTTATTGTGTATTCCTAAGCCAATGCATGTATATGTGACCGCTAACCCTGATCTCCCCAAACGGTTTACCCAGAAATGTCATTTTCCATGAAATTCCCACAATTCAATAAAAAATAGGCCAAAAATACAGCTTGATAAAAATAAACCTAGTGCGAACAAACCCATTATTCACATCTCTCCTTAGTCAATCCTGGCCTTTGTCTAAAAACACCCAGCCAACAGTTTTGGCAAGTGCGTAATCATTCTTCTGTCTGCATAATTCAGACGTGGCACACATGAATAATGCACACAGTGGAATGATTAGCGTCTGGATGTAGCATCTAGAAAAGTAAACACTGAACAAAAAGACTAGTTTAATTTGCCAGATATTCTCAGAGGTTGTGTATTTTGATAATCCATCGCTTTAAAGTAAAGCACTTAAGATAAAAGACTAAGTAGGAAGTAGATTTCTTGTAGATTCAAGCTTTAAAATAAAACCATTGTCTAGTGTTAACAAAAAGAAGGCAAACGCTGTAGCTTGAGAGCTGCTATTTATGTGTGTGCGACTGAAGGAGTGCTCTTAGAGGCTAAAGGTGATGATATTGAGATATAATGCCATAGTTCAGATGAGATGTGCTGTGTTGGGTAAACACAGTAAGAGCCTCACTGTGGTAAAAGAAAGAAAAGGAGGGGTGAGAGACGTGAATAAGGCCTGAAGGAGGAGTGTGCCAACAAGCTGGTGCTGGTGGGCTTCAATAAAATGCAAGAGGCTTCAGGCGGAACACAAGCCAGGGCTGACTGCCTATTGTATCAGCAAGACGGTCCCCAGAGAGACTCTATACACAAAACAACCAGTCGCATCCTAGAATGAAGAATGTGCCATCCCCTTACTACTCACTGCTAAACAGCACACATCAAAGGTCAGGATACACTACCAGGGTTGTCCACAATAAGAATTACACAATGCATGCATACATACACTAATATGCATATTCATCATTAAACCGAACCAACATCCTGTGCGAGCAGTTACATATAAAGAGTTTAGATGCAAAACCCTCTTAAAGGGACAAAAATTTCCAGCTCCCCTAGAGGAAAACATTAGATTTTTACAGTTTTGGAATCCATTCAGCTGATCTCTGGGTCTGACGCTAGCACTTTTAGCATAGCTTAGCATAATCCATTGATTCTGATTAGACCATTAGCATTGCGCGAAAAAATAACCAAAGAGTTTTGATATTTTTCTTATTTTAAACTTGACTCTTCTGTAGTTACATTGTGTATTTAGACAGACGGAAATGTAAAAGTTGCAATTTTCTAGACAGATATAGCTAGGAACTATACTCTCATTCTGGCGTAATAATCAAGGACTTTGCTGCCGTAACATGGCTGCAGGAGGCGCAATGATAATACGAAGCAGCCGAAAATAGTCCCCTTGGTAACTTTAAATAACAGGGGATTATTTTCGGGCACTGCTTAATATCATTGCGCCTCCTGCAGCCATGTTACGGCAGCAAAGTCCTTGATTATTATGCCAGAAGTTCCTAGCCATATCTGCCTAGAAAATCACAACTTTTAATTTTCCAACGATCTTAGTACACGATGTAACTACAGAAGAGACAAGTTTTAAATAGGAAAAATATCGAAACTCGTTGGTAATTTTTGAGCGCAATGCTAATGGTCTAATCAGATTCAATGGATTATGCTAAGCTTTGCTAAAAGTGGTACCGCCAGACCGGGAGATCAGCTGAATGGATTCCAAAACTGTAAAAATCAAATGTTTAACTCTAGAGGAGCTGGAACATGAGCATATTTTCCAAAAAGTGGAGTGTCCCTTTAAGTGTGTGTTTCTTATAAATGTGCATTTTTATCAGGCTCATATGTTTAGGTTCAAAACCAGGATTTTACTACAAAACCATGGTTACTGTAGCAAATCTCTGATTAATTTTAAAAAGCCATGGTTTAACCACAATAACCACGACTTTGTTTTTTATTTGTCATAATACCATGGTTAATTTTTCTAAGCGATGCTAGTTTAGTCACTGCTAGTGGTCAGACCAGACTTCCCCCAACACACACACAAACTATAGGACATGATAAGACATCAGGGTTCCTGTTGAGAGTGTGGAAGTGTGTGTACTCAGGTGACTGTCAGTAATAACAACAGGGAGTTTTCCCTGAGGCACCCTATGCAAACGACAAGTAATTGCTAAACAGTATAACAAGAAAAGACACAGAAAGTAGTGTATCTAAATGCAAGACATGAAAGTGTGCAACGCAGGGCCAAAAAACCCACAATGTGACCCATCAACATGAGGTGTGTGTGGACAAACAGCTGCTACTTCTGAATGTGATGCTTGAGTATTAGTTATCTCCAGAATGAACAGTCACAGCTTGGTCATCGGAGTAGGAAGTGTGGCCTTTCTGTGTGCCATCATTGTCAGTTGCATGCAAGCAATTTTGCAGTCTGTGCGTCGCAGGTCTGAATGACTTCCATTGAGCTTATCCATTGTAAGAGACAGCTGGACCCCTGTTACTTCTCCCCTCACTAGGGGGCAAAGGGCAGCCGGCACTAGGGGATTGTGTTTCCCGTCTCATTCATCTCTATTGAGAGAGAACGGCTCCCTCTCTTCTCTCAACTTCTCTCTCCGTCTGGATCCCTCAGAATGACACATTGTTGTTGAGCAGATGACATGGGTTTGTGCTGCAGGCTCAGGAATGCGAGGCATGACTATAGACTTCATGTTAGGGTCTTAACATCTGTAGGGTCTTTTCACACCAAGCCTAAGGCCCTGTTTATATAAGTGCGTTTTCATTTTAAAACAGCATTTTACAATGAAACAGACTTGTTTTGAGTGTTTGTGTCATGAATAAAACAAAATCTTTATGAGCTATTAATGAAATATAAATATAGGAATTCATATTTTATTTGTCTAATCTTAACATTTAATAGGTAGACTGAGGAACTTAAAGCTAAAATTGTTTAAATTCATTTTGTAGGTGTCCCTCCAAGAACAAATGAAAAACTCTGCATATGCACACGGTCATTGCGGCTGGTCATCCTTCCTTGTCATCTTTCTGTAGCATAATGGTCATATAATTAGGGCTTGACCAATCAGGGAAGAATACGTAATGATCAAGAACATCGAATAAGGAAGCAAATGTGGGCTTCATTTCAAGATTTTGGTTAGGTCGGTCTACACGGCAGTGCAACCCTGGAATTTTCAAAATGGGGTCTGCAGCGTTTACAAAAGTCTCATTTTACAAGGGTCGAAAAGTGGAGTAGTGTGGATGGCAGGTGTAACCGTAGCAAAAGTCATGTGTTTTAGAACAAAAATGCACTTTTATGTAAACAGTCTAAGGGCTCTATTTTAACGATCTGAAACGCAAGTGCGAAGCGCAACGCGCAAGTGAGTTTGTGGGCGGATCTTGGACGCTGTTGCTATTTTCCCGGCGTGAGAAATAACTCTTGCGCCGGGCGCAAATCAATAAGGGGTTGGTCTGAAGTAGGTTCATTATTCATAGGTGTGGTTTGGGCGTAACGTCAAATAAACCAATCAGAACGCTAGCCAACATTCCCTTTAAACGCAAGTGCGCAAGTTCCATGGCGGGTTGCTATTATTATGACGGATTTACCAGGCGCACGCCAGGAGCGGGTCACAGCCGAGGAGACCGACGTTCTTGTAAGAGCAGTCAAAGGCAGAGAAGTTGTTTTGTATGGGGATGGGAGAAACCTGCCCAAATCAGCGTAGGTTAAACAGGCATGGGAGGAAATAGCCACAATTGTCTCATCAGCTGGCATCCCCAGGACGTTGCGCCGCCAGCGCTACAATGATGTCAGGACACGGGGAAATCCCAAGCTTGCCAGCATAAATCGGCCAAGCCGTGTAACGGGAGGTGGATCTGCCTCTACACAGAACCTGACGCCAGCAGAGGCCATCGCTGCGTCCACCCTCACTGCTGAAAGCCAAGAAACGCAAGCAGTCCAACCCCAAAGTACACTTACAAATCAAGTTCACATACATTAAGGTTTCTTATGAAAACATTTTTATTATTATTTACATAAAATAAATGTAATACAGCCACACAACAAACTTATGAAAATATTTTAATCGTTATTTGCATGATAATATTTTAATGCAGCCACACAAAAGAAATAAAAACTATCACCACAATGATTTCCCTTTTCTCATGTGTTAATATTTTTTATTGTAACAATTTATGATTTGCAAAAATAACTGTTGCATCTGTATAGATTAGATAAGCAAATGAAAAGTGTGTGCGCGTTGTGCACGCTATACATTATGGTCAAGCATGTGCCCTTAGAATAGCATAATGAGCAACGCGCCACTGACTTTAGACTAGTTTTTTCTGGTCAGTGGTGCAATTGTTTTTTGAAACTGCAAAATAGCATCAGGGATGGTTTCCGCCGGAACACGCCTCCTTTTTTGCCCTGAACCGCCCAGGGAACGCAAGTTCATTCCCTAGTTTGCCGACGTGCATCTGTGGAGGGAAAAACCCGCTGTGCACTGGGTCAAAATCAGGGACGTGCACAGACATTTTGAGGGGCAGGGGCTCAAGTGAAATAAAGGGCACTTCTCATAATTATGTATATTTTTTTCTTTTTTTTAAACAAAAGTATATATATTAACGCAATTCTGACTTCCTTTTTTAAAAAAAATATTTAAAAAGTTAATTAATTTTATCTTCCTCAAACTCACACAATTGTTTAATTTTCAAAAGATGTCTACAAAATAATCAGTTCACACAGACACCATGGTCTCCTTAGTAGTAGGTTTATAGAGCAGCAAAGGAAGCCATTACACAATGTGCATGTTTTGAAAACATTAAATTACAAATTAATTACAAATTTGTTAAAATGCTAAAAACAAAGTTGTGACTGCTGAGTTAGCGCTACATGCCAATAAATGCTATATCATATGCTAGCGTTTAGCTGATTAGTTGTTAGTTGTTACTCAAAATGTATTTTTGTCTGATAAGGGCTCAAAATATAAGGTCTGTTTACTAATTTGAGCTTCTGGCATGAGCCTCAGAGCAGAGCTCAACATTATTATTCATGACCCTTTCAAATAGGGCAAAAATAGACCATTTAATTAAAATGACAAATTCTAGGGTTGTAAATGGACATGTAAAAACGTTTCTGGATAATTTTTGCACTTAATAAAGCAACATACCTTCTATGCAGGGATGGGCAGTATTTCAAATACATGTATTTAAAATACGTATTTGAAATACAAAATAGTATTTTGTATTTTGTATTTTAAAGCCTTTGAAAAAAATCAAATGTAATGGTAACGCTTTAGATTACAGCCCGGAAAGTACTGCGTAAGTACAGCGAATTTACAGCGTATGTTTCTGTAATTATAGTTTACTTATAAAGTACGTACGTGTAATTATAAGGGAACAATTTATAATATTTGGGGAATAAAGGGGTAACAACCAGGAAAAATACAAATAATATATGCAGTAAAGTACTGCATAAGTACAGTGAATTTACAGCGTATGTTTCTGTAACTATAGTAAACTTATGAAGTACGTACGTGTAATTATAAGGGAACAATTTATAATATTTGGGGAACAAAGGGGTAACAACCAGGAAAAATACAAATAATATATGCAGTAAGTATTTTAGATTACTAAACAACAAAACTTGAAATTCAGTTAATGTGTTTATGCTATACAATACAATTTATTTAGAATTTTCAATAAAGGTTACTTACCTTAAGAAAGAAAAAGAGTACAGGAATTTGTTGGGTCATCAAGCAAAATTAAAAATAGGCAAGGCAACTATGGTGAAAACAAAGCAAGCCAAACTAGAACTACACTCTTAGAACGAATGTGTTAAAAACAACACATTAGTGTTGATCCTGGGACGACACACTAAATGCGTTGTCCCAGAATGCACCCATCTCCGTGTTATTATGGAAACAACACATTTTGTGTTACTTTTAACACAATTGTGTGATATTTTAACACAAAATCAACACAAAATGACACATAATGTGATAAAATTACACATAATGTTTTAAAAACTCAGCACACAAAGATGTGTAAAAAATTAACACATCCTTTCTAAGAGTGTATTTTCTGTAGTTACTGTGTAAATATACCATTGTTTTGTGTTGTTACAGTCTAAGTCAAAAATTTTTACCCCCTTGTTTCACGTAGTAGGAGTAAGTACAGAATCTGTGGGCAGTAAATTAAAGTGGCACTTGTTACCCCCTTGTTTCACGTAGTTACAGAGTAAATACAACATCTGCGGGCTGTAAATTAAAGTGGCACTTGTTACCCCCTTGTTTCACGTAGTTACAGAGTAAATACAACATCTGCGAGCTGTAAATTAAAGTGGCACTTGTTACCACTTTGTTCCGAAAATATTATAAATTGTTCCCTTAAAATTACACGTATGTACTTTATAAGTACACTATAATTACAGAAATATATGCTGTAAATTTGCTGTACTTATGCAGTACTTTACTGCATATATTATTTGTATTTTACCTGGTTGTTACCCTTTTATTCCCCAAATATTATAAATTGTTCCCTTATAATTACACGTACGTACTTCATAAGTACACTATAATTACAGAAACATACGCTGTAAATTCCCTGTACTTACCCAGTACTTTCCGGGCTGTAATCTAAAGCGTTACCAATGTAATTTGTATTTAAATACATTTAAGATGAGTATTTTTGTATTTTTAAAATACTCAAAATACTTTGAGCCAGTCAACCAGTCAGGGTGCTGTTTTCATGCATCAACTAGTTCAGAGTTCAGGTAAGCAAATATGTCTGTGCAGCTTTTAGTGGGCAATAATTGAAATGTTGGAGTGGGGAAAAAAGCAAGGGCGATTGAATTATTGGGTGTGATGTGATTTGTGTTATTATAACTGTCGCGAAAGGAAATTCAAATTCACACTTGCACGTTGGCAGGCAGTTGCACGTTGCAGTTGCACGTTGCACGACTGAGACAGAGTGTGGAACGCTGACAAATAGGCCTACACTTTTGACCACTATTTTTTAATATTTTACTATGTTCTTACCTCAACTTAGACAAATTAATACATAACTATCAATTTTCAATGCATGGAGGAAGAGCACTTAGTTTGCAGCATTTCGACCTCAGCGCGCAGTAACATCGACCTCAGCGCGCAGTAACATCGACCTTAGCGCGCAGTAACATCTTGACAGGAGTGATGATGTTACTGCACCAGAGTTTGAAGTGCTGCAAACTAAGCGCTCTTCCGCCATACAATATAGTTCTCATTTTTTATTCACTTAAAAATCACGTTTTATTTTGTGCCAACATACTTACCCGTGTAACTACTCATGTAACAGTCTTTGAACGGGGAAAACATGGAAGTGTTTGGTGGCTTCTAAATTCTTCCCTGTTTAGATCCTAAGGAATAATGGGACTAGGCTAAATGCTAACACATTCATGACACGCTGTGCAAAGATGAAGTGCACCTATTGCAAAAAGATATATGGTATTCATTCATCTAGGTTGAGGTAAGAACATAGTAAAATATTGAAAAACTGTGGTGTTTTCCTTTAAAGGCCCTTTTCAGACGTGACGCGGCAAGTGGTGGAATCAGCACACAGTTGCTGATTTCTTTTTAGCTTTGTGCAGTTGAAGCCTTATTTACACTTTTGCAATTCGCATGGCTCTACTCTATGGCGTGAAGCTGCTGAACCTGCGGGCTCCTCTGTAAACCTACAAGACTTTTATGCTTGACGTGCACTCCGTTGTATAATTCTGTAAATGACAGAGGGCGACTCTTGAGTAATTGTTCTCAAAACCATCAAAAAGCAGCGATGAGAGGAAGTAGTTGGCCGAATAATTTGTCAAACACTCGTCTCGTGAAAAGTAAATAGGTGGATTTCTTCACATAAAAACTATTTAGGTTGTGGGTCGACAACACATGAAAAGTTTTTATGTTTTTATAAAACATCACTTTACTTGAATGGGTGTTCATAAGACTGACATGACACCTTCATAACCATGACATGACACGTGTCATGAATATGAAGGAGATTTTATTGACGTTTATGACTACTGTCATTAAGTGTCATTTACTCAATTATGTCATTTTTATTGCAAAGATGACATTGTTTGAGATGTCTTTCTTATGACAACTTGACATAAACCCATACATCATAACTTGTCATGACAACTTGACATCAACCAAGACAACATAACTGACCACTTTTTAACAGTGATACAAATTGAATTTGTCATTAAAATGTCATTAAGTGTTAATACTCTGTTAAATAGTTTTATAACAGCATCATGAATATTCTTCAGTTCATAATGTTTATTTGACCGAGTATTAATAATATTTGACATAGTATTAACACTTAATGACATTTAAATGACAGTTTAATGTAATGTTAACCCACAAAGCTATAGGTAGTTTCTTAAGTTTGATAATTATTGTTTATGATTTATAACAAGTTGTGTTGTATTGGTTTATGTGTCAAGTTGTCATAACAAAAATATCTCAAACAATGTCATCTTCGCATTAAAAATTACATAATTGAGTAAATGACACTTAATGGCAGTTGTCATAAATGTGTATAAAATCTTCTTCATGTTCATGACACGTGTCATGTTATGATTATGAAGGTGTCATGTCAGTTTTATGCACACCCCTTCAAGTAAAGTGTTACCAAGTTTTTTTCTAGTTTTTCATTTCCTACAGGGCAGGGGAAAGCAAGAGGTACGTAAAATAAAACGAAAGTTTCTAAGCAGTTGCACACATCTAAATGCTTTTTGGCATTCAGAAATAGACTCAGGTAGATTTCAGCCTGATCAACAATTTTACATGTATTTTGTGTATTTTCAAAATACAAAATACTGTATTTGTATTTAAATACATTTTTCCTCACAGTATTTTGTATTTGTATTTAAATACATTTTTCGACACAGTATTTTGTATTTGTATTTGAAATACATTTCCATGTATTTATGCCCATCTCTGCTTCTATGTAATTGTCAAAGAACAATTTAACATATTATGACAACACATCCTATGGCACCTTTAATCTTAGGTTTCATATTTATTAGGGTTACACATGTCAGAAACAACAAATATAGATTTGGCCTATTTTATTTGTATTTTATATTTTACTTTTTTGTGATGTCAGTGAAAATTCAGACTGGGCAAGTAAAATACTGAACCATCAGATTTCTTCCCAATCTACTCCAGCAATCCAGTATAACACATTATACTTATTTAACAGCCATTGCAAAAAATGCAAACAAAAAAGCTTACTACTGCAGTTAGCAATTATTTTATTGTTTGTGCTTTATTATTTTCTGAGCAGTCTGTTTAAACTACACTACACTGTTACAAGTTTGCAACTCTTCAGCTTAATATGGGATTGCCATGGAAAACAATGTCCCTGAATCAATATGTGTAACAACGTGTCCCATATTTTGTGCATAAAACTGTTAATATAAGAATGCTTTCATCCTCAAACACTTACCGATAGCCTGCCTGTATAATCATGCACATGATTGCGTCTCGTTCAGGCTGAGCTTTGGCGCTTGAACCGCGAATGATGCAGCACAAGTGTAGACAAACCAATCATAAAGCGCAGTAAGTTAGAGAGGCGGGACTAAGGAAAGGTAAAGCCAATCATATTAGCGATGTGAATTTTGGAGGCGAGACTCATCTGTTAACCGTTTGTGTGCCACAAATAGCGCTATTTTTCTATATAAGAGTTTAAATCTCATTTAAATTATTCCTGAATGAATTCATGTTAAATTAAAATAAGCAACAAGTAAAAAACACAAGAAACAGACAGACATCAGTTGTTATATGAATAAAGATCTTTTTTTTTTTTTAAAAAAGCACCCCAGAAAATAAGGGCACTTTCTCTCCAGGAATAAAATGGGCAGGTGCTCAAGCCCCCTTTGATGTCTATCGCTGCGTCCGAAACCCCCTACTACATACTATATAGTACGCGAAAAGCAGTAGGCGAGGCGAGTAGTATGTCCGAATACATAGTATTCGAAAAACAGTATGCGAAAAGTACCCGGATGACCTACTACTTCCGGTTAGATTTTGCAGTGTGCATACGATGGACGCTTCACTATCCCATGATGCCCCGGAAGAGGAGTTATCCAACGAAGAAGAAGATGCACGCGGCTGTTTTCGCGCTGAAATGACATGACGTATGTCACGTGATGTAGCAACATGGCGGATGTAGTACGTCCGAATCTCATTCATACTACCAGGATTCATACTATACAGTACCTACTGTTTTAACGTCAAGTAAGTAGGTACTTCATCTAATTCAGTACCTACTATACAGTATGCGGTTTCGGACGCAGCCTATGTGTGCACGTGCCTGGTCAAAATACGAATGATACATGCGTCACTGACAAAGTCAATTGCGCTGGCTGCAAGATAGGGCCCTATATGTTCAACATAGGAAAATGGATATTAAAAGACAAATCAAAATATCTCAGTAGTCCTTGGACAGTGATGACATTAAAGGGGACATTTCACAAGACTTTTTTAAGATGTAAAATAAATCTTTGGTGTCCCCAGGGTACGTATGTGAAGTTATAGCTCAACGTATCATATAGATCATTTATTACAGCATGCTAAAATTTCCACTTTGTAGGTGTGAGCAAAAATGTGCTGTTTTTGGGTTTGTCCTTTTAAATGCAAATGAGATGATCTCTGCACTAAATGGCAGTGCCGTGGTTGGATAATGCAGATTAAGGGGCGGTAATATCCCCTTCTGACATCACAAGGGTGCCAAATTTCAATGACCTAATTTTTCACATGCTTACAGAGAATGGTTTACCAAAACTAAGTTGCTGGGTTGATCTTTTTCACATTTTCTAGGTTAATAGAAGCACTGGGGACCCAATTATAGCACTTAAACATGAAAAAAGTCTGATTTCTGTGATTTGTCCTCTTTAAATAGAGGTTAAATTAAGACTTGTGCTTTAGTGACCCACTTCCTTGATTTAATTATTTTTATTTTTTTGCTGAAAAAAGAACCTTAATAATATTACAAGTGTTATTGCGCAAGTATAAAAATATTCTGGACATGAACTGAAATACAATGTTGAGTCAACATTCTAATTATTATATAGTATTTAGATAAACTATATAAACTGTTTGGATGCTGAACTTAGGTTTTAATTATTTACTGACCCAAGATCAATACCGTATGGAAGCTGAAGATATTTAAAAATAATTTAGAGACTTAGAACATTGTCTCAAAAAAATCTTTCAGATAAAGATGGATATATCTAATGTTAAGTATCTCAGATTTGTTTCTTCCTCTCAGGGTTAGATATGGCATATTACTAGTGGACTAGATTAAATATCTTTATTACCAGAGAGGTTCTGCTCCTATCATCTCCAGTGCAAGTTAGTTTGGTCAGAAGCTGTGTGCAGAGGAAAATGAACAAAGTGACCAAACTGGGGTATTTGAGCTATTTTAAGTCAGCGTCTGTCTCTCTCAGATCAGTCTCCAAATATAACTCCCCTACATCAAGCACTCAAAACAAGACTCCTGCTGCTGGGCTCAAATCCACTTATATAATGTCGTCCTTATTCAAGAGCAGCACAGGTCCCACCATCTGGGTCTGATCTCATATGCCACCCACCATCTGTGTCTGATGCCTCACATGCATTCTTCCCTGTTTATTTCGGCATAGATTTTATTTTGTTTAGACTTATATATATGTCAATTGTCTGTGACACACGTTTTGGGAACGTTGTAGGAGGTTGTTTGCTTCAGTTTGGATGCGACGAGCAAATTTAGGAAGAGCAAACTGGGCGCAACCCAGAGACCGCCCTGTGTATCCTGTCATTTTTTAGTACAATGGAGTCAGGGGAAGTGGAGAGGCTTCCCTGGGCTTTTTAGAGCTGTGTTATGGCACTGGGCTTAGAGGTTTCATCCAAGATTAAATTGCATATAACCAAGAACAAACTCTGATGTTGATGTTGATTCTCTATTTCTTTCATTTTCATATTCACCATGCAGCATTCATACACCTGCACCATTGGACACAGAGAAATGGAAAAAATGGAAATGGATTTTTTTTAAATTGTAAACAGAATACAAACAAAGACCTTAAATATCTTTGGTGCAGTTTTCACAAAGAAGCGTCCAAAAAACCTTAGCAACCACACAGAGGATCTTTACATTGTTTTGTACAGGCTTAAAGGATTAGTCCATTAGTCCCAAAAAAATCCAGATAATTTACTCACCACCATGTCATCCAAAATGTTGATGTCTTTCTTTGTTCAGTCGAGAAAAAAATATGTTTTTTGAGGAAAACATTCCAGGATTTTGGACCCCAACACTTAACAGTTTTAATGCAGTTTAAAACTGCAGTTTCAACACAGTTTTAAAGGACTCTAAACGATCCCAAACGAGGCATAAGGGTTTTATCTAGCGAAACGATTGTCATTTTTGGCATGAAAAATAAAAAATATGCACTGTTAAACCACAACTTCTCGTCTCCCTTCGGTCATGTGATGCACCAGCACGACCCCACGTAATACGTCATCACGTTAAGAGGTCACGGATGACGTATGCGAAACTACGCCCCAGTGTTTACAAGTGTGGAGAAAGAGGACCGTTCCAACGTTGTTGTATGTCGAATGATACTAATTGATGTCTTTGTGTCAGTTTATTGTTTAAAATGGTCTGCAAATGTGCGTTCCATATATGTAACATGTTTAGAGTCATTTGAAGCTGCGTTGAAACTGCATTAAAACTGTTAAGTATTGGGGTCCATTAAAGTCCATTAAAATAAGAAAAATCCTGGAATGTTTTCCTCAAAAAACATAATTTCTTCTCGACTGAACAAAGAAAGACATCAACATTTTGGATGACATGGTGGTGAGTAAATTATATGGATTTTTTTTTTAAGAAAATTGACTAATCATTTAATATAATTGCCTTAAAATTACAAATGGAAGCATTTTTCTTATTTGTTATTAGAAAAAATTTTTAATCAATTTTTTATATTTTTTATTTTTATGGCAAGTGGTAATTTTGAAATGTTGATATGGATTTATGAAGTCTTGAAACTGAACTTGTCCAACACTTTTACATTCTTTTTTTACCAAAAGAAAACTGCCTTTTATGGCAGTCTAGACTGAGTTTACATTAAAACCACTTATCAATGCTAAACATCTTATGAGTAACATCAATATGTTGCGTGTAAGCCTTCTGCTCTGGTGACACACAAACGTGTAGGTCTTTTGTCTGGTGTGCAGGTGCACCGTGGATGAAAACGGTGACTTTGGAGGAGTGGTTTAATCTAGGAATATCCTTTGTCTACTTGAGGATTGTTGATTCTGCGCTTAGGGACGCAGCATCAGGGCGGCATTGTGACGCTGCAGTTCTGGGGAGCAGCTGGGCTTGTGGCAGGGAGATCCGTTAAACAGGCACCTTTTGTGGATCAGCTGTTTCTGTCACTGCTTTGTCGACCTCCATTCACTCCCCCTCCTCTTATACTCCAGACCAGAGTGGTTTTCACATGCTAATGCTGTGCCTGCAACACACAGCCCAGCTGGAGAGCTCGGTGCTTTAGATGTGGAGAGCGGTGAGGGGAGAGAGAGAGACACACCAGGATGGAGCGTGCCACAGTCAGGGATTATGGAAATGATCTTGTGTCTTTTTTTAGTCGTTCACAGTAACTCTCTCTCTCTCTTTCAAGCTTGACAGGGTGTATGCCTGCATGTGAACAGAAAGACTGGGTCAGCTTTAAAAGCTGTTGTGTATGTTTTCAGATCAGGGTGCAGTATGGGAAAACCTTGGATGACTAAATGCCTAATGTGTGATTTGTCTCTGAACATATTTAAAGCAAAAAGCTTCCCCTAGTAAAACAATTCTGTTGTCCATTTATGCATCTGGCTGATGCTTTTCCAAAGTGACTTGTGGTACATTCAAGCCATTTTTTACCTTGGTATCGAACCCACAACCTTTTGGGTTGCTAAAGCAATGCTCTACCAACTGAGCTAAAAAAGTGCCATGGGAGAACCATGGTCACCGTTAACTTTCTTTGTATTGAAAAGAGCAGCTGCTACTTATACGTCATCTAAAATGATCACTCTTCCTGTATGCATTATTATAAACCAAAGTGATGAAAGGTCTTGACATGTTATGTGTCAACTACCTAAATATTAAGGTGAAGGATTCGCTATGAGAGATTATTAATAGAGCTATTTTTAATAAAATTATAGACAGCAATTAGCAGCTTTGAATTATATCACTTCAGTAGATATTCAACATGTATGCTTTCAAAAGGCATGTTTGTTTTTTAATATGGCTATATTCATGGCAAGAACTGGTTAATCTATACAAAAGTAGGGGAAGGACAATTTGGCATCTTTAACATGCATCTCTTTGGACTTTGGAAGGAAAACCGAAATACTCGGAGTAAACCTGACACAGAGAGAGCATGCAAACCCAAACACAATATGGCGTGACAATAAGTTGACATAGTAATCGGGCCTGAAAGAGCGTGAGAAAAATAAGTAATTGTTGCACTGTGGGTTTTTTCTCACACCTTTAGATAAGGTCACAGTATATATAACATTGTTCAGTTAAAGTGCGATTTGACTTTTAATACCTTCATGTCATGTGTCACATATTTTAGAGCATGCGATCTCGGTTCTGCAGCATTTGATTTGCTCCAAACATCTTCACCCAATCTGTCACTGTCGTGTGATGTGACATCTGCGTATGGAGGAGTGCTGGATTAATGCTCGACAAAAGGGCGGCTTTCAATCTCCACGACAACACGAGCCTTGATCTACAGTATCTGTTGTTTATGTGACACATAAAGCCATTTCAACATCTTTGAACCATTTGTACTCTGGGATTAAACTATTTCATGTGATTTATATACTGTAAATAGCTAAAGTCTGATGCTGCTTGCATGTTAATTCAATTGTAGCTCAGATTTTGGAAATGATTCGTCAAAGAGGTCACAGTTTGGAAATCAGCATACAGATTTTCTTGTTCCCAAAATGAAATGTTTCGTGCTATGTGTTTAATACATGCAAAGGGTTCAGTGTGCGTCAGAGATTTTATAGGTCGTTTTCCCTCGCTGTTTCGACTCCATGGGCAAGGACACAGTCTTTTGGACGGTACCTGCGACAGGTGGCGAAACAGCAGTGCTTCCCATAATGGACCTCTGTGTGTGTGTGTGTGTGTGTGTGTGTGTGTGTGTGTGTGTGTGTGTGTGTGTGTGTGTGTATTGGAGATGATACAGATTAGACTACAAAATCAGTCCTGAATTACTTAATCATTTTACATTTAGATTTAATTATTGTAAATAAACATTATAACCCAAATTTTTTAATAACACTTTATAATAAGGTAATATACATTAACAGTACACTGTCAGATAAAATGGTCAAAAAAGCTGACACTGGGGCAGTACACTTAAAAAAAAGGCCCAAATATGTACCATTTAGGTATGTACCATACATTTGGCACCAGTATGTATCTTTGAGGTACAAATATGCACTCTTTGATACCAATATGTACCTATGAGGATGTAATACGCACTCTTTGGTACCAATATGTTCCTCTGAGATACTAATACGCACTCTTTGGTACCAATGTGTACCTCTGAGGTACTAATACACACTCTTTGGTACCAATATGTACCTCTGAGGTACTAATAAGCACTCTGGCACCAAGTACCTCTGAGGTACTAATACGCACTCTTTGGTACCAATTTGTACCTCTGATGTACTAATTTGCTCTCTTAGGTACCAGTATGTACCTCTGACATACTAATATGCACTCTGTGGTACATCTGAGGTACTAATACGTGCTCTTTGGTACCAGTATGTACCTCTCAGGTACTTATAAGCGCTCTTTGGTACCAATATGTACATCTGAGGTACTAATACGTGCTCTTTGGTACCAATGTGTACCTCTGAGGTACTAATACACACTCTTTGGTACCAATATGTACCTCTGAGGTACTAATAAGCACTCTGGCACCAATATGTACCTCTGAGGTACTAATAGGCACTCTTTGGTACCAATTTGTACCTCTGATGTACTAATACGCTCTCTTAGGTACTAGTATGTACCTCTGACATACTAATATACACTCTGTGGTACATCTGAGGTACTAATACGCGCTCTTTGGTACCAATGTGTACCTCTGCGGTACTAATACGTGTTCTTTGGACCAGTATGTACCTCTCAGGTACTTATACGCGCTCTTTGGTACCAATATGTACATCTGAGGTACTAATACGTGCTCTTTGGTACCAGTATGTACCTCTCAGGTACTAATATGCGCTCTTTGGTACCAAAATGTACATCTGAGGTACTAATACGTGCTCTTTGGTACCAGTATGTACCTCTCAGGTACTAATATGCGCTCTTTGGTACCAAAATGTACATCTGAGGTACTAATATGTGCTCTTTGGTACCAGTATGTACCTCTCAGGTACTAATATGCGCTCTTTGGTACCAATATGTACCTCTGAGGTACTAATATGCTCTCTTTGGTACCAATATGTACCTCTGACGTACTAATATGCACTCTTTGGTACCAATGTGTACCTCTGAGGTACTAATATGCTCTCTTTGGTACCAATATGTACCTCTGAGGTACTAATATGCTCTCTTTGGTACCAATATGTACCTCTGACGTACTAATATGCACTCTTTGGTACCAATGTGTACCTCTCAGGTACTAATACGCGCTCTTTGGTACCAATGTGTACCTCTGCGGTACTAATACGTGCTCTTTGGACCAGTATGTACCTCTCAGGTACTTATACGCGCTCTTTGGTACCAATATGTACATCTGAGGTACTAATACGTGCTCTTTCGTACCAGTATGTACCTCTCAGGTACTAATATGCGCTCTTTGGTACCAATATGTACCTCTGAGGTACTAATATGCTCTCTTTGGTACCAATATGTACCTCTGACGTACTAATATGCACTCTTTGGTACCAATGTGTACCTCTGAGGTACTAATACGTGCTCTTTGGTACCAGTATGTACCTCTCAGGTACTAATACACGCTCTTTGGTACCAATATGTACCTCTGCGGTACTAATACGTGCTCTTTGGACCAGTATGTACCTCTCAGGTACTAATACACGCTCTTTGGTACCAATATGTACCTCTGAGGTACTAATACGTGCTCTTTGGTACCAGTATGTACCTCTCAGGTACTAATACGCGCTCTTTGGTACCAATGTGTACCTCTGAGGTATTAATACACACTCTTTGGTACCAATATGTACCTCTGAGGTACTAATAAGCACTCTTTGGTACCAATATGTACCTCTGAGATACTAATACGCACTCTTTGGTACCAATGTGTACCTCTGAGGTTCTAATACACACTCTTTGGTACCAATATGTACCTCTGATGTACTAATACGCACTCTTTGGTACCAATATGTACCTTTGAGGTACTAATACGCGCTCTTTGGTACCAATATGTACCTCTGAGGTACTAATAGGCGCTCTTTGGTACCAAAATCTACCTCTGAGGTACTAAAACGCACTCTTTGGTACCAATATGTACCTCTTACGTACTAATACGCACTCTTTGGTACCAATATGTACTTCTGAGGTATTAATATGCCCTCTTTGGTACCAATATTAACCTCTGAGGTACTAATATCTTTGGTACCAATATGTATCTCTGGGTACTAATATTTTTGGTACCAGTATGTACCTCTGAGGTACTAATATGCAATCTTTAGATGCCAAGGTGTACTTTTTGAAAGTGTACTGCTCCAGTGACAGCTATAGGGACCATTTTTTTGACCATTCCTGACAGTGTTGTTATGAACTATTTTTTTCACTACAAAGATGTTAAAGGTTCTTTTTGGAACCATTCAGCCAAAAATGGTTTCTTCTATGGAATGGTGAAGCACCTTTTATTTTAAACTAATATTATAGTGTAAACTAATTTTTACCAAGAAAAATGGCTGCTGTAATAAAGTATTGTCTTAAATGATACCAAATGCATGAACTAAAAACCTTATTGTGAACTGTTATGTTTTCCTTGTCGAAAGTATATAAAATAGATACATTTCCTAATGATACAGATGCCATATAGGGCACCATATGCAGTAAGCGTTAAATAAAAGGTTTTTGTTGTAAAATACTGTGGGTGTCTTGAGATTGCCCTTGTCATGTTGTCTACACTTCAGGAAGGGATTGTACAGTTTGTTCATATGTACATAACAAAATGATTAGATAAGAGGCCAGATGACAAAGAGGCTCTTGTTCACAAGTGCAACATCTGACTAGTGAATAATGTGTGTTTTAGGTTTTCTGGTGAAGAAGATCTCACGCTAATCTACTTCATCAAATCCAGATTTCATACATGACATTCATATGACTCTGAGGAAATGGGTTTACTGATGTTCTTTGTGGTTGGACAACACATTGATCTCTGACTGTGGTCATTACTGACCACTGCTTTTTTTAACTCTTTTGCCTTGTTACAGACATCCAATCTAATTCACTCAACACAAGCACACACACGGTACAATACAAACAGTAGTATATACACTTGCAGTGTTGTTTAAACAAGTGATCCAGGTTTATGCAGATGAGCTAAATATGTGGGTAGGGTGTGTTTAGTGAAGATGCCAAAACACGAAACCAGAGTTGCATATGTTTTCACTAAATTACACAATCCTTTAATTTCAAGACCACCCCTAACAAAACCACTATAGTGAAGGGTGGTCTATGTCAGTGTGTGCGCACATTTATCTGTAATATCACAGGTGGCAGAGTACCAGCCCTGGCAGAGTCACCATTCAATAACACCCGAAAGAAGGGGGGCAATAATACTGGTACATTAAAATGATTTAGGGATGTCTAATGTACAGGATTTGTTTGGTTAAAAAAACAAAGCGATTATTCTTTCGGCACAACACGTTCTCTATCTCATTTCACCCGCCTTCATAATCAAATTAGGGTTCATTGTAGGCAGAGGACTCCAGTTGTGCACAGGCGCACAGGCGACTACGCCCTCCAACTGCATTTGTTTTCCCCATAAATTGTGGCTTTTAGTGAGAGGATGTTGTGGGTGGATTCTGAGCTCACAGGCCTGTAAAAGTAGATATTAGATTGTCTTCGTTCTGTTATGCCAGTAAGTAATGTTTGTACATTTAAAGTATTTTGTGAATACATTTAATATAGTAACGTTATTTCAGAATAATACCCCTTATACATTACACTAAATTACCAAAATGGGGTTTACATGATGTCGCTATATAATTAACCACTCTTATTATTTATTATGTGATGTATAACATCACATTCTTTATATTGTAAACCAAAGTGCACTCTTATATAACTGCACTACATGTGTGGCTTGTCACACATGCAGTGCTGAGTCTGGCATAATTATCTCTTAACACTTATGTAAGTCCCATGCCACACACCTGAAGAGCCGGTGCAGGCTTAACCAGGGACAGTGCGCTATAATTAGATAAATATCAATCAACCTAAACCCAGCTGTCGCCAACAGAAAACATCTAGGTTATTGTCTGACATTGTTATATAAACGATTGGATGATTATTCTCTGAAAAAATCATTTGGTCCAGATAATTTTGGAGGAAAGCATTATAGATATTTTCAATCATGTGGATGACTCATTTTAGATGTTAATCATTATTTGATCATTCATTTCTGGATTTAACGGAAGACTGTGTCATGTTCAGTTACACACATATCAATGAGGTACTTTAAAACGAATCAACTTTAATGTGTTTTTTCCTTGCAGTTTATCAAATTTAAATCTATCATGTTTTCTTTCAAGAGTACTGCTGTTCACTGTTGAATACAATGGAAAACTGTAACTAAGGCTGATGCTGACAGTACTCTATACACATACTGTAAGTCCAATAAGTTTCAATGTCTGTAGTGCATCCAAAAATGAATGTTTTCTCATAATGTATTTGCCCCAAAGCAATCCCATGTATATGACTCAATTTCTTCATTTGAGCACAAACTAACAATTTAAGATGCACAGAACATCTAATCACGAGATGCACATAAACCAATAAAATGTAAAATAAGAGATGTGCTTCGCTAAGTAGGCTTACAGTACGCTTAAATGCATCATTTAATTTATTTACCCCTGAGTCTTTAAGATTGTTTTAATGATGGATGGATGTGTTTTTTTTAGAGCTTTGTCATGTTGACCCCCATACAAGTAGATAACATGGTGTCATTTTAATAAAAAAAATTGTTTTTAGCTGAAGAAAGTACATCTAAAAAAATTATGTACTACTCCTTTAAGTTTTCGTTTTGAATTGTACTGCAGAGGTTTTTCATGATGTCGTCTGTCGCCATCTAATGGCGGTAAATATATTACACTTTGTTTATGTTTGTATACAAACCTTATAATGATACAAAAATAACATGTAAAAAGACTCGGTTAAGGCTCAGATGTTAATCTTAATAACAATATATTTTATTGTGAAAATGCCTTTTAAGATATATTAAAAAAAGACATGTCTGTAAAATCTTGAATGAACATACTAGAAATTAATCGTTTTTCAGATGTTTACGCATAAGATCTGTTGGAGGGTATTTTAACTTAACGAAATTTATCAGAAGTGAGATAAAAAAAAAAATAAAGAAAGCCAAAAAAAATCTAGATTCTAAACTCAAATCTTCCGCTTCGCGCGAGACTCCTCCTCCTCGTCTGTGATATGACGTCACCTAACTTACGTAGACATTTGATACTCTAGAATTGCCACTCAAACAAGAAACTTATTCATTTTTTATGAAACGTGATTATATTATTCTTGAGGGTCTTTACACTTTAGCTCTAATTTATATTTTTAATTTTATAATGACGGATTTTATCAGAATTAATGTCACTCTTTAATCTGCGATTCTGATAGGAGCAAGATTAGGCACACAAAATGAATGAACAAATATTTATTTATTATACCAATTTTATATACAAATCTACAACTCATAAGATGTTAGCTTAACTTTATGTAAAAAACCTACATTTAATGCAATTAATAAAGAAATTGACAAAAATATCTCAAAAAGTTAAGACCAAAACCATCACGATGAAAATTAAAAATGTTCAGTTACGTTTAATCTCATCGATGTAGTGCAGAGTGGCAAACTAGCTGGAATTCTGCTCTTTAGTGTCAGAGCCACACCACGTGTTGTTTTGGCTCTTCAACACACATTTCGCCTGTGACGTCTTAACAAACCGGATGATGCCTTGTTTTCACAGAATAAGTTGAAGGTTTTAATCGACGGTTTTTATTAAATTGACAAGAGTTCAGGTACAGTGAAACAGCCAGTTTGCTTTAAGTATACTGCGCTTTTGCACCTCGCGTGTCATACGTACCAAACATGGAAGTGCACCGCAATGTTATGTAATATTTATGTATGTATTTGCATTTCACCTGTGAATCCATGAAATATGCCTGACGTTACGTGACACGCTATGCAGTCGGTTATTATAACATGCGAACCTAATAGTAGAGATGAACTATACGTATGCGTTTGTGTATTTTGTTTATGTGTACAAGGTCATGTGTGCATTGCTCGCTCCCATATGCGTTGTATTGTTACAGTAGAGTAGTAGTAGAGAGTTGACAATGATAATCTATTCTCTATGAGCATATGTGTATTATAGTCGCGTTTTATTTGCAAGTAACACATTTGCAATATAATAATATTTGTATCAAGTTGTTGTTCTGGTCGTTTTGTTCTTTTGTAGTATATATAATTTTTTTTAAATAAATTTCTGTTATACGTCCATTGCACAATACTCATATTAAATATTGTGTGTCTCTGTCTGTGAAATCCAGGTTAAAGTCTTGTAATCTAACTATGAGAAGCATCAAAGCATGATTTGAGACTTTTACACTGATTGACATGATCTTACTCAATAGTCAATAATAAAGATATCAAGATTATATTTTCATATAGGATGACTGTATGTAGAATACAGTATAGCCTTTACAGATTGAGTCTTTCACTGGCAGGGGTCTGTTCAATAATGAAGTACATACTGGTGACCGGAGGTGTGATATCTGGCATTGGTAAAGGCATCATAGCCAGCAGTGTGGGCACAATACTCAAATCATGTGGTCTGCATGTCACAGCTATTAAGATCGACCCCTACATTAATATTGATGCAGGCACCTTCTCTCCATATGAACATGGTGAGCGCAAAACTATTTGATTTTGTCTGTTTTGGTGATTCAGAACGAAGCACAACTTAATTTATGTTTTTTTTATACATACAGCATGTTGTATACAGCTGGCTTTTGTTTATGCTTTTTTTACAAACCAGTATCTTATTTTCTAACACTGATCAACAGGTGAAGTATTTGTGCTGGATGATGGCGGTGAGGTTGACTTGGACTTAGGAAACTATGAACGTTTTCTAGACATCCGACTAACCAGGGATAACAATCTGACCACGGGGAAGATCTACCAGTCTGTTATAACAAGGGAGAGAAAAGGCGAATATCTGGGGAAAACGGTACAAGGTGAGTTAGACAGTGACATTTTGAATAAAAATAAGAAATATGATGAAATAATCCCTGTCATACCGATGTTTATTGAGCCTGTGATATGCAATTTTTATTTGCGCATCAATGTTTATTGAGCCTGTAATATGCATATCCTCTATGGCCCTGTTCCAAATGGCGCACTTCATGTGGACTTTCGGTCTCGTGGCCTTAAATTGTGCACGCTTACTTAGTCTACAAGTCCGTAGGGTGTCCCATCTGTCATTTTTATGCTTTGAAGTGTGCTCATCAGCGCCCCCTTTGCACCCTTGCACCACACACTGCTTCAGGCTTCCCGCACTTTACTAATCCAGAAGTCCTTGCGAAAGAGCAATCAGACCCATTCGACGACGCAAGGGAGGAGTTCACACTGATGGGCAACTTCTCTTCCTATTTCCAGCGTGACGCTCAAGTCTGTCCCAAAATACGACTCCGGTGCTCCCTCGTAGACTGTCGTCAAGGGTCCCTAAGGTCTGCACTACATGATGTCATCAAAGTGTGGACTCTAAGGAAGTCCATAAGTCCAGAGTGTGCCATTTGGGACAGGGCCTATGATTATGCTAATGTTTACACTGATTTTATGTATAAAGTGGTATAATACAGTGTCACTAAGGTGAATATGGGTTATTTTTTACAGTGGTACCTCACATTACTGATGCTATTCAGGAATGGGTAATGCGCCAGGCTAAAGTCTCAGTGGACGATGATGGTATTGAACCAGAAGTCTGTGTCATTGAGGTTAGTCTTTTTTGTTTGTTTGTACTGTATCTTACTGTAGTACTAAACTATTGGAAACAGTTTAACTTACATAGTACCCATCATTTTTTTTTCTCAGCTTGGAGGTACAGTTGGGGATATTGAGAGCATGCCTTTCATTGAGGCTTTTAGGCAGTTTCAGTTTAAAGTGAAACGGGAGAACTTCTGTAACATCCATGTCAGCCTGGTTCCTCAGGTAGGAAGAAGAGGCCCAAAATTGCCATCCTGCACGGTTTGGTTTATAATAATGCTGTAATACACACAATTGAAGTTGATGCTGTACATAGAAGTCTTAATGCTTGTTTTACATTGTGGTCTGTGGATGCATTTTCAGCCTAGCTCCACAGGAGAACAGAAGACCAAACCCACACAAAACAGCGTTCGGGAGCTGCGTGGACTTGGCTTATCTCCGGATCTGGTAAGTCTGATGTCAGCATCATATCTTAGTGTAAATTCTCTTTATTTTTTTTAAATTTCTGAAGTTACTTTGTTTTTTCTTGGCAGATTGTCTGTCGTTGTTCCACTCCATTGGAGACGGCTGTCAAAGAGAAAATCTCCATGTTTTGCCATGTAGAACCTGAGCAGGTAGTACAGTACATTCAAGTCATTTTTAAAAAGTAGCTTTTTTATTTTGGGCAGATGCTTTTATCTCAAACTCTTTTATCAGTACAACATTTTTACATTCTTCGTATGCAATGCCTGGGAATCTAACCTATGATCATGGCATCATGCTTTACCACCTGAGCTATTCATGCATTGTTCTTAGAAGACCACTTCTACTTAATGTTTTTATTTAAACTTATTTATAACTCTGCAGGTGATCTGCATACATGATGTCTCTTCCATCTACAGAGTACCTTTACTCTTGGAGGATCAGGGCATAGTTGACTACTTCTGCCGCAGGCTGCATTTGCCTGTCGAAATGAGGCCATGTAAAATGCTTACTAAGTGGAAGGAGATGTTAGACAGGTTTGAGCTGTTTGCATACTCTGTACTGTCAAGTATCTCATGACGATTTCTTTTGAGAGGTCTGTTTGTGTTCCCAGATCAGACAGACTCTTGGACCAAACGTCTATTGCTTTAGTGGGAAAGTACACGAAACTGTCAGATTCATATGCTTCAGTGATTAAAGCGCTGGAGCACTCTGCTCTGGCCATTAACTGTAAGCTGGAGGTCAAGGTATGGTATAACGTATTAGGCACAGTTGCAAGAACTCTTATGAAATATATATGGGGATTTTGCACATACTTAACATATTGCTACTTAATTTCAGTACATAGATTCTGCTGATCTGGAGCCAGCTACATTGCAGGAGGAGCCGGTGAAGTATCATGAGGCGTGGCAGAAGCTCTGCAGTTCTGAGTGAGTGTATTCTTAGAAAGCTGTTGCAGTGTTAGCATAAACCCTGTGGTAAAATAATAGGCCCATGTCTATTATTATGGGTCATATTAGTGTAGGGGACAGCGGGGCACATCCTAACGCTTTTTGACTTTGGCTCTATCATTCAAAAATATTTAAGTTAGATGAATAATTTTTTACAAAATAAACACACACACACACATCTCTGCTACAAATGAACACTTAAAGTTTGTTTGTGGGACCTACTGTTATCGTACAATTACATCGAAAGTGACAGGACGTTACAACTTACCCCATAGGTGGGGTTAATTGTAACAAACAGAGAAACTTTGGTTTACACCTAAATAATTCAATCAAATTCTGTCTATATACTAAAGGTGGATATTGTTAATATATCTGCGTATAATAGATAGATATCCACACATTCATCCATTCATGATCCTTCATCTAACCATCCTTGTATTATGCATCAATGCATATAAATAGATTTTTTTGAAAGGACTGCACAATTAAAACAAAAAAATGATAATTGTGAGTTATTTCCCCTGATATTTTATCATTTTGATTAATAGTATTGACATTTCATTATCATTGTATACTGGAGGCTTAGTTGTAACGCTGTGTTACAACTAACCCCGCTGTGTAAAAAATGTTTAAATCCCAGCTATTAGTTACTAGGAGTTGCAGACATGTTTCAAAATTGTGTTATGTTTTATGTAACAAGACAGTGATTAAAATAATATAAGGTTGGATTTGGTGACTTACACAACTCAAAAATAAAAAATAAAAAAAACCATAAGATGAAGAAATTTACTTTTATGGCTTCAAAACACTCTTTGTTAAATATTTTAAGCAAAACACATCAAAACTTTTCACAAATTCACAGAAGATCAGCTTCTATCAGTAAGAGAAAAAGACCAAAAGCACAGATTGCTCTGTCCTGAATATGTAAAGTAGCTGCGTTACAATTAACCCTGTGTTAGTTTGTGCACCGCTCACCCCTGCTTCCTCCTGATTGGTCAGTTAAAGCTTTCAGTGATGTGATATTCCTCAATAATTACAACATGTCTGAGAATTAAATTATACTGGTATGCTCATCCAGGTTCAATTAATGGTGGTATTTAAATGGTTGACAGAATGAAATAAAAGCAAATGAAGTATTTCTTCTCAATCACTATTTTCCCAGTATTTTGTGGCTGTGGAATGAAGGGGATATGTTACGTGTGTGTATTTATGTATGTATGTATGTAGTCTGCCAGTAGTTTAAAATAAACCTCTACAAGGTAATATAATACCTCTGTTCCATGTTGGGTCCATAATTGGCTGACTGTACATTATATCTTGCATAACAGTTTAATAGAGAAATGGTACAACCAACAACATAGCTCTGTTTTGTCCATTTACATAAAGCATCTTCATTTTAGTAATTATCAAGATTAACTGACAAACAGATGTATAGTTTAACAAACACACCTTACATTTTGAGACAAAACAATGGCACTGATATATTTAAAAATATGTCAGTGCAGCTGATTTCAGTAAGGATAACTCAAACAAGCATTTTGGACTAGATTTAAGCCTTGTTCAGGAAACCACCCTACCATCTAATGATAAGGCTCAGTTTTTACAGGCTTGGTTTATCTTAAAGAATAAGTTGTTTACTGGTTGTTAATTTGATTATTACTTGATGAATGTTTATTTCAAAATGCCTATATCGACTTCCATTATCAGTGGAATTCTTGTTCCTGGAGGCTTTGGCGTACGAGGTACTGAGGGGAAAATCCAAGCCATCAACTGGGCGAGGAAACAGAAAAGGCCATTTTTAGGTAACGGATTTTTGTTTATAAAGCAAGAAGTACAGCACTAATATTTCTTATTTTAAAACACGTCGCAGCTAAATTGAAATAGCCCTGTTTTGCAGGTGTTTGTTTGGGCATGCAGCTGGCGGTGTGTGAATTTGCTCGTAATGTACTTGGTTGGGAAGGTAAGCAAGTACATACAGTAATAGTTTATTAAAAATGTATTTACTGTGTGAGTGTTTACTTTTTCTTTTCTCTTAACAGATGCCAATTCTACAGAATTTGATCCTGAAACAAAGCATCCTGTGGTGGGTATTGGTTTGGTAAGGTGTTTGCATCATTGTGATTGTTCCATTTTTATGGTGACCTCTATTTGTGTAATGCAGGTGATTGAAATGCCAGAGCACAATCCTGGGGATAAGGGAGGAACTATGCGGTTGGGAAAAAGGCGGACTATGTTCAAAAGCACCTCTAGTATCATTCGTAAGTTTTGATCTTTTGTGCCTGCAGGCAAATTGTAAAGGTCACAAATCACAAAAATAGAAACTGGGATAGTCGCAGGTTCTTATGTAGCTTTGCATACTCTGCATATCTTTACTGACATTTATTAGTTTGTTTGTCATTATTTTGTTGTAGGAAAGCTGTATGGAAATGCCGAGTTTGTGGATGAAAGGCATCGTCACCGCTTTGAGGTTCACAATCAATTATTTTATTTCAATTATTATTTTTGATCTTTCATTTGGTTTGTTCAGTGTTTTTTTAAAATATATATTTATTACAGGTGAATCCAGAACTGAAGCATCACTTCGAGGAGAAAGGGTTCAGATTTGTGGGGGAAGATCTGGAGGGGGAACGAATGGAGGTCATTGAACTTGATGGTCAGTGGATGTTCAATGTCTTTGACTTTAAAAGTCTTAGTTCAGTATCAGTCAGATTTTTCCTCTGACTATTATTTTCTCTTTCGGCAGATCATTCTTATTTTGTTGGTGTGCAGTACCATCCAGAATTCACCTCTCGTCCCATTAAACCATCACCACCTTATTTTGGCCTTCTACTGGCATCATCTGGGAAGCTACAGAACTACCTGCAGAAAGGATGCAGACTCTCACCTCGGTGATTCTTGTCTAGTTAAATTTGAAGTCATGAACATTGAAGGATTAGTTCACCCAATATTTCAAGTTTAGTCATTATTTACCTTCCCTTGTGTCATTCAAACCCCCAATGTATAAGCAAGATGCTTCCATTCAAAGCCTGAGAAGAGGCAGTCATGACAATGTCAAATATGGAGTTTTAAATGACACAAGGATGAGTAGATAGTGAATATATTTTAATTTTTGTGTGAACTATCCCTTTAATGACAGTCTCATTGCACTATTTATAGACTTAATAGACTAACTGAAGTCTTGACCACAGATCGAAGTCTTCTTTATTAAAACAAAGTTTTACTTTTCTGTTTTAGGGATACTTACAGTGATCGGAGTGGCAGCAGTTCACCAGACTCTGAGATCTCTGAAATTAAATTCCCATCACTTTCTTAAAAGGGTCACTGAATGTGTATTTATTGCAGTATTCAATTAAATTATGAATTTGAATAAATTAAAATAAATAATAAGAGTAATGTGAGGTTTGTTGTTGTTGTTGCTAAATGGGAATTTGACATATGCAGACATATAAAAAAAATATGCAGACATATTCAAATGCAAAACATGTGAAGACATGTCATGTAGAATGTAAAAAATTGTGGATTATTCGTATATCTGTATTTTTTAAACACTTTTTTTACACACCAAAGGACTTTTGGTTTGTCATTTTTCAACTGTACTTTTATTTTGTTAAATCGCATTCCCTTCATTCTCGCGAGCTTTCCGGGCTCCGTTAACCAGAAGAGGCGCTTCCGAAAACAACATCAATTTTAGAAGACCTTTTTGCATATTTTCAGCTGAAAATGTCGAAGATCAGAAGATAGTACACAATTTTTTGATCAGGTATTGCATTACTACACCATCTAACAGGGTTTACATAAAACGAAAGCAAAAGCGTAACGTGCGATTGTCAGAAATGTTTACTTGTTAGCAGCTAATGTGACAAGCGTTCATCTGTTCTGGTGAATTACAGTAACAATTTTAATACTCGAGCTTAAATACATATTCGTTAACTAGAATAACTACATGTTTAAATGTCTCTCTTGCATTCCGATTAACTTAGTCCTGATTACAATAACTCGACCACCTCAAAAGACATCATAAGCTAATTCCGTTAGCCACTGAAGCCAAATGACAGATCTGAAGTTGATGCTGTAGCAAGATTTTATAAGGCTTTGGTTATTAATTCTGTAATGTGTGATTTGTTCACTTGTTTTATCTAAATTGTTAGTATTTTACCGTCACCATATCTTAAAATCACTTATTGACAATGTCGAGTCGGTTCATTTTCACCTACTACTTATTTTTATTTCCTTTTAATCCTTATGCGTTTGCTTAAAAGTTTATTTTTCGAACCTTTATTACCTATACAATTATTATTCGACAATCATCCTCGCACATCTTTTAATGATAGGTGCGTCGGAAAAAAACAAATATGGTCAATAATCAGAAAGAACTGTAAGATTCCGCACAATAGCAATCTTGCAAAAGTTTCAAGAATGTATTTGTTAATGTTCAGATCCCATGAGTACACCTGATACTTTTGATTGATAGTGTGCGGGATCTTTCTGTTTTTTTTTCTGTACAATTATTATCTATTATTAACAATTATATAACTAATGTTTATACATAATGGTGCACTTAGAACTTGTTCTTTCTGTCGCTCCACATCCGGTCATATCCATCAAGTGTGGCAAACAAATCTGATTTATACAAATAATTTATACAACTGCACTGATCCGATCATATTTAGCAAGTGTGAACAGGAAAAAAAAAAAATCTGATTTCTAAAAATCCATTTAAAGCTAAATTGTACTTTATGAATCCAAGAATACGATCCTATTTAGCAAGTGTAAAGAGCAAAAAAAAATCTATTTTTATGTCCTATTCAAACCGCATTAATGGAAATCAGATTTGACATAGTTTTAAAAGGACACTCCACTTTTTTTGGAAAAAAAAATCTTATTTTCCAGCTCCCCTAGAGTTAAACATTTGATTTTTCCCATTTTGGAATCTATTCAGCTGATCTCCGGGTCTGGCAGTACCACTTTTACCATAGCTTAGCATAATCCATTGAATCTGATTAGACCATTAGCATCGCGCTAAAAATAACCAAAGAGTTTCGATATTTTTCCTATTTAAAGGAGTAGTCCACTTTAAAGATGGGGCCCATTGACTTGCCATATAATTTTTTTCCTACTATGAAAAGTCAATGGACCCCATCTTTAAAGTGGACTACTCCTTTAAAACTTGACTCTTCTGTAGTTACATCATGTACTAAGACAGACGGAAAATCAAAAGTTGCAATTTTCTAGGCCGATATGGCTAGGAACTATGCTCTTATTCTGGTGTAATAATCAAAGACTTTGCTGTTGTAACATGGCTGCAGCAGACGCAATGATATTATGCAGCGCATGAAAATAGTCCCCTGCTATTGAAAGTAACCAAGGGGACTATTTTCGGGCAGTGCATAATATCACTACGTCTGCTGCAGCCATGGTACGGCAGCAAAGTCCTTGATTATTACACCAGTATAGTTTGCATTGACTTGCATGACATTGAATCTTTTTTTTTTTTTGCAGCGGAATAGTCTTGATTCTGTCTTATAAGAGGCTAACGACAGATACCTGTTGACCGGCATAGTATGACCCAGTACCCATCACAGACCAGCCGCTCTAACTTCTATACTGTTGTGAAAGCAGAAGCCTCCTCTACACCACCCATCTCCATGAACATGGCCAACAGTACCGTCGCCCCAGGCAAAGTTCCAGGCACTCCTGGGCCTGCAGGGAGAGTGAGTCCTGAAGGTCCTCAGGTAATAAGGAGCCAAAATATATTGTGCATTAGCGTTCCTGTTTTATATGCTTGTTTAATGTGATCTTTTTTAATAGGTGCTCAGTAAGAAGAAGCTGCAGGATCTTGTGCGGGAAATTGACCCAAATGAGCAACTTGATGAAGATGTGGAGGAGGTAATTACGACTAAATTTTTTTTGCTATGAGCCGTATTAAAAAAGTTTAACCTGTCTGTCGTGATGCCATTTCCCTGCAGATGCTCCTTCAAATTGCAGATGACTTTATTGAAAGCGTGGTTACTGCTGCATGCCAGCTCGCCCGACACAGAAAGTCAAATACTCTTGAAGTAAAGGATGTCCAGCTGCATCTTGGTAAGGGTTTTGTTTGAATATACCGTCCCTTGTCTGTTTTGGAGTGACATTATCTTACTGCAATATTGCATTACAGAACGCCAGTGGAATATGTGGATACCCGGCTTTGGTTCAGATGAAATCCGGCCATACAAGAAGGCGTGCACCACAGAAGCCCACAAACAGGTCAGCCATTGCTCTTATTTCCAAATATTTGTAGTTATAAAATAAATGAACATACTTCTATCTCCAAACTTCTTTGTCTGTCTGTCTTCACAGAGAATGGCACTGATTCGCAAAACAACCAAAAAGTAGCAGGATCTGGAGAATCAACCTACATTTGTTTTTGTAACTTTTTCCTGTACGTTTTGGAAATGAAGATGGTTTGAACCTGTAAATGTTATGTTAATCAGAGAGGCAGAATGCACTGTACACGGTGTTTACAGTATGATTCGGTTGACATTTCACATATTCAAAAGGTGAGCAGCAATTTACATAATTTTCCTGTACAGTTCATGTTTGTTAAAACCATCATATAACATTTTGCCATGTATATTTTCGGAACCCATCTTGGTCAGGGTCCTTGAGCGCCTTGGTGCTATATTGCCGTGTTTGTTATCTCACATGCAGACCTCCTATTAAAATTTATTAGTTCTTCTCGTTTTACTTACAAACCACTTTTTAGTCATATTACATCTAAGGTCGACCAGTCTTTGTCATCCTCAGCTGACATTAGTAGCTATGCACAATTACCAGTTGCCATGTGTCTTTTGTTCATAGTGTTCAGTGTTATAGATCTTTTAAGTAATGCTTCGTAGAATCAAAGACCCTTAGTGTGTGACTTTGTAAAAGTAATTTTTTACTAATTATATGCTGGGTATAAGGTGTAAATCAGTTAGAGAGGAATTATATATGTGTGTGTTCATTTAGAGGTATTATTAACCCTCGCTATGGATTTGTGGGTGGATTTAAACATTTTTGAGGAGTTTGATATAATTATTTTTGCTCATGTATCACAGTGTTTTACAGTTACCTGTTTTCTTCTCATGAATTAAAGACACACTGAACTCGCTTAACAGGTTGTGTTTATTTTTTGGAAAAAACAAAAAAACAAACAATGAAAAATTAAAAAGGTGTGCACATACAAAACTCAAATTGGGTGCAGATGCAGGACAAAAAGGGTAACTCTTTACTCTTTCCCCGCCATTGACGAGTTATCTTGTCAATTAAGAGAAAAAATTTCCCTGCTAATGACATGCCTTACCCTACTTATAAAAAACTGAAGCAAAAACAAAATTCTTTTACAAAAATGCAATTTTTGCAATTTGGTATTTTTGAAGAAACCTACCCATATTTAAAAGGTTATAAAAAGAGAACAAATGAAGATAAGATTAAACTTTTTTACCATTTTGTTTATTTCTTTGTTTAAAAATATGTCTACAATGACTATATATAAAAAAAAATATTTAGAGGCAACATACATGATATGTAGATGTGCTGCTGTAGTCACTTACAAATGCATAGGACTTGCTCTTTAATACCTTCTGCAGAATCTTATGGATTTATAAAGAGTACAGTCTGTACTATTAAAATAAATGATCAAAAATAAATTCATATTTGGCGAGTTATATGACTAAATAAATAATAATCTCACTTGATTCCAGTGTAATAACTTATGATATCGTTTTCTGAAGGTAATAAGAAAAATAATAAAATTATCCGTAGGAATATTTGTGTAATATTTTGGAAATCTGTTTTTTTTGTACCATACATTTTTTTATCAATCCATCCTATGATGAATTTCAAATGAATTAAGTTCAATCTTACACCTTGGGCTCTTGAGGTATGCTTGTTTAGAGTCCAACCAACTTAGTGTTAAGGATAAGGACCTATTAAGAGCTCCATAAGTTAACAAGCGCAGCTCTTTTTTTCCTCAGCGGGTTTGTCTATCTGCACCCTCTGGAGATTTTCCATCGTAGGCCCTGAGCTTTTGACTCCGTCCCAACCCTCCCGTAATTGCACCTCTCCGGTCTTCAAACCCTGATAAACCCTCCGGGTCAACAGTTCAAAGGCCTCTTTCACATTGTGACCAGTTTTGGAAGAGGCCTCGATGTAAGGAGCTCCCAACTGGCTCGCAAGTTTTTCGGCCTCGGCCCGGTCCACCGCCCGCTCTCCTGCCTTTGCTCGGTCGCTCTTGTGTCCCACCAGTACGAAGAGTACATTGTACGGATGCACGCGCTCGCGCACCTCATCGTGCCACTGCATCACGTGCTCAAAAGAGTCACGGTTGCCCAGGTCAAACACCAGAAGACCACCAACTGAGTTACGGTAATAAGAACGAGTCACAGACCTGGAAACACAAAACCATTCAAAATATTAGCAACAGCATAACCTTTAATCCCAGAGCATCAACATTAAAATTGGGTACTGTGCCTTGGGACTGGGGGCCCTGAGTTTGTGCCAAAAGTACACTTTCATATCTTAAAATACATCAGTGCCCTTTGTTTTCCCTTAAAATGCACACAAGTTATGTTTTAGTAAGGCATGTTTGTTAAAACTATTCATATTTCCTAATTAAACTAAGGCCTAGTCCTGGTTTAAGGTAATCCCTGTTCGGGAAACCGCCCCTTTATGTCCTTAATTTTTGTTGGGGGGCACTGTACACAAGGGGTGCCGTATGTCGAAAAAGTAAGAACCACTGCCTTAAGAAACAAGGTTGAGACTGTTCCAGCCTTCGTCTAGCAATCAACCTTTTGTAGCTCCAAAAACGCTTAAGAATGAAGGTGCTTAAAGGGTGCTTTGTTTCCAACCCTCCACCTCATGAGCTACCATCCTGCAGATTTTAGCTCAAACTCCAATCAAGCAAAGGTGAACCATGCAGCTAATCAAGGTATACAGGATTGCTTGATAATTACAGACAGGTGTGTTAACTGAAGTCTGCAGGACAGTAGCTCAACGGGAGCAGGGTTGGAGACATTGAAGGACCATTTTTGGTTCCTTCAACTTCATTTTTATTAAAAGGTTTTTAAAGAACCTTATGAGGAGCTGCCATCAAAAATGAGATAATAATAGTAACCTATGCTCTTGGCATGTATTATACGTTCCTCAAATACCTTTGCTTCAAATAAGCTTAATCCCAGCCTCAGGCAATTCTGAAATATCACCTTTTTGGCAGAATCCACTAAATGCCACATTTATTTTTTAGCAAAGTCCTCTAAGTGCATGGACGATAAACTAGATCAGTGGTTCTCAAACTTTTCCGGTGTGCTGCCTTTCTTGGTTACAGTGCATCCCTACGTGGCCCCCCCAAAAGAAAATGTATGACATAAAACATTCTAAAATTTATAGTTTAAATTAAACAAAACATATTTAATTTTACAATGTATTGCTGTTGGTTAGTTGCCTTATTTTTCTGAGGTTTCATTACACAGAATGTTTAATAAATTAATGTATTTTTTTAAATGTCATAAAAGTGCGGCCATCCCCCACACAATCCCACCGCCCCCAGTTTGAGAACCACTGAACTAGATGAACGATGGTGTGGAAAACAACCATGGATCACATTCAAACTTGTGTCCCTTGTGAGTACTTGGACCTGAATACAAGCAGAATGTGGCAGTGCATGAATCACAGCGCCCCCTAATGTGTGGTTCAGTTTCTTTATTTTTACATACGAGACGTTTCTCAGTGTCAAGTAAGGATCCTCGAAAGCCAGAATTTCGAGGATGCTACGTCATCGACGTCCGTCGAAGGACTGTTCTAATGTTGAGGATCCTCGGAATTTCAGCCAAGGACTGAGTCCTATGTTCGAGAAATATCCCATATACAGGAAAGGATACATATGTGTATCCTTCGCGCGCTGAAATCACCCACAATCCTATGCACGCAGCGCCGAAAGCACACCTTTCATTGACACAATGACGTGCAGTTGCTAGCCTGTTCCATTTACGTGGTTCTCCGAATGCCTAAGAGGAGCCTAGCCTCTGAAGGAAGTGACTTGTCCTGCCAAGGAAGTATCCTTGACATTGAGAAACGGCCTGACTTTCATCATTTGCAATGTTTCTAGTTGCATATTTAGTGTTAGGGTTACAATGTCTTGTCCAAAGAAGTGGATTTTTTGGAGGGGAGGTTATTGCAAAAACATTGCACTTAGAGGGTTTTGCAGCGAAAACAGACAAATTGGTTAAATTCCAATTAAACGACTAAGTGACCTTTGTGGAAAAAAAGGCATTTCAATAACTGACTAATAACCTTTTTATGGACATTAAAGTGAAAGTCCTTAACATTAGAGTCTGATAAAAATGCTCATTTAGGCTACAAAAAACATCAGATGCCCTTAGAGCAGGGATGGGGAACCCTGGTCCTGGAGGGCCACTGTCCTGCAGAGTTTAGTTCCAACCCTAATTAAACACACCTGGAAAATCAAATAAAAGTCTTCAGGATTACTTGGAAATGAAATTCAGGTTTGTTTGATTAGGGTTGGAACTGGTGGCCCTCGAGGAACCAGGGTTCCCCACTCCTGCCTTAGAGGGTTTTGCATTTCTTACCCTTTTTATAGTCTAAATCAGTGGTGACCAACCCTGATCCTGGAGATGTACTGTCCTGCAGAGTTCAGCTCCAACCCCAATCAAACACACCTGCACCTGGCAATCAAGCATTTCAGGGCTACCTAAAAATTTGAGTCAGGTGTGTTGAAGCTGGGTTGGAACTAAAATATGCAGGAGGGTAGATCTCCAGAAACAGGGTTGGTCACCTTTGTCTAAATTATCTTTTTCACTACAAAGGGATTTTTGTGCAACAGAACGGTTCTGTGGAAGTTAAGGGTTTGTATGGGAACCATATAGCCTGAGTGCAGTGAGTCAAGAAGTTACAAGCAATGACTCAGTGGTATAAATAAAAAGATGAAGTGTCCTTATTAACTTACTGGAATTTACATCAAAACCCCCCATGTTAAATTAACACTCTTAGGCCTGGTTTCACAGACAAGGCTTAGCTAGGCTCACCGTAACAGTGAGTAGTTTTACCTTTGGTTGGGACTTGACCCTTGATTTCTTGTTTTAACCCTATAATACAGCAGTGTCGTGATGGTTTCTGTATAGAATACAAAAATTAACTGACACTGTGTATATTTTTAACCCTTTGGGTGTGGATTACAAATGCAGTTAACACTAAAGGTTTTGCTGTGAATATAATAGGAAACACACAGTGATAAAGTCATCTATGCTAAACAGTACTTTAAACTTTAATGGTTTAATGTGTGATGGACTTCCTGGAAAATATGTTATTTGCATACTGTAAACTTGATAAGCTATGATGAGCAACAAGTTTCACAATCTCATTTTTACAGAAGTAAGAAACTCACACTCAGTTTTAGAAAACTTCAACGAATTAGAGAACATGAAAGCTTGGAGAGACTGATAAATGCTTACTTAAATCTCTCTTGACCGGCTGTATCCCAAAACTGCAATTTCACCCGTACCCCAGGTTCCACCTCTAGAAAGTGTACGTAAAAGTCCACTCCAACTGTCTGGTTTATGCACTCCAGAAACAGGTCCTCCGTGTAACGCTTCAGCATGGATGACTTGCCCACGGTTGAATCTCCTAGCATGATGATTCGAAACTGGTACTGCCACAATGTCAAATCCATGACTTGTTGACAAGCAAAGCAACTATAGGCAAAGGTTGATGAGATGGTGATGGTTGTCACTCCACAAGAATCCTTGGAGGTCCTGACAAAAGAAATTATTCAGCAGACCAATCTTGAGGATTTCATTAAAAGCATTGTTAGAGATGAACCCATACTTCCCCAGCGTCTTCTCAAGAGCGTTTCTGTATGAATGTTGTGGGGTGGGACCTGACGGAGTTGATCTTCTGCTTTAATCTTTGCCTGTTCATACTTGTAAGTGGGAGGAGTTTGTGCGAGAGGCTGGGTTTTTAAAGAACAGGAATTTTATCCTGGGCCAGAGGGAGTGAGCATGTGGTATCATATCAGGACAAGCCCTGCATTTCCTGTTGTGCCCATTGCAGGGCATCTGTGACAGACACAAACATACAATACGGAGAAACTGAGCCTTTTAAAAAATAGATCAACCATGGCAATGTTTCCCACCCAGGTCATAACCTTACTGGAAGACTTCCAATGTTGTGATAAAATCACCCTGTTTTAGAAGCATTCATTGGTTTATACAAGGTGCAATGAAACATAACTGACTGTCACCACTGCGAATTTAGTTAGTTTGCTTTTGAACGTTTCTATAATTGAAATACTTTCCAAACAGGAGGTGCACAACAATGGAAGCACTTCCCATAGGACACAGGATGGATTGATGCCATGCAGTCATACAGCATTATATGTTTTATGTATATAGGTAACTTTATGACTCCAGTAAGGCTTTTATTTTCATTGCTATCCACATCGTTTTACTATGAATGTTTGTGTATGTGCATGCATGACGTGTCATTTATAGGCCTGTGCAGACATTTAGCAGCAAGTTATTTATTTCCGGTTAGCATGGGTGGAGATTCAATGAAGAAGAATAAAATCTTTTATTTACGGAGGGAGAAAGAAAGTTTGAAACAGAATCAGGTGAGTTTTAAAGCTCCAGTAAACAATGCAATGTTGAGTTAGTAAAATAGGTTAAAATGACACAGTTATTAATAGAAGATTAGTTAAAGAATTTCTCTAACCAAACCTGATTTGCTAGTTTGTACTGGCCTCTATAGGAGGAGTATAATTTTTTTCTTTGTTAATAACGTCACACCCTGCAAAGGGAAGTTCATGCTTTACTGCAAGTCAAGAGCAGTAAAATAGTAGGCCAAGACAAATACACATTATGTGCTAAATTTTTGTCGCCAAGCAAAAGCAGGTTTTGATACTATCTAATTAAAGTCTAATATATTGTAGTCATTAGGTTTAACTATAAACTCTTATTTTTATAAGGATGAAATACTTTGCATTTAATAAGTTCATGGACAGTCTGCTTAAAATATGCTGGGTGGTAATACTTTTTCCACTGTCTCTATCTTGCTCTCTTAAAGAGTAACTTAACCCTAAACCAACTTTTTTTAGTTAATGATCTGTAAGAATGGGGCTTTATTAGTGCTGTTCATTGATTTTAGTAAGTTTTTTGACATTTGGGTATAAAGTGTTTCAATACTGCAATATATGGTGTAAAAACGTCTGAGTGCTGCCCTCTTCAGGTTAAACGGTGGCTACTGCAGTTGAATTTTCCTATTGGATGTTGGGTCCAAAAAATTACTCGTGACGTAAGCAGATTCAAGCTCACCACACCCTTGTTACGATCTCACCACACACTAGTTCGTCCCCTCTTTCTCCGTTGGGATCTTCACACTTTTCTTGCATTTTTCAAATATTGCTAGTGGGTGGAGTCAGGCTCTGACCAGGGGTTTAGTTACACTTTAAGAGACAAACGCTGCGTCCCAAACCGCCTACTTCCATACTATATAGTAGGCAAAGAGTACGAGAAGTAGTGCTTTTCGCCTACTATATAGTATGGAAGTATGTGGGTTGGGACGCAGGGAAAACACTCAAAGCGTTCTTGATTAAAGGTCACGTTCTTTATGATCCCATTTTTTAAACCCTAGTTAGTGTGTAATGTTGCTGTAATAAATAATACCTGTAAAATGATAAGTTCACTCCCAGGCGATATTTCTTTAACATAATTCGCCTTTCAAAGCCTACAGCGAACGGCCGGTTTGGACTACAGCCCTCTACTTCCTGCTTTAATGACGTCAGTAGAACGTTTTTTTTTTACTAAACTCCGCCCACAGGAATACGTCAGTTGCCAGCTAAGCTAATGGCAAGCTAAGCTGGTATCGAATCACAACACACTTAACAAACTACACAATCAGAACTCGATACGTTTTTCTGAAGGAGGGACTTCATAGAACAAGGAAGACATCAGCCCGTTTTTAGGACAGTGAAAACAGCGCTATACAGATAACAAGTTAAGTAAATTGTGTGAAAAATACTGTTTTTTACACGTGAAACATGAATACATGTTATATTGCGCACTGTAAACACAATCAAAGGTTCATAAAACACAGAAAGAACAGGACTTTTAATTCACTGTGTCAAAAGTAATACAAATTTTGACATTTTGGGGGCGAGACCTCGAAGTAAAGCGTTTTTAATTTGCTCACCAGCATTTGGTTTTGAAGTCGTAACTCACGGGTTTAATGGTGCATTCCAGGCAGGTTTTTAAACCCGTGAGTTACGACTTCAAAACCACGACTCACGACCTTATGCGTTCCAGGCAGCCTGTAACTCGTGTTTTTACAACCTTCTACCGGTGAAAGTGCTCTGGAACGGCAGTCAAACCCGTGACTTCCCACCCGTGAACTCGTACTAGATCGATGTACTCCCAGTTCAAAGTCGTGAGTCGTGGTTTTGAAGTCGTGAGTTACGGGTTACAGGTTGCCTGGAACGCAGCATAAAAACCTGCCTGGAACGCACCATTAGGTCTGGTCACGTTCCACTTCCCACTTGTTTTGGTCACACTTCCTACCAGCAGGAAAAATACATCTTTCAAGCGTGTGATCCTGCTTATCTTGTTGTGCAGGTACAGTATTGAGCATGTTCAAATTTATTTAAAACACACAAACACACGCAAAGAAATAAGACAGAACAAAGTTTTTGATTGTTTTATATAAAAATCACTATGCAAAACACGTCGAAGTCAAATGAAGTCAATTATTTTGGGGAAATGGACCTTAATCAAAACACTGCTTCACAGTTCAGATTTGTTTGTAAGCATATTTTCTGGCATCTTTGCAAAATCTCAACCAACACAAATGTTTTTAATATATTTTCATATCTACAATTTATATTTGTGATCGAATCTAGAAATTAAGTTTGTTTCATCCCATGCAGCCTAGGTAGTAGAGCCACCTAGTGGCCACATTTATTTAATGACATGGCTATTTGCATCCCAGCAGATGTCACCAGAGACCACCTAAATCATTTTAAGTTTTTAACAACTTAAATTTACTGGAATTTGCATTTTAGTGAAACGATATGAAACATGCTTGTTTTGCATTAAAATTAGTAATTCGGTAGGGTTAGGGTACAAAAAACAAATCACAAAATATCAGAATGAGAATGGGCTTTACTTGTGTAAACGTCATTGACACAACGTGAGTTCGTATTCATTTTTTTAACGTGTAAGAATTTCAGACACGTTCTGCAAAATTCATGAATGTGTTTTGCGATGGTTCGTCGTTTTTAGTTTATAAACAGTAGCTTTTATTTGATGCACTATTTTTCCACACTTTTTGGTTGGTGTTGGCCCAACCGAATACTGCTGTGTTGATAGATGCTTGTGTAAGATAGCAGTTAATAATTTAATGTAATTATAAGACATTATAACAATTTAAAATGACTAAGTGCATTTTAACATTCGTTTATAATATCCAAAATTACAGCACTTTGCTTTTATATAAAACATAATTTTTTTGTAGAAAATGTATTTTATAAGCATAAGATTCAGTATTATTGAATACTTCAGTGGTTTCAAATAACATAAACACGCATCCTCTAAAACTATATACTGATTAGTAACATGTATAAAACACACATCCACAATACATTTATGGACAACAAAAAACAGTAAACAAAACTTTCCTGGTCAACTAAGCAAAGCAGAAATGTTTTTTAAACACAGATTTCCAAAAATCTCCCATGCCTTTACTTTTTGTTACCACCAACTGTGCTGTTACATGCTGGTCCCTGATGCTTATAATAACAGCAGAATTCATTGTATGTGTCACTGTAATGACCACATCATGCATGGCACATTCATGTCCAAGTTAATGTTAAATATATAAATATAAATATATACAAAGTTCACTACATTAATGTATTTAATTTAAAATTACTGTATGCTCCATATACAGTGGCAAGAAAAGTATGTGCACCTTTTAAAATTTCATAGTTTTCTGAATAAATTTGTCATAAAATGTGATCTGATCTTCATATTGGGTATTGACAAACATAATGTGCCAAAAAATAATAACACAAACATATCTAATCTTTCATGTCTTTATTGAGAACAACTAAAACACTTAAAAGCTCTTGTGGAAAATGTATGTGAACCCTTGAGTTAATGACTAAAAAGGGGTCTGGTTTTAGCGCACATGGAGCCTGGTTAAGATAATACGTTTGGAGGTGTGAACTACAGCTACTTTAACTGAAAAAAAAGTCCCACTTTTGGAGATTGCTCTGTACAAGAAGAACACGCTTATGTGAGCCATGCCTCATCAAAAAGAGATTTCAAGAATTGTTGCTTTACATAAAGCTGGAAAGGGTTACAGAGTTATTTCAAAGTCTTTAGAAATGTACCAGTCTACAGCAAACAAGACACTTTGGGACTGTTGCTACTCTACTAAAAAGTGGGTGCCCAGTCAAAATGACACCAAGAGCACAACAAAGACTCATCAATAACGTTAAAAGAAACAACACCGAATAACAACCAAAGATTTGAAGGCATCATTGGAACTTGCTGCTAACATCTCTGTTCATGAGTCTACAATATGTAAAACACTGAACAAGCAGAGTATCCACAGAAGGACACCACAAAGGAAGCCACTGCTTACTAAAGACAACATTGCTGCATGCCTTATAAAAGAGAACATTGACACTCCATAGCGGTATTGGCAAATTTTTTGTGGACTGATGAAACTAAGATGAATGAACTATTTGGAAAAAAACATACAGTGCTACATCTGGCGTAGAAAGGGCACGGCATATCATCATAAAAACATATGAAATAATAGTGGAGTAAACATTATGATTTGGGCCTGCTTTGCTGGATCACGGCCTGGCCAGCTTGAAATCATTGAGGGGAAGATGAATTCCCCAGTATATCAGACAATTCTTCAGGATAATGTGAGAATGTCTGTACGTCAGCTGAAACTGTGTAGAAAGGGGGTGATGCAGCAGGACAATGACCCAAAACACAAGAGAAAGTCCACAACAGAATGGCTTCAGAAAAACAAAATCCGCATAAAGGCATGAAAAATTTGATTTTCTGTGTAATTATTTTTAGACACATTATGTTGGTCAACACCCTTGACTAAGATGAAGATCACATCACATTTTATGACACATTTATTCAGAATAAAATGAAATTCCAAAAGGTTCACATACTTTTCCTTGCCACAATACTTAATTGGTGTAAACTTTTTCTCTGGCAATGACATAGCACAGCAGTAAAAATATTATCCACATTTTTAATAAAATTAGCCAATGTCCTGCTTTCTTTAAAAACACATAGATGTTCTTCAAAACAGCAAAAAAGGCATAGACCAAGGGTCTTCTATAGCAGATGCCACCCTGGCTCAAAGTGGTTCATGGTAAGCATGCAATATTGGTTGTACTGTCTGGGGCTCAGTATAGATCACATTAGTCTTACATTGGTTAGTATGATGTGTGACTGGAGTACAGTATCCATTAGAGATCACTCTGTGTGCAGGGCAATCGTACTGTTGTTGTGTTGTTGTGCACTCTGTGGATCGACACACGGGTAGGTTGGGGTTATGTCGACTGTGCACTGGCGAGGATATGAGAGAGTCTATGGGAGTTTCACCAAAGGGTGTTGCATATTCTGGTTCGGGGGGCAGAGGATAAGTGTATTCAGAAAGTGTTCCTGGAGTGTCATAGTGGTTGAGGGCGTAGGGGACGGTGTAACCCTCTTCCATCGTGGGTCGGAATGTGAGACCTACCATTTGCCCTGCGACAACATCGGGCTCAGCATAGTCTGTAAAAAGAACAGAAAAATGGGGTGATGGATTATTTCGATTGACTCTGATAAGACCCAGGGGCCGGCTATTTTTTCAGCCCGCTCATATTGAGATATTATTAAACTCCCACATGATCTCACTGGCCACCCACCACAATGTGTCCAACAGTAGTTAGGGCTGTGAAAGAGGCTCTACTTTCTTTCTGTCTTTGCCTCCTCCTCTCAATCCTTCACTCACTCAGCAGGAATGTCAAGAGGATGAAACTGCTTTAATTGAAGCAAACTCTGTCTGTACCACTGACCCTCGGGTGCTTCTCATACCAACCCTTTACTGAAAGCTCTGTTGGCCAAAGGGTGATGGGGAGGGTCTTCTTCTCGTTTAATTTGGGCTCCAATTAAAGAACCCTTTCAGACTACAGTGCACACTAAAGAAAGGCACATTTATGCTGCCACTGAGCAACTGGTGGGCTTTCTAGTCTCAAAAAACTGGGACTAGGACGAATTGACAATTTTGTAGTTAAAATGTGTGCCTTTTTAAATATCTCCATTCACACTGCACTTTGGTCCCAGAAAAGTTCCGTAAAAGGCTTCTGTGTGAACACAAACACGTCCCGTAAATGTTCTGGGATCGCTCTCATTAAGAGGACCTGGTAACATTCACGGAAAGCATTCTGTGTGAACAAGAGGCAGAAATAATGCCGAAAAGAGGAAAGCCATAGTGAGGACATGAGTGCAAACACAGATTCCGGAAAATCAGTGGCAAAAAAATCTAATGATCCCGGACAAATCCCGGACGCATTTTCCGTGAATTTTCCGTAATCTCTGTGTGAAAAGGGTTAATAATTGTAACCGTTACCATAATGTGAATTTGGGACCAAGGGGTGTCATTCCTGGTCTTTCATCTTTTTATGATCATTTTAATGTTCGGAGTTCTGCTGGCAGTCCAGCTGTGCAAAAGCACATAGAATGGGGTGAGCAATAACGGGGTGGGTAGGGGGTGGCTTTTACAAAGAGGTCAGAATGACTACTTGGCTTTCCCTCGCTATCTGTCCCGCTGTTCGAGGCACACTAACCCTCTTATTCATATTAGCAGGACGTCTGTTAGATGTTGATCTTTTGTACCCAGCGGCGTCTTCTCCACAAACACTGCCTTGTCTCAGTTATCCATCGAAACACACTACTTTATGAATTTCGGTATTCATTGCTATACTGGAATGAGAAGTTGTGTGGGTGTCTCACCATTGAGAGGAGGGTTGGGGAGGGCATCATGGACGTTTCGAACCAGAGGGTAAGGCACAAGCTCAGGGTTTGTACATGGAGGTCTCTTTGCCTGGAAACCCTGACGGCCTGAAGCAGAGACGATGGAAGTCGGTCAGAAAACGACAACAATATACAGCACTAAAGAATAACGGTACACATTTTTTTTTACCTTGGTCAACACAGTGTTTCTTTAGTTGTGCATTTCTTTTTCTGAAATGGGCAGAGATGAGTGTGAGAAATGTTGTGCGAAAGGGCTGTATTTACCTTAAAATCAAAAGAATATAATGATATTTTTTATGAGGAACAATTGGTGTGGTTACCTTTTCCACCAGATGAGCCCAGCCAATAGGCAACTGAAACAAAGAGCAGCACCCAAAACCATTCCTGCCACCAATATCACTGCCTGACTGGGTCCTGTGGAGAAATAATAATTAAAAAATTGCATTTTTTTATAAACATTTAACATTATTTTAGCCTTATTTTCCATTTATTACAAAGCAGAATTAACTTTACAATACAGAATGACATAAGTGTGAATAATTTTCCTTTGGCTAAACTAATAAAAATGTAATCTACTACAAGTTAAAACTTCATTACATTAATATTGTCAATCATTTGTGAACCTTCCTTTGAAAACCCAGCTAAAGTAATTTTTTATGACCTGATGTTTGGTAAATAAAACCATCATGTGAATATATTTTGTAAAAATATAACCTTTATATATTTAATATTTACTGAGTAAGGCCATGTCATAACTGTAAAAAAGATTTGTTGGTTCTAAACAAATTTTTAAAAAAGTAAGTTAACTGGTTGCCTTATATTTTAAGTCAAATCAATTCAAGTTAACTTGAATCAATTGTGTAAAAATATTGCCTTAAAAATATTTTTAAGTTGAATTCAGTCAAAATTTTAAGGCAACCATGTAACCTACTTTTTCAGGTTGAACCAACAATTATAGGGTCACATATTAGCAGTCACTGGATGATGCAAATTCACTTCACCTGAGTTTCTGGTGATGACAGGACCCTCAGTGGTGAGCGTGTCTATAGACATAGATTCTGTGATAGCCACCTTGCCAGAGTTCATTTCTAATGAACGAATTGAAACAGTTCATCACAAAGTTAAGACATTTTCCCCTGGTTTCACAGACAAGGCTTAAGGTTAGTCCTAGACTAACACACAATTTTTTTGAGCGGTTACAACTGAAAATAACTTAAAATATGATCTTAAAATATGCCAGTGCCATTGATATGTCTCAAGATACACACCAGTAATGTCTTTTCAAAGGCATGTTTATGTAAAGATGCTTAAACATCTAACTAAGGCCTAGTACTGGCTTTAGGCCTTGTCTGTGAAACCAGGCCTAAGAATTCATTAAATATCATTAGATTTGATTTCACAAAAATCCAACAAACACCGGTATTCCAGTAGCCAACATTGGAAAATCAGTGTTTGTCTGTGTTTGTTGGTGTTCATCCGATCAGTGTGAAGTTGCCTTTAAAGGTGTAATGTGGGTTTTTAGTGGCACCTAGCAGTGAGATTGTGAATTGCAACCAACCTTGAATTTGAAACGCAATGAGAAGCTACGGTAGCCGCCAAAAGACAAACATGTTGTCGTCTGAGACAACGTAGGGACAAAACGCGCTCACATATCACGACTTTTGCGCATTCAAGTACATTACTTTAAATGTAGGCGCGCGGTATGCGTGCTCATACTGTACAGTCATGTACACTCACCTAAAGGATTATTAGAAACACCTGTTCAATTTCTCATTAAGGCAATTATTTAATCAACCCATCACATGACAGTTGATTCAATGCATTTAGGGGTAATGTCCTGGTCAAGACAATCTCCTGAACTCCAAACTGAATGTCAGAATGAGAAAGAAAGGTGATTTAAGCAATTTTGAGCGTTGCATGGTTGTTGGTGCCAGACGGGCCAAAAAAGGCTACAATTTGCACACCCTCACCAAAATTGGACAGTTGAAGACTGGAGGCCCCTTAGTGCCAATTGGGCATTGTTTAAATGCCACGGCCTACCTGAGCATTGTTTCTGACCATGTCCATCCCTTTATGACCACCATGTACCCATCCTGTAATGGCTACTTCCAACAGGATAATGCACCATGTCACAAAGCTTGAATCATTTCAAATTGGTTTCTTGAACATGACAATGAGTTCACTGTACTAAAATGGCCCCCACAGTCACCAGATCTCAACCCAATAGAGCATCTTTGGGATGTGGTGGATCGGGAGCTTCATGCCCTGGATGTGTATCCCACAAATCTCCATCAACTGCAAGGTGCTATCCTATCAATATGGGCCAACATTTCTGAAGAATGCTTTTAGCACCTTGTTGAATTAATGCCACGTAGAATTAAGGCAGTTCTGAAGACGAAAGGGGGTCAAACACAGTATTAGTATGGTGTTCCTAATAATCCTTTAGGTGAGTGTATATTATATTGCATTACTTTCAAGAGATTCTTCTAAAAATACCACATTGCACCTTTAAATGTGTGTAAAAATTTGAGGTTTATGCATAAACTCCAATTCCATTGGAACATCTACCCTGCAATGGAATGGATTCTGAATTCTTGTGCAAACCCCTCACCATCTCCATAGGAACGAGGTCTTGAAAGGGCAGAAGGGCAACCCAGCACTTGAATTTGGGCAGAGGCCCTGATGTGCCACTGCTGGGGTTTCAGAAGAAGGTAGCGTGCTATTATTGGAGGAATCAGACTGTTGAGTGCCGTCACATGACCATCAGAATAGCCATCAAACACCTTGAAATAAAGACAAAACGGTTTCCATGATTTTGAAGGATTGTTTATGTAATAAACTACAGCCACATGATTTATACCTATTATTAATACAGATATCAGACAAACATTTGACTGATGAATTACCTTTTTCTCTTTGCTAGATGCAGCTTTGTAGACTTTCCAGTTTTTACGGTCTTTGCTGAACATGAGGGTGTAAGATTCAATGTAGTAGTGTGGCGTACCCTTTGTTATGATCCCTGGAAGCAAGTGTCAGTGCACTGATTAACCAGCGGTGTAGTAAACAGATCTTTTTCAATGATGTCATTAAATCAAATAATAGGCTAACAGAACAATAAACAATGTTTCTTTTGTTTGCATTAAGTTAAACATTAATTTCATATTTACACATTGTCAGAAATATGGGCCTAGCTGTCACTGGGGTGGTACACTTTATTTTAAAAATCACACTTTGGCACCTAAAGAGTGTATATTAGTACTACACAGGTACATTTTGTACACAGGTACCAAATGTATACATACACTCACCTAAAGGATTATTAGGAACAACTGTTCAATTTCTCATTAATGCAATGTTGTAATGGTGTGGGGGATGTTTTCTTGGCACACTTTAGGCCTCTTAGTGCCAATTGGGCATTGTTTAAATGCCACGGTCTACCTGAGCATTGTTTCTAACCATGTCCATCCCTTTATGACCACCATGTACCCATCCTCTGATGGCTACTTCCAGCAGGATAATGCACCATGTCACAAAGCTCAAATCATTTCAAATTGGTTTTTTGAACATGACAATGAGTTCACTGTACTAAAATGGCCCCCACAGTCACCAAATTTCAACCCAATAGAGCATCGTTGGGATGTGGTGGAACGGGAGCTTCGTGCTCTGGATGTGCATCCCACAAATCTCCATCAACTGCAAGATGCTATCCTAACAATATGGTCCAACATTTTTAAAGAATGCTTTCAGCACCTTGTTGAATCAATGCCACGTAGAATTAAGGCAGTTCTGAAGGCGAAAGGGGGTCAAACACAGTATTAGTTTGGTGTTCCTAATAATCCTTTAGGTTAGTGTATATGTAAATGAATGATATATATGGATTTTTAAAAGGGTTTTTATCATTTTTTTTTGACAAATACTTTATCCAGTGCATTTAATCAATATTTGTGTTCCCTTTGATCAAACCCATGACCTTTGTGTTGCTAAGGCAAAGCTCTGACCTGTGACAGTACTTTTATTCCACAGCTCAAGCTCCAGCCACGGCTGCTGGTCCTCAGAACTTGCGGCCCACTGAGTGTTGACTTGTCCTGGAGACCAGGAGATTTTCTGCCCTAGTCTGTTCACCTCCATCCACACTGAAGAAGTGTTGTAAGTCTGCACCTTTAGCTCCCTGTCACATTCTGCACATGGAGAAAAACAGCTTGTTTAAACATGTGAAGATTATCCCTTAACTTAGATCAGATCTGTATTGTAACTCTTGCAAATGTTAGCGTTTAAATTTCTATCCTGTGTTTATATTTTTGTAATGTGCAATTACAAGCAGGTGATAACATTATGTTTAAGGTTTAAATATCATGTAGTTTGTGTAACTACATGTTATATAAACTATAATTTCTTGTACACCCTGAACACTGACACACAGACTCATCCCTGCTATTAGGATCAAATTAAACCTAGGAATGTCTCTTCGAAAATGAAAGGTTTCTGCAGCACTATGACCAAGTGTAATTGCAAAAGCAATGAAAACCTGTTTTTAAATGTCTGTGTTTGGATAAACAAATGCATAGTCTGACTTAAAATGCTTTTAAGGGAATTAACTTACAGAATTTCACATTTATGTAACCAGCATACTGTATATCTTAATTGAAAAATAGCTTATTTCAATTTTATAGGTAATTATTGCAAATAAATTTGTTTTGAACTCACTTTAATTCATCATAAATTATATGTCAAAGCCTTGAAAATAGCAGTGATTACCTCTGGTGAAGACTAGCCGCTTATCTGATAAAGAACCACTGTGAAGAAAAACAGAACATTTGAATAAAAGATGCATTCAAGTACAAGCGTCTCAATTCAGCTTCTGTACAACATGCTAATGTTCAGTTATTTAATATTTCCTTCTGCTGTAGCAAGGCTTACAATGTGTTTTTATAGTGCATTTAGAAAGTATTCAAATCCTATTCACGTTCTTCAGCCTGATACTAAAATTGTTTAATTACACTTTTGTTTCATTTATCCACACCCAGTACCCCATAATGACTAATTATTTATAAATTAGTCATAGGGTCAATTTTTTGAAATTAAGATTTATACATCATAGGACAATATTTGGTCAAGAATACAACTACTGTGTTTAGAAATCTGTAATCTGAGAGTGCCAAAAAATATAAATATTGTAAAAACCCCCTTAAAGTTGTTTAAGTCCTTAGCAACACATATTAAGTCCTTAGCAACACATATTTCTAATGATGTATACATTTTTTATATATTTATTTACGGTAGGAAATTTATAAAATATCTTTATGAATCAAATATTTACTTAATATCCTTATGATTTTTTTGCATACAAAATCGATAATATTGACCCATACAGTGTATTGTTGGCAATTGCTACAAATATGCCCGTGTGACTTGACTGGTTTTGTGGTCCAGGGTAGTGTTGTAGTCAAGACCACCTAAACCGAGACCAAGTCATGACCAAGACCAAGACAGGCCGAGACCAAGACAAGACCAAGACCATTGCAAGTCACTGCATTAAAACACTTATGATAAAATGGGGAATATGGATATGATTAGGCACTTATTGTCTCTATGTGTGCGTGCGTCCGTGCGTGCGTGTGTGTGTGTGTGTGTGTGTGTACCTGGTAATTACCACGTTGTGGGGACCAATTGTCCCCACAAAGATAGGAATACCAGTGTTTTTGTGACCTTGTGGGGACATTTTGATGTCCCCATGAGGAAACAAGCTTATAAATCTAACAAGATGATGTTTATTGAAAATTTAAGGTACAAGAAAGGTTTTTGTGATGGTTGGGGTTAGGGAATGGGGCAGGTAAGGGGAATAGAATATACAGTTTGTATGGTATAAAATGCATTACGTCTATGGAATGTCCCCACAAAACATGGAAACCAGAATGTGTGTGTGTGTGTGTGTGTGTGTGTGTGTGTGTGTGTGTGTGTGTGTGTGTGTGTGTGTGTGTGTGTGTGTGTGTGTGTGTGTGTGTGTGTGTGTGTGCCATCAGAGAAGTTGATAAAATAATCAAAGGCATTGCAGATATGTGGGAATTTATCTTTGTCTATAAGCAAATAAAAGTGAACAAACACTAAAGAGCTGAAATCAATTTAACCATTTAATCTGAACTGTCTTTCCATGGCTTGCCATCCACTTAACACAATGCAGGTGTTTTTAGTAATAAAATTAGAAAACTGTCATTGGGAGAAACTTAAAGAATGCTTAAACAATGCCAACATCATATGCCAAACCTGAATAAACTGCATAAATGAATGATAAAAAAAATTGTGATGTGCACTGCAAAAAATGAAAGAAAAAATGTTCTTAGTATTTTTGTCTTGTTTTCAGTAAAAATATCTAAAAATTCTTAAATTAAGATGCTTTTTCTTGATGAGCAAAACTACACAAAAAAATAAGTCTAGGTTTTAGACCTAAAATTTAAGTGATTTTGTGAATAAAACAATTAAATCTGCCAATGGGGTAAGCAAAAAAATCTTGAACCTTTTTCTTAAACACCAAATTCAAGAAAAAATCAAGAAAAATTTGCTTACCCCATTGGCAGATTTTTTTGCTTGTTTTATGCACAAAATCACTAAAAACTAGACTTATTTTCTTGGGTTGTTTTGTTCATCAAGAAAAAGCATCTTAATTTAAGAATTTTTAGATATTTTTACTGAAAACAAGACAAAAATACCAAGATGGCAGTGTGCCATCAGTTGTGGTCTTGACCGGTCTTAAAATAAAATTCTGAGTGCTCTTTGTCTGAGACCAAGACGAGACCGAGTAAAAATGCGGTCGATTCCAAGATGAGACCAAGACCTTTAAAAAGTGGTCTTGAGACCGGTCTTGAGACCGAGACCGGTCTCGAGAACTACAACACTAGTCCAGGGTCACACATATCAAATTTACGTAAGTATCTCTTTAACTCTTTTCCCGCCATTGACGAGTTAACTCGTCAATATATCTGTATCAATATACCAATATCAGACAATATATCTGGCAATCTGCATTACCGATATTATCCACTCTTGCTTAACTTATACAACCTGGAAGCAACGCCTCACATGAAAGAGCAATTCAGAGTTCTTACTCTTTCAAAAGTCCTTCACAAAAATGTAGTTATCTCAGTTTTCTGCTCAAAATTTGGTGTTTTTGAAGAAACCTACCCATATTTGAGATGTGATAAGAAAATAACCAATCAAGGTAGGATGAAAGTTTTTTTTTTTAAAGCATTAAACTTTTATGAAAATCATGATAAATGCTGGCGCTGGCTGGCAACTTTTTTTAAAAAACGCTTTAGTTCAGGTGCCTCCTATTACTTTTGATCACATAAAAACTGCAGGCGCAAGTGCACAGACAAATAAATTACTCACGTTTTTGACAGTATGCCATTGGCGAAGTTTGACTCATACATAGTGATGCCCTTCTGCAGGGAAACAGTGATCATGCCACCCAGACTGTCTGAAATAATCCCTGCGTGGATAGCTGCTTTACACAAAACAGAAGTCTGGAAATGCACAAATACACATGTGCTTTATAATATATCATCACAGGTATAAACTTGTCTTTTATCAAAACATTTGCTTGATCATACTTTAAAAATTTCACAAAACTTTTTTAAGATTGTAAATAAATCTGTCAACAGAATACATATTAGAAGTTTTAACTTAAAATACCATTTAGATAATTTATTATGTCATGTTAAAATCGTCACTTGTATGTGTGTGCACAAATGTGCCATTTTTGAGTGTATCTTTTAAATGCAAATGAGCTGATCTCTGCACTAAATGGCAGTGCTGTGGTTGGAAAGTGCAGATTAAGGGGTGGTATTATCCCTTTTTGGGATAAACATCACAAAGGGAGCCAGATTTCAATTAGCTAATTTTTTTTACATGCTTGCAGAGAATGGTTTACCAAAACTAAGTTACTGGGTTGATCTTTTTCACCTTTTCTAGGTTGATAGAAGCATTGGGAAACCAATTATAGCATTTAAACATGAAAAAAGTCAGATTTTCATGATATGTCACCTTTAAAAAGTCCACACAAAACCTTTATCTAAATAATTAAAGTGAACGAGGACCAGGGACGGTCGTAGTGTATATAGTATGGAAAAGAGTGGTACACTGCGCCAGGGGCGTGTCTAGAGGGTGGGCATGGGGTGGCACCGCCCCCCCTTGAAATATGATTGGCCCCCCCTGGTGCCCCCCCCTCCAATCTCATTGGGCCAGCTAGATTTACTGTCAACCTGAAAATGCCCACCGCACCATTGGATCAGAGAGCTGTCAATCACTTTTTGATTTGAGAGTCCCGCGAACGCGAAGACGAAGCGAGCACAGTAGTTGCGCGTTTTTAAACAGGAGAAAAGAGACACCAAGACACCCACCGCACCTTTGGACCAGTTGTCAATCACTGTTTGATTTGAGACTCGTGCGAACGCGAAGAAGGAGCGGGCAACCCGCCACAGACTCAACACAGGCACAAATCAACACAAATCAAATAGATTTCTCATGATAACCATTTACATTTTATTTTACTATTTAAAACGGCTTCGTTCGCTTTTGCGTTCGCTCTCTCTCTCTCTCTCGCGCGCGCGCGTGCACGCTTTCTCATTGCTGCGTGCGGAACCTCTACAGTGCCTCTCTTACATGACACTGAGTGAAGGAGTTAAAAGTTGGCAGTGTTTTCCACCTGGGTTCCTCCGTGTACTTGTCTTTTCACGTAAAAGTTAACAGTCAACAGATGTTACTGACAGAGAAGACTGTTGATCAAGTATCATGACTTAAAGGTTAGTAGTGTTTTCCCACACAGACACACACCAGTTCTCTGTGCACGAGCTCTCTCCCTCCCTATGGTACGTTTTGCGCGCGCACGCGTATCAGTATTCTCTGATATTTTTGAATTTGCGCTGAATTGTCTGCGCTATACGCGATCTACAATTAAACTAAAAAGCCATTTTAATTTAAAATTAAAAGCGCTCATAAACACAATCAGATGAGAAGAGCAACCCTGCATGAGACGCACAGGTAATCCGAAATCACCTCGTATCAGCTCTTCAATGTAAATTGTATCAGACAATGTCGCATTTAAATCAGGATTTTAGCAGTATAAAGTAACAGCTGGTTGGATTAAACACGAGGTGTTATTGGGTCGTGTTTAGACACTATTTTAAACTATTTCTTTATGTCTGACAACAGAACAGATAATATGTAAAAATAGCATTCAGTTGTGTTAAAATAAAAATAATAAACAATGAAAGTCAGATCAGACAGAGTAGAAAACGTCTCGGTTACGGATGTAACCCTCGTTCCCTGAAGGAGGGAACGGAGACGTCACGTCGTGACCGACGAATTGGGAACTCGCTTAGAGAGACCAATCTGCTTCGAATACTACTAAAACGCCAATGAACTTGGCATTGAGATATTTGCATAATGCTGGCGCCGCCCCGCCAGGTGCGTATATAAGCAGCAGGTGCAAATAGGGAAATTAGCTTCTTTTTCGCTGAGAAAGCCGGAAAGCGTGACCGGCCGTAACAGCAGGTGGCAGCACCTGTGGCGACGGGACGTGACGTCTCCGTTCCCTCCTTCAGGGAACGAGGGTTACATCCGTAACCGAGACGTTCCCTTTCAGTCGGTCACTACGACGTCACGTCGTGACCGACGAATTGGGAATCCCTATCAAAACGCCACTAGGGGCTGACCTCTTCCAGTGACTGCGTAAAAGCCCTCCGGTTCCACTTAAGGAGGAGGAGGTAGGTTTTAAGGCAGAAGGCCGGGCACTAGATGTTCCTTTAACCCCACAGAAGTGCCAGCGACTGGGAAGCGCCCTACCTGAGCGGGATAGGAACGCTGCGGAAGCCACCACCCGTCTTAAGGGCTAATGGTGGGCGAAGTCAACCGTAGTTGAGAATAAAGACAGCCGTGGCTGTGTAAGCAAAGCAGTGCTCTGCTAAGGGAAACGTGGGCTGGTAGGATTAACCCCACGGAAAAATACTCACAAAGGAACCCGGTGGGACACAATGTGGAGCCCGAGCCAGACACGTAGGTTCGCGAGGATACAGCTAGTGAAAGGCTGACAGCCAATGCTCCGCAACAAAGGCTGCCAAGGCAGCGGAGGAAGAGCAATTCAAACCATTACGCATTTTTGCTCTGAAGGCCTTCCATACTGACACAGTTATGAAGCATCAGTTGGAGGCTGCAAGCCGACATGCGAGTCTGCTCTCCGTGCCCTCCCTGGTGAGGAAAGAACACGAGAGGATACAGGCTCGATACGAACACTGTAAAATCTAATGAACGTATTAGGTGTCGCCCAACCAGCAGCTCTACAGATGTCTGTTAGCGAGGAACCACAAGCTAAAGCCCAAGATGAGGCAACACTCCGTGTGGAGTGCGCTCTCAAATTAAAGGGGCAAGGAATACCCTGAAGATTATAAGCCAGGGCGATAGTATCAACTATCCAATGAGACATCCTCTGCTTAGTGACAGCTTTCCCTTTCTGCTGGCCACCATAACAAACAAAGAGCTGGTCTGAGGTCCTGAGGCTTTGCGTGCGATCCACGTAGAGTCGCAGTGCGCGTACGGGGCACAACAAAGCCATGGTTGGGTCTGCGTCCTCCGGAGGCAGCGCTTGCAAGCTCACCACCTGGTCTCTGAAAGGAGTGGTGGGAACTTTGGGCACGTAGCCTGGTCTGGGCCTCAATGTTACGCTTGAGGCAGCAGGACCAAACTGAAGGCACGAGTCGTCAACAGAGAATGCATGTAAATCCCCTACTCTCTTTACTGAGGCCAATGCTAGCAGGGTCAGAGCTTTCATTGATAAAAGCTTCAGACTCGCAGACTGCAAAGGCTCGAACGGGGGGGCCTGAAGGGCTTTCAGCACCATGGACAGGTCCCAGGGAGGAATAGAAGGAGGGCGCGAGGGGTTTAGCCTACGAGCGCCTCTTAAAAATCTAATAACCAAATCATGCTGGCCAACTGTTCTGCCGTTGATAAGTGAGTGATGAGCAGAAATAGCAGCGATATCAACTTTAATGGTGGAGGGTGACAGCCTACCGTCTAACCTATGTTGAAGATATAAAAGCACGATGTTAATAGGGCATTCTCTGGGGTCCTCGCGTTGCGAAGAGCACCAGGTGACGAAAAGGTTCCATTTAAACGCGTAAGCCCGTCTCGTAGACGGGGCTCGTGCCGCGTTGATTGTGTTAGATACCGCTTGCGGTAAATCACCTAAACCTTGCGCGCGCTCAACGACCACACATGGAGATCCCACAGGTCGGGGCGCGGGTGCCATAATGTGCCCCCTCCCTGAGAAAGAAGGTCCTTCCTCAGGGGAATCCGCCAGGGAGGGGCTGTCGCGAGGAGCATTAACTCTGGAAACCAATTCTTGCTCGTCCAATATGGGGCGATCAGTAAAAGGCTCTCCTCGTCCTGCCTGACTTTGCACAGTGTCTGCGCGATTAAGCTCACTGGGGGGAATGCGTATTTGCGCATCCCCCGAGGCCAGCTGTGTGCCAATGCGTCCACGCCGAGGCTGCCCTCGGTTAGTGAATAAAATAGGCGACAGTGGGTATCGTCCGGCGACGCAAACAGATCTATCTGCGCACGACCGAACTTCTTCCAAATTAGCTGGACCGTCTGGGGGTGGAGTCGCCATTCGCCGGGGCGCGCAGCTCGAGAAAGCGCGTCCGCTGCTGTATTGAGCGAGCCCGGAATGTGAATGGCACGAAGGGACCTCAGATGCTTCTGACTCCAAAGGAGGAGATGACGAGCGAGATGCGACAGGTGACGGGAGCGCAAACCGCCTTGACGGTTGATATACGCAACGGTCGCAGTGTTGTCGGTGCGTACTAGTACATCCTTCCCTCGCAGCTCCGTAGCGAAGCGTACAAGTCCCAGATATACTGCCCACAACTCTCGGCAATTGATATGCCAGTGCAACTGGGGTGCTGTCCACACCCCTGAAGCTGTAAGCTCGTCGTACGTGGCACCCCAGCCCGTGTCGGACGCATCTGTATGTACAACAGCATGCCGAGCGATCTGTCTCATGGACACACCGGACCTGAGAAACGCGGGGTCCGACCACGGGGGGAATGTTAGGCGACACGCAGGTGTAATGGTTACACGATGGATGCCGGCGCGCCACGCTCTCCTCGGGACTCGATCGTGAAGCCAACGCTGAAGCGGTCTCATATGGAGCAGCCCGAGCGGTGTCACGGCCGCTGCTGCTGCCATATGCCCCAGGAGCTTTTGAAATTGTTTCAGCGGGACCGCATTCTTCCCTCGGAATGAACCGAGGCAAGTCAGAATTGACTGGACGCGCTCTTCTGTCAAACGCGCCGATAAATCGATCGAGTCCAGTTCCATCCCGAGAAAAGAGATCCTCTGCGTGGGGCAGAGTTTGCTCTTTTCCCAGTTGACCCGAAGACCCAAACGGGCGAGATGCCGAAGCGTTAAATCTCTGTGTTCGCAAAGCGTCCGTCGAGAATGCGCTATTATAAGCCAATCGTCGAGGTAAGCCAATATGCGAACGCCGCTCTCTCTGAGGGGTTTTAACGCCGCCTCCACTACTTTCGTGAACACACGGGGAGAGAGGGATAGCCCGAACGGTAAAACTTTGTACTGGTATGCCCGTCCCTCGAATGCAAACCGGAGAAACGGTCTGTGACGAGGGAGAATGGACACATGAAAGTACGCGTCTTTCAGGTCTATAGCCGCAAACCAATCTTGGGGGCGAATTGAATTGAATATTTGCTTCGGTGTTATCATCCTGAAAGACCTCCTCTGCAGAGATTTGTTCAGAACGCGCAAATCCAAGATCGGTCGTAACCCCCCGCCCTTTTTGGGTACTATAAAATACGGGCTGTAGAAGCCCGATCTCATCTCGGTTGGAGGGACCGGCTCGATCGCGTCCTTCGCCAGCAGGACTTCGACCTCTGCACGCAGTACATGTGCATCGGACGCTTTCACCGTGGTGAAACGAATGCCCGAGAATTTGGGTGTGTGCCGGTTGAATTGTATTTCGTAACCGAGGCGGACAGTGCGTAAAACCCAACGAGACGGGCTGGGAAGCTGAAGCCAAGCCCCCAGGGACCGTACGAGGGGAATTAACGGCACTACCAGGGTACCCGCGGGGGGGCGGCGGAGCGGGACAGGTGGTACTGCCGGTACGTCTGCTGGGACAGCATAAGTATCTACAGTATGTGTGTGTGTGACACTGACCTGAGCCCGCTGAGGGTGACGGTCGTCTGGTCTCCTCAGCGGAGAGCACAGACTCCGAAGAGGGTGCTGGTGGTCCCGTCTCCTCAGCGGAGAGCTGGAACTCCTCAGAACACCCGCTGGCGATAGAGGAGAGGGAGGAAGAGCATTTGAATGCCCGCTCACATCTCTCTCGATCCTCTGAAGACCTGGAGAAGGAATAGGAATGCACTCTTTTTGTGGTTTTGTGGGTGCCGGCTGAGAAGCCGGCGGAACAGAAACAAAACGAAACCAAGGATTCTCCATCCGGCCCTCTACCGGTGGAGGGAGCGATGCCGTCACCGTCTCCCGAAGAGTGATCCCATCCAATTCCAGGTCGCCCGTCTCAGGGCCGCTTCGATTTCCGTTTACCACGGGAAGCGGGTGGGGCGGGCGGGGCGGGCTGCCGACGGCTGTTCCCCCTCCGTGGCCTGGAAGATGTTCTAGTGGGGGGGGTGGAGGCAGCCGCCGCAGGGCGCCCTCGGCGAGGAGCAGACGGGGCCGCCGGCGCTGGAGGGCGAGATGCAGGTCGCTTGCGCCGGGGCATGATCTGAGCGATCGCCTCCGTCTGCTTCTGGGCGGCGGAGAACTGCTGGGCAAAAGACTCCACCGACTCACCGAAGAGACCAGCCTGGGACACGGGAGCGTCTAAGAACTTGTTCTTCTCCGCATCCGACATATCCGCCAGACATAGCCATAAGTGGCGTTCCTGGACCACCATCGTGGACATGGCACGACCAATCGCCTGCGCTGTCACCTTCGTAGCGCGAAGAGCCAGATCAGTGGCAGCCCGGAGCTCCGAAAGGACAGGCGAGTCGTGTCCTCCCTCGTGCAGATCCCTCAAGGCCTTCGCTTGATGAACCTGCAGCAACGCCATTGCGTGCAGGGCTGAAGCCGCCTCTCCACATGCCTGGTGGGCAGCGCCCGTTAAACCGGAGGACTGTCTGCAGGCACGAGAGGGGAGGGTTGGGCGGTCCTTCCAAGAGGGAGCGTGTGCCGGACACAGTTGCATCGCGACAGCGCGCTCCACGGGAGGGATCCCCGTATAACCCTTAGCGGCTCCGCTGGTGAGGGAGGTGAGGGGGGAGGGCTGAAACGGCCGTAATCTCGTGGAAAACGGCGACTTCCAGGTTCTAGTCAGCTCCTCGTGCACCTCGGGGAAGAAAGGCACCGGTGGAGAGGGTTGTGAAACCCGGGCAGCTCCAAAGAACCAATCATCCAGGCGGGACGGCTCGGGCTGAGGGGGGGGAACCCACTCTAACCCTACGGTCTCCGCCGCTCGAGCGAGCACGGCCACCATCTCTGGATCGAACTCCGGCGTCCCAACCCGACCAGAGGGAGGAAGGGCGTCGGGGTCCACGTCAGGGGGAGGAGGCCCACCCTCGGATGCTGCGGCGTCGGTGGACCCGGAGGGCGGCGCGATGGATTCTAGAGACATCGTAGAACACGACGCTGAAGTCTCCATCGGCACATCAACCAGCTGTGGATGAGGAGGCTGAGAGCCTGAGGACGAATCCCCCGCTCGGCTCAGCACAGTGATGCGCAGGTCGTCCTTAGAGAGCTTCACAGCCGCACCGTGGCGGCGTTCAGCACTCGCATGACGAGGGTTGCGTTTTTCCCGGAGGAAAGACAACCGTCTGCGCAAATCCACAAGGGACATGTTCTCGCAGTGAGAACACTTACCCCCAGCGAACGCTGCCTCTGCGTGCTCGATGCCCAAACACGAAAGACAACGCTCGTGACCGTCCTTCGGACCCATGTATTTGCCGCACCCAAGATCGCACGGACGAAAAGCCATCCTGAAAAGGACGCTGATGTCCGGATATACGAGAGAGTGGCTGCCTTTAACAAGGCACAAAGCTCTCTCGTATCACTCTTTTAGGGAAATTCACTCAGATGCTCAGTTGATGATGCGCACAGGGAAAGGCAACGCACACACTAAACTCAAAACAACAAACAGGTGTAGAGTCGTGGAATTAAGCGAAGCGTCCGCTGTGGTACTGCTAGTCCAACCAACTTCAGCAATCGAATCCCACCAGAGTAAAGTAGCTTCTCAGTAGCAGATACTGCCGGCTTTCGAAGCGATAAAAAGCTAATTTCCCTATTTGCACCTGCTGCTTATATACGCACCTGGCGGGGCGGCGCCAGCATTATGCAAATATCTCAATGCCAAGTTCATTGGCGTTTTAGTAGTATTCGAAGCAGATTGGTCTCTCTAAGCGAGTTCCCAATTCGTCGGTCACGACGTGACGTCGTAGTGACCGACTGAAAGGGAAACACATTTTTAAGTAGGGCTAATATTTTCCCAAAATCCTGATATGTCAGAACGTTAACTAATATACCAGCTACACGCAACTCTGTGTAATTTAGATAACCTACTTAAAGGAATAGTTCACTTAATTTAAATGGTCATATACCTAAACTTGTTTCAAACCCGTATGAGTTTCTTTCTGCTGAACATAAAAAAGAAAAGAGTTAAGAATGTCGGTAACCAAAATCAGTTGATGGATCCCATTGACTTCATATGTAGGAACAAAATAACATGGCAGTCAATGGGGTTCATCAACTTTCTGGCTACTAAGATTCTTCAAAATATTTTATTTTGTGTTCAGCAGAAGAAAAACTAATACATGTTTGAAATAACTTTAGGACGAGTAAATTATGACAATTTATTTAAAGTGAACTATTCTGGATCAGAACTGTGTTGTCTAATGCATGCAAAATACAAAAAAATAATACCATCTATATTAGAGCACGTGGCATTGCACAAGATTTTGGGAACCTTGATTAATATTTTCTAAACCAGTATTCATTTTCATTTGAATTTTCTGATTGGCCCCCCCTAACTGGTTCTTGGTCCCCCCTTTGCCCCCCCATTTATAAAATCCTGGAATCGCCCCTGCACTGCGCTAGTAAACTCTTCTGAGTGTAGGTTGACAGAATGTGCATTATTGGGTGAAATATTCCTTTAATAAATAATGCCTGTTGTATGCTACTATAAACCGCTTGTAATAATCCATATATGGTAGTACATTCAAATGCCATGACTCATAATAATCCCTCTATTGCCCACAGATACAAAGCCTCGGCTGTTTTGAAAAGCTTACATCACGGTATCCTTGCCCATGCCAGCCCCAGATTTCTCCTGCAACACCTTTGCAGCCTGCAGGACAGAATGCACTGAAACACAAATGATTCAGATATTAAATATCATGAATTCTAATAGGAGGGTGCATGAATAATAAAAAATCATGCATTTTATGGCACTTTAAGGCGGTCACTGGATGTCTTACCTGATCTGCTGAGATGAGGAGTGTGTTCCTCGATGCATGCATGAAATGAGCTCTGTAAGAAAGATACAGCAGTGATTTGCAAAGTCAAAAAATCTATAGACGGTTTCAACAGTAATAGAGATTAAACGGTATGAACATTTTACATCATCAAAATCCCAAAGGCTATCAATATTATTATAGCTTTGTGAACAATTTCTAGAAATGTAAAAAAATACTGATGCAAACCAAATTTAAAATTGATTTTACATGCAAGTGCACTATTGTTTGCACAAACTTAAAAAAACATTAACATCATGGCACGTTTTGGGTAGTGAAATAAATGTTCGTCTAGTTTAGATAAAACACAAGTGAGTAAATCCGATTTTCATATAAACAAAGGACTGCAAGTCATCTGCCTGAGTATGTTGTGAGAAATTGGGTGTACTCTATGACCCAGGAATAAGCTGCACGACACCTGCGCTCAAATAATCAATGTGCGAAAGAAACAAATTGCATAGAAAGGAGCTTTAAACTCATCAGATGACATAAAATTAATAGAAAAGATGGATCTTAAGTAAACATGTGTCAGTACAACTAGATTTCCCTAAATGTGAAAATGTTTTGGATTTAAATTCAGTGAGTGAAGCACTGTCATTACAAGCACATGTGAGCAGATGTGAATGAACGTGTTTATCTCACGTTATTGCTTAAATTGGTTGATGCTGGACAAGGGTTTTCAAACCCTGACACTGGAAGGGTTAAAAGGTAATAAAAAAAAATGATGCAGTAATACTAATTGTTGGACATTTTTATTTTGGTTAACCATTAAACTGGTAAACCTTACATCTCTAACCAGTAACAACATAAACAAACAGCTTTTCTTCTATAAACATACAGTACTGTGCAAAAGTCTTAGGCCTCCATGCCAGAGTTAGATGTGTTGTTTTTGCAATGTTATAGTGATCATATATAATTGTTTCTCGGTCTCTTTAATAGAATACAACCAGAAAAACTTGAAATGTATATATATAGTATTAAAAACTGTATAAAAATGTAAACTGATGTGTGAAGTTTTTAGGCTAAACTCCCCTTCCACTTGAGCAATAGGAGTAAACTACAGGATCTGTTGAAATGAAATGAAATCCTAATTTCTAATTTGAAAGAAATTTTTACTACATTCTGCTAAAAAAACACTCCAGATGTGCCAAGAGAGGTCACACTAAACACTGACGATGCCTAAAGAAGACATTTAGTCCTGAAAATATTTTTTCCTGTATTTTGTGTTTGTATCTTGATGAAATAAGTTAAAAAATAAATATGGATGGATCTTCAAAAATAAAAAATTTTGAGCAAAAAGCTAAAATAATTGCATTTAGTTAAAGGACTTTTACAGATCAGAATCATGAGCAAAACACACTGTGTTTACAATGTTGTAGAATTAGTTGATGCTTCATTTTTTTAATAAATTGTATAATGTTGCGTTTACACCAGCTGCCGTAGAGGTGGCAAAAACGCACTATTCGCGCGTAGTTGGACGCTTGAACACAGTTCAGTCGCTTCATTTGCACGTGAAAGCCACGCAAGAAATTCTAGTAATTCGAGAAATTCACGCGGAAATGTACGTCATTGGGAAGGGCTTCTGTGACTCAGCGGAGACTCCACCACTCCGCTAGCTTCCTGTAATCACGTCACTACTACAGCAAGGTCCTGATTGGTTAACGCAGCGCGGAAATCCACCAAATTTCAGATTTTTCAACTTGTGCGTTTTCCGCGCCGCAGGATAATAATCCTCGTGTTATCGCATCTTTGCATTGACTTCACATGTAAATCGCCCGCGCTTGGCGCCTCTACCGCGGCTGGTGTAAACGCAGAATAAGAGCGCCCCTAGTGGATAATAGCGGAATTATAGATTACTGTAAAAACTTGTCAGGGAAGCATCATTCGCAGGGAAATGTTTTCTCTTTATTGACGAGATAACAAGTCAATGGTGGGAAGAAGAGTTAAACAAACAGAGACCAAAGTTAAGTTCTGTCCAGACGCGTAAAAGCGTGCAACGACCCGCATACGTCTGATGAAACCATCTATAAATGCAACTTTTTTTACATGTGCTTATGTGTGCACTTACATCTTGACTCAAGACTACATGTTACCCAGTGTGTGTAAACCCAGCTTAAAGGCTCTCTAAGCGAATCTGTGCGACGTCACTTGTTGTTGATATTTGAACTGTTTTCAAACAAACGAAGCGTAGCTAACTCCTCCCCCTCCCTTCCGTGCTTTCATGAACGCGACCAACCCCCACCCCCAAATCCTTCTTGGCGTTTATTGGCTGTAATACTTTTTTGTGTTTCGTGGTGCAGGTTTGGCCACTGTGTGTATATTGAAGTTTGTAGAGCCTGGGCTGTCTACAGAGATCGCGTTTTTTTAAAGTTTGATCAGCGGTCAGATAGCAAGCAGATAGTGAGGAGATGTTTGCTGTATGTAACAAAAAATGTTTTATGGTCTAAAACGCGTGAATTCGCTTAGAGCACCTTTAAGTAATGTTTTGTGATTTAATGTTTTCTACATAACATCATCCTTCATGTTTTGTCAAATTATAACCTTGATACCTTCAATACTGACTGAGTAAGGTCATGTCAATGATTGAAATGAAATTTTGATCCTCCTAATCTCACAATTAGTCTGGATTTCACAGACAGGGTCACATACAGTTTCTTGCAATATTGATGCTGCAGTATATACTCGGAGGATTTTGGCACATAGCACAGAATGTTTAGGCGTTAATACTGTATAAATAACTTGGTCTTCAACAGGATAGAAAGGAAGATACAAATCTCTTTTGTTTACTTCACACAAACGTCTTAACCTCTGGAACATCTGACTGCACTTTGACCTCATAGCATCTGTATAACAGGAAGTTAGAGCTTTGAACTTTTTTTTACAATCCGTCTTTATAAACGTGTGGGCTAAATGTTTGGCTAATGTACAAAAAAATGATGCACATCCTTGTTTATCCTGAACATGAATCACTAAAAAAAATCCTTTGATTATGCCTCTCTTTCCTTATTCTCTCTGGTTCATGGCTTATACTGAACGTTGTATCTAGCACTTTTCACGTTTATTGGCTTCTTAAGAACAAGTCGCTTTGGATAAAAGCATCTGCTAAAACATTATTCACACAATACATGTGTATTTTGTAAAAAACCCTTTTTGACCTTATTTTAAAAATGAAACAGAGGTTACTGTGTGCATAAAACTGCCATGACTTGCTGCAGCTCTGTGGTCATGCGATGGTTAAGTTGTCATACTGTGCTTGTCTATGCAGGATGAGAAAGCACCCAACATTCCATCAGTTTGCAGTGTGTGCCCAAGCTCTGAAGCCTCTCCTTATTCAGACGAGCCCATTACAAAGCAAACATACTGAAATCCTGCCAAGGAGGAGAGCTGCATTCCTATCAGTCGCCCTGACACACTTTTTAAGAGTCCTTACATCACAGATTATATCACAGCCGAAGTGTCTGTGCCACAGAGACCTAATCGGTTCCAATTTTATGATTGATTGTGCTGTTTTCAACCGTGATTTTGAAAATGCACAGCTAGGTATTTTATTTACTTGTGTTTCATCAAAAAATATAGTCCATAAAAGGATCAGTAACAAAGCCTGCCTAAAACACCACAAACATAGATAAGTGGAATGATACAAGCTGTAAAACTTCCCTGTTATAACTTATAAGACATGTTAGTACTTATCCAAAAAGCTTATCCAAACAAATAAGAGGTGAATGTTGGCACACAGAGGTAAATTACAGTTAAGACACATGTAAATATGTTTATTTACACAATTCACACATGCTGCCGTCAAGTAGGGTGGTTCAGAAATGATGTTGGAGATGAGAGTTAACAATAAGTGAGATTAGGATGTGAACAACTCCCATTCCCAGAGTCAGCAGGAATGCCGTTTATTGAGTAAACTGTACATTTAGAGAACAAACAGTTCCTGCCTTGTTTACTTTTAGCCTATACAACACAACATGGACGTAGGACGGAAAATGAAGCACCATGGGGCCACTTGATGTGTAATCGTTTTAAACGAATTTCACAAAATAACACATTATGATAAATATATATTTAAATATGGGGTGTGGGAGGAGTGATGTACTGTAGGTAGGACATGAGCTGTTATACCTGAGTGCTGATTGGTTGAATAGGAGATAACAAATCCCCTCCCTGAACGGTGAGTGCCGGAGATGAAACGTACTGTAACTTCATTAGTACTCACAGACACATTTTTCTTCTTGGCGTCCAGCTGCCCACACAAAGGACCTGTGAAACATAGTCACATAGAGTATAAACAAAAATATAAGGAACTCCCAAGTGTATGTGTGTTTATATAGGGATAAATCTAGAAGGGTCAGCTCTGAGTCACAGTCTGGCCCACGGTTCAAGTTGAGTTTTATATTTAAGCAAACACATAGCAAAAGGGAATTACACACGGTACACTGTAAAAATGTTTGTAATTTTAACAAAAAAGTTAAAATGCTACAGTAAAATCAGTTAAAACCTTGATATATGCAGTTAAAAAACGGTAATAAATCACATTTAACTTTATGGAGTAAACTGGTCAATTAAGAGAAACACTTCCCTGCCAATGGCGAGTATTTCCGGCTTTCCGCAATACCACTATTATCCACCAGGTAGCAACTTATAAAACCTGGAAGTATCGCCCTAGGGTAAACAGCTACTGTATATGTCCCTGTATGTTTTGATAATCGCTCTGAATCTCTATCAAAAGTCCTTCAAAAAATGGAATTAACTCAGCTTTTTGCATATAATTTGGTGTTTTTGAAGAAACCTTCCCATATTTGAGGGGTGATAAAAAGAGAACTAATGAAGGTAGGATGAAACGTTTTTGTTGTTGTTGTTTGAAAGCAGATGGCCTGTTTTTTCATTTTATATATTGTATGTTTATATTTTTTAAGAGTCACATTTTCTGGAAGGCAACTTGAAAATCATAAAAAATGCTGGAGCTGGCTGGCAACTTTAAAAAAAAATGCTGGCAGGGAAAAAGTTAATTTTCAACTGGATTATACATGTACTTTTACGGTAAAATAATATTTCGCCTGTGCATTCAGAACTTAATGATTAATGGTACTTGAACTTGAAATGCTGTCTTTGAAGGGAGCTCTGCACCTGAGCTTTGAACCTTCAAAGAGCGCGAACCTGAGGCTGGGGCTCAAACCCCAGGTTCAACCCCCTGCAACAGAACTGCACAGAGGAAGAAAGAGAGCAGTGAAGGAGGAGATGGGGAGGAGGAGGGATGCCGGAAAAATTGCAGCTGGACCCAAAAGCCTGAAGGCTGCCTTATATACGCCCATAATGATGATTGACAGGCCTGAATGTTTAGGCGTCTCTCAAACCTATGTTTAGAACTACAACAAAATTATGGTTTCTGTCAATTAAAAACATACAAGTCACCGTAAAACTTAAACAGTTAAAGGATTTTTCCCTGCCTGACAGTACACATTTAATGATATATAATTTTAATAATTGTTTCCTCTAATGTTTTTTACCAGTTACATGCACGAGTAGTGGCAGCCAGTGGCTTCACTTCCGAGGGGCGCAAGTTTGGAGTGTCATGTGTGTGGCTCGTCATGTCAAAATATGTGTTTGGTGCGTCATGTGAACCTATGTGCATCATGTGTCATGTCAAAATATGTGCCGGCTGGAGATGCTTCGAAAGTGTTTATGATAAAAGAGACGCTCACGTTCACAAAATACTCCAAGACACTAACTTAACACTAAACTCTGATTACACATGAGATTAAGTGAGTATCTGTTAAACTTAAGCATCTTTTTATCATAAACCTTTTCGAAGCGTCTGCAGCAGGCACGTATTTTCACATGGCAGTAGGTTTACATGATATGCCGAACACATATTTTGACATGACAAGCTACACATATAACGTGCTTAGTAAATGTTATGACGAGCTTTGCATCGTGCCCCCCTTGAAAAAAAGTAATGAGGGTGATTATGTTACTCTTGGTGCTGTTGAATGAATGTTTATAGCATTATTTCCACTCACATCATGGTGTTTTGTGTTTGTGTGAATGACATCGGTGGAAAGGCCACTTGTGATAAACTGTGATTCAGCATATGTTTCCGTCAAATTTACAACCTATGTTATGGTGGTTAGCTGTATGTTATTAAATTTAAAGCATATTTATATTAACCGACATACTGTATATAGTGGAATGCATGGTTAAAGTTGTTTACATGTTTCTAGTATTTTTATAGCAGTTTTCTGGCAACCACAGCTGCCAGTTTTCTTACCATAAAACCCCTCAATTTTTACAATGTGAATTTCATACTTTTCATGTTTTACTGCAGTGAATTCTAAAATTACCATATCTGTGAATACTGAATACATTGCTGTCTTACAATTTGGCCAAAATGATGTATCTTACACTCTTCAACTTTAACATCCACATAACCTTTTTGTGAAATGGTTCTTTTAAAAACCTTTGACTTAAAAGGCTCTTTGGAGAACCAAAAAGTCCAACACACAGACAATCACACAGAACAAACAAACGCGGCAGTATCAGTGAATGCTTGAATTAACGCACAACCCTGCTTGCTCACCACCATAAAAGGTCCACACCTTCCTATGCACTCTCACGAGCACTGCAGAATTATGCTATGGTGCATTGCCCTTGTGCTGTGTGTGTTGGCACCCACAGAGTTTTTGGCCATGCAAGTGCCAGTCACGTAATCGCCATGAGTGGAATGCAGAAATCAAGCTGCAGTCATGCAGTCACATGACACGGTGTAGTGCACTGAAAAGCAGTATGAGTTTCTGGCATTTCTCTAGATCAGCAATGTTGTACAGTTATTCAAAAGTTCGAAGTAATGTTGTTAATGTTGAAGAATCTTCACAATAGCAAAGTGTTAGGGACTAGAGATTTTGTATGATATATTGGTGAAGATTTTGCAGACAATACAAAATAAAGAAAGCTTTACATGCATGACCGATATATTAATAATCAGAAACCATTATGTGACGTCCCAACCAGCATGTCTGTGCAAACCATTCTGTCCACTATCTTTGTAATGTAAAGTGTATGTAACATTCAGTTTATATGAGAGGGTAAATCCAGACACGTACATTTGGTTATACCCTGTCTAAAAAAAGCATTAAAAAACATCTACATTTTTTGTATTTTCCATGAATGCTGGACAGAAACACTTGAAAGCTCTGCCTATTGAAGAAAAACTATCTTTTAACAGGTTGTGTCTCTAAAGCAGGGGTCTCCAACTTTTCATACTATTTCTTCCCTATGATGAATTGCTTACTTTTGTAAGTCGCTCTTGATAAAAGCCTCTGCTAAATACCAAAATTTAAATGTTAAAATGGTCATACCCACTCTAACGGATCCACTTCTGTCTGTGATGGTAAGCGAGCCAGCTATACAGTCTTGGCTCCACTCCAAGTCAAAGTCCCCAAAAGTGAAAAGCAGTGTCTGGCCTTCGGGGACCCTTAGGTTCCACTCACACTGGGTGTGGTTAGGATAAGTTCCTGGGAAGTTCCTTGAAGCCAGTGTGCCACTGGTGGGACTGAGGACTGTGTGACCACATCCATTTCCTATAGAAAGATAAGAGAGGAAAGATCACATTGATATTTGGGGTGAAAGAATTTGAAAAGGCATTTAATGAAGTTTATTAAAATAAGTTCGGGCATGGCATGGTCATGTGATCCAACCAATCAGTGGGAAGAGGTGCCTTTAAATAGCAGTCCCTTCCTCACCTCTGTCCCATGATAGATAGCAGCATCCCTCCTCCAGCCCATCACCTAACTCTCATCTAGTTTCATTTATCCCAGTTAAAGAGGGGGGAGTACTCTGAGAGCAAGCCAAATATGCTTTTTGTCATTCCCTATCGATTAAATTTAAATGCGAACTCGTGATTAATCTGTTAATGTTTGTACATAACTTAAGCAAACATTTAAATTATTTTTACGGTTTTCTACGTTAAATCCTCATAATGTAAACAACACTCCTTGCAAATATAACCTTGATATGTTTAATGATCAAAATAAAATTTTGATGCTCCTAAACTCAATATTAGATTATGACACTTTAGCCTGGATTTCTTTATGTGCATCATTCATCAAATGCAATAACTAGTTTTTGGTATTTTCCTATTTCATGAAAATGAAATACAGTAGGGTGTGTTTAGTGAGAATGGTGGGCACTGGCTGGTCTGGGTAGGTATTGATCAAATTAAAATTTTGATCTAAAATTATGAATATCAAAATAATGAAATGAAAGGTGTAAAAAATTAACTACATTATAAAATAGATTCTCTTCCAGGGGTTTTCCATAACCATTCTCACCCCATTTCGTCAATATTTGACGACACTTGACCATTCGTCAATATGTGACGCGGAGGGTATACCTTTCGCGTCATTTTTTGACGAACTGGGGACTTCAATACTATTACGTCCGTTGCATTCTCTTCTCCTATTTTCTTACCAATTTCGCGTCGGTTTAGGGTTAGATTTACATAATGACATCCCTACCCAAACCTAACTCTAACCCCAACGCCAGGTGACAACTGTTTCTAACCCCAACGCCAGGTGACAACTGTTTAATTTCGCGTACACTGTTTAATTTCGCGTACACGGTTTAATTTTGCGTAATCTAACCCTAAACCGACGCGAAATTGGTAAGAAAATAGGAGAAGAGAATGCAACGGACGTAATAGTATTGAAGTCCCCAGTTCGTCAAAAAATGACGCGAAAGGTATACCCTCCGCGTCACATATTGACGAATGGTCAAGTGTCGTCAAATATTGACGAAATGGGGTGAGACTGTGTTAATTTAATGCCATGATTGCAGTAGGGCTGGTTGATGGCAAGCCTGTGTTGTACGTGATACATGTTGAGTACTTTTACTGGAAATCTGTTAAAGACAAAATGTTTGTTCCATTTATGGGACAGATATGTGACAAACCAGAGCGGTC